>NC_032028.1:15587917-15635016 GCF_001865875.1 Lupinus angustifolius | reverse complement strand
CAACCGTGGACGTAGGCAAATTGCTGAACCACGTTAATTTCTCGGTGTCATTTTCTCTATTATATTTTCTCCATATGTCTTCCGCATCAACAAAAACCTTATCAAATTTAAAAGTGTTTTCCGAATCCCTTAATAAATCCCCAAGTTCAATTCCTCTAATATATTCACAAAAACATCACTCCCTAAATTGGCATCATGATGACTCTTATAGTAAATAAATATGATTGTGATTTATCTTCCTTTGACTACATAATTACCTTAATTGTTTGTAAGCGTTGAAACAATCAACAAAAGCTGGTTCGAGAGAGTGGAAATAGCTGTGTGATGATAAAGACTGGCAATATGTCTCTCTGGGTTTTGGTTCACTTTTTGCAGGAAGCTTCTTTACTCTTTCCCATGTACGGACACTACCTGTCCACAAGCATAGTAAGATGTATGCAATGCATTAATTGCATGTGTATCTGTATTTGTGTAGTGATGGTGCCAGTACTATATCAGGTACCACCCTTAAAATGTAAGAAAAATAATATATTAGAGTGCAGAAAAAGGCACTTTGCCATGCTATTGTTATTAATCTCTTTCTCTCTCTGAGAAGAGTTAAGAGAAACATCTTTTTATTCTTTTTTCTTGGTTTTTGGTGAGCTAGGAGATTTCGCTTTCATGACTTTATAACTGTGCATTCACATATCTATGGAAATGGGTAGGATATATTTGAGGACAAAACTACACTTGTGTTTTGAGGGCTGTTACAAGTTACAATCCGAATAATGGGTATAAATATTTATATCTATCATTCATATTTAATTATACAAATAAATATATAATTATATAAATAAATCTTTATGCAACTCATTTTTATATGACATTATTATCAAATTAGGCAAAAGGTCAATGAGTTCAAGCCTTATCTATTGGACTCGTGCAAAATGCCCATTTAAGAGCTTTAAACACATCCATTTATTGAGCAAGCTTGGATCGACCCATTTTTCTGACTTAGGTCTAACCTTATAATATCATCTCAATCCATGTTGAACTAGAGTATTATCATATATAATATTTTGAATTTTATTTTTGTATATATATACCTCTAATTTTTTCCATCTTGTTTCTGAAATATATAGAAAATGAACATACAAAATAAAAAAATAATGTCATTTGAAGTTCCTATTATCATCCTCATTAAAAAATTTGCACATAAATTAAAGACCGTACATTATATGAGCATTGCTCAAAGAAAACTATAATGGATTTACAACTAAGAGGTGAATAGTTTAGGCACAAAAGAGGAAGTGTGCACGATGGTGAACAATTTTACTCGTGGCGTGTTGGTCTAAATATCACAGTCAATTAGCTATCAAGGACCACAGAATATGTAACTGTCTAGTGTATCACTGGAGAATTGTATGGCTTTTTTTGGCTACATTTTGCAATGCATTGCTGTATGATAGTTATTGATACTTGTGCACATACCTGCTGATAACAGTGAAATTAATTTAGACATCTATGATTTATCACAAGTTTGTGAAGGAATATATGGAAGATTTTGTAAAAAACTCACTTGTAGTTGTTCAAGTATAAAATTAACAATCGATCGTGTCCATGAAAACTTTCATTAAGAGTTAGGCACTAAGACGCAGCTCAGTGTAATTAATAAATCCCAATATTAATAAATGCTCCCAGTTACTATTACCAAGTGAGCCACAAAATGTTATTCTCCAATATCTAACGGAATACACCGTTTAGCTATCATTTATATTGCTAGAAAGACACCACACAAATATATATGTCCCGAATCAATAATATTAAAACAAAAATAAAAAATAATGAATATCAAATTTTTTAATTGAAATTGCATGTTTTTATTGGTTAAAAACATGATTTATTGTACAGTTTGAAATAACAAATCTATGTCCCTCACAATGATGCTCGGCCTAACATAACCATCCATACAAATATTACTTATCAGGAAATTAGGTAGCCCAAAGAAATGTGAGATTTATAACAAGAAGCAAACTAAGTACTATGTAAGTGTGTTTGAAACTACATATTGAGCTAAAACCTTAAAGTATTAAGTCTAAAATTTGATCAAACTCATAAAAATTTAAAATACTCATGATTAACCAATGTGGAATTTAAACAAACTCAAACTTGACTGCAGCAACAAGGTTATAGTAGGACTTTTAACTTGTTTATGACAACCAAAGGAAAACTTTTGCAATGTTATTTTGCTATACATGTTATAACTTTTATTTTTGTAAAGGCAAAATTTTCAGGGAGAGAAGATAATGAAAATTATATAGTCGTAGGGGTTTAGATCATGTACTACATTAATGTCTCTAAGCTCTATCAACCATTATTGTTGCAATCTTGAAATTATACAAATTTGCTAGCACTTATGGTTGAATACATACCTATAGGGTATTGCAGCCAATTAAATCCTGCATTAAGCTAAGCTTATTCAGATAGAAATCACATATCTTAATAATATCTTATTATCTATTTTGGATTAATCAGATTATAATAAGTAATAAAAAATTATATTTTTTGTTTTAAAAGTTTTTTATTTATTTATGTGGTATATATAATTAATCCAGGACAAAAAATAATTCCTTGTAGAACAAATGATGTTTGTTTGAGCTTATTCTTTCCTGTTTGAAGATGGATTTTACATTGGTAGTTTAATTTATGTCAGCTTGAGAATTTATCACATATCTTTCCTAGCTGGAAGCCAACTTGAAAATTTGTTGCTCACCGTTTTTATAGGATTTTTTACGCCAAGCAAAGAATGTATTGCATTCTTTTTTATTTTTAATTAGATTTATTATTATTTTTTCTTATATTCTTCTCAATTCATTTTCTCACTTTTATTCACAAATATTTTTCCACTTTCCATAATAATAAAGTAAAACTAAAATTAATAAAGCAACTAATATGATATTAAAATTTGACAACAACACTTAATATGAATAATAATTTTACGAATCAACAACCCTTACGGACCAATTAATTTTATGAATAATAATTTACAAAAACAGCAAAGCTTCCCGACCATATTTCTGACATACAAAACCAAGTAGTGCTCAGAACCTCAAAATAAGACATTTTATCACACTGTTATTTATTTAGAAGAAGACGTTAGTATATTGATATAAGATTATGCTAAATATTTAAAAATACCAAAAAGTAAATAATTCTTGAGGGTAACATTTGTTAAGAGAGACAGTTATTTACTTAAAAGAAATTAATTCCTTAATCACAGGCTACAAAATACTGTCAGTAGTCCCACAAAAGAGTATAACTTATGTTAAGTGATCTACTTGGTGTGTCATTTCCACTTTCTATTTAAATGGTGAGATCATCCATGTTGACTTCAAAGTAATGTTGAGCAAAAGAAGTTGGACTCTCTTATCATATTAAGGTTCCATGATCTTAAGGTAATGAGGTAGAAAACATGAGACTTACTTCTCAACATCATGAACCGATAATAATCAATAATTTGATGATTAAAAAAAACCAATGAAGCACTTGTCTCTCTCTCCAGTAATGCTACACACCTTCATAACACAAACACCAAAAAGCAGCACTGTCTAATCCAAAATTCTACACAAGGAAGCATGAGGAAGGAGGGAGAAAACAGTGACCATGATATGATATAAACGTGATTAAAGCTGCAACATTAGAATTAATACAACTCCATTTTCATGCATAAAAGAAAAAAAATACTCACCTTAGTTGGTAACATTCCAACATCCAAGTGAAATTAACTAATTCACCACTTCATCTGCATCATACTTCTCATTTAACATTTTTAACTTGAACCCCCCATTAATTTTCTCCATCCTAAATGTCTATAAATATATTAAGATCTCTACACATAAACCCTCATCAGTTCATAAGCTCTTGCTTACACAATGTGAGACAGTCTCAGATAAAAGGCTGTCAAATTTCTGTGCTTCTTACTAGTCAACTCTTCCATCTTTCACTCAATGATTTTGGTTTGATTTATTGATCTTTAACCCATAATTCTCCCACAAATTTCCTCCCTCACTCATCAAGAAGGGAAAGCAAGGGTCAGCATGACCAACCTTGGAATTTGAAGGTGATGAACCATCTTTTATTTGAGGCCTTTGATCATTGATATCACAATAGGCATTTCCTTGATTGTATAAGGAAGATTGATCATTGTTTTCAAAGTAAAAACAACTTGAGTTTTCCTTCCTTTTCTTGTTTCCTATCTTGGCATTGTTGCTGCTAATATTCTCCCATTTCTCTTTGCACATCAAAGGAGTTCTTTCATATCCATAACAAGCCATTTTGTTTGCAACTTCCTCCCATGTCTCCACCTCAGTTCTCAACTCTTGAAGCCTTGTAGTCTCATGTTCTTGCCAGTTATCACCAACTTTGACACTGCTATTCAGAATTTCACTTCCATCTCCACTCTGGTTTTCACTGTTGATTCTCTTCTCAGCTGCTATTTCAACACCCTCATGAGCTTCACTACCTTTTATTTCTCCTCCTGATACCTTTTGCAAAGCTTCCATTAAAGCAGCATCTCTTGCTTCAATCCATGCTCTCTCTTTAGCCCAAAATTTGTGCTCCCTCTCTAACCTATTCACCTCTTGTTTCCTCCACTCTTCTTCTCTCAACACCCTCTCCTTTTCCTTCTGCTCCATTGTCTTTACAAGTTTATCTAACCATTCCTCTTGCTTCTCTACGAGCTTCCTTATCTGTGAGTCAATGAAGTCTTTTATCTTCACCTTCCAGCACTTTCTACTCTTCCTTTCATTTTTTCTCTTCTCCAACATTGACCCATTATTAATCTCCATAAGTCCGTCAATGCTATCATTATTATGATCAATGCCATCATTATCTGTTAATGATGTCTCGAAGTCAGTGGAGTTAGTGAGACCGAGGCTAAAATTTTGAAGATTTGTTTGAGACTGAGTGTTAATGCTGCTTGTCTCTAAACGAATGTTGGTACCAAAGTTGGTTTCTGGAACTGAGAAATGGTTAATGTTTTCTCCATATAAGGCTTCAAGTTGGCGAAAGAATCTGTAATGCTTTCCATCCTGTCTTCCAGCTTTTCCATCCTTTGTTTTCTTGTAATATTTGTAGAGATTCTCAAACTTCTCCTTGCACTTTTTTCCACTCCTTTGATATCCATGGTCTTCAGACATGATCCTGGTATCATCATCAAAGTATGCAAAAAGAAAGATTTCATTATCTAAACATCTAATTTGACAACATTAATTTCTCTTACAACAAATGAACTTATATCTATATTGTACTTCTTAATTTTTACCTTTTATATACACAACCATAAAAAAAGATGACACAAAACTCAAAGGAACAACTATTGTCAACTCATATTCCATGCAAGAAACAAAACAAGATTAAAACAGCAAAGATAGGCTAATAATTGATGACCTCATTGTAGGAGATAGAAGTAACCCTAGTGGAGGAGTTCCCAAAGAAGCCCCATGTGAGGATTAATTTTAGAAATTAATTATTCTATGCAATGCCATGCAATGACGTTTTCATGTTTTTGGTGCCTAGTTATAGCAAACACAAGCTAAGTGTATTGTCATTCAAAACTAGACATAGAAATAAGTTTTTGAAGGAAGAGCCTGTGGTTGATGTCATTTCAAATGATGGAATTAGGAGACAGGTGCAAAAGCATTGGTATGGTCAATCAATTTTAAAAATAGGAATAACTAAGACGAAAACTTGCACTAAAAGAGGGGTACAGAATTTCAAAATTGATAGCAACACAGTGGTAGACCCGTATTACAGTTGTTATATCAACTTAAGTGCATTTTAAGTGCACAATATCAGTAATCAAAAAATTGAGTCTATGATTAAACAACTAGTGTATACTACATAGTTATTTTCCAGCTGCTAAATAAACTTATCAAACTTTTGCATACACCTATATATCTATCTAGTTTCCAGAAATTACAGCAATAAAATTAATTATTTACCACCAAGTGTAGTTGCCATCTTTCAATTGTGAACATGCTACATGTTTTGCCCAATTTAGTAGGTTGTGCTAAAGAGTTTTCTCAATGAACAAAGATCAAAAGAACTATATAAATTAAGATTTTAATATTCTCAATTGTTATAAGAAATATTTGGATATCCTTGAAATTGATATTAGTGGTATTCTAGATTTGAGAAAAGTTCGAACTCTACCAAGTTGTGAAGAAATAATATTAATTTTTCGGACTGGCTTTTAGCCCCTTTAGCTTGCATTTTAATTTATTTTTTTGATAATAGCTGCTTGCATTTTCAATTATAGCAAGTAGGGATGATTAATGTGTTGATGGGCTAGAGCTAGGGTACCCTTTTACTCAAATAGTGTATTTCGTAGCTTATGTATAAAAAATACTTAAAAGATTCAGAAATTAAGAACAGAAACAAGTACTATAGTGATTAGTGAAGAAGAATGATTGGTAGTAAAAGAGAATAAACTTATTGTATGGTACCTAGACACTTCATCCCACAAGGGTCCCTTTGAATTAGCCTCTTTGAACTTAGGGTGAAGCTGAGATCTGATATCAAGAAGAGTGAGGGTTTCTTGTCTTGGCCATCTTCCAGTGGATGCATCTCCACCGATGCAGCAACCGTTCTCAACCTCTAAGCCACCACTAAGAGGAGGAGTTGAAGCACTAGTGGTGGCAGCAGTGGTGGCTGTAGGAGGAGCAACAGAATCAGTGGAAGCAAAGTCATGAATATTACATGATGGATGCATGATGTCACGACCAAACATCATCATCTCGTAGTGTTGATGGTGGTGGGGTATCAGATTCCGGTGGTAGCCGGGAAAAAGCTCAGCCGCCGTGGGTTGGGTGGCTGTTGGTAATGGTATGGAAGGGAAATGGAGTGACCTTGGTCCAGTCATGAGTTGCATGAGATCAGTTATGGCATACTGTTGTTGTTGATGGTCATGGTTATGGTGATGATGATCTTCCATTTCCATGAGAGATAATACTGTAGTTTAGGGTATATAGGTTTAGAGTTGAGAGAGATGTGATAGAAAAAGAAAAGGGAAGTGAAGAAATAAGAAGAGAGAGTGAAGAAAGAGAGTATAGGAAGCGGTAGACTCGGATCGTGTCGTTCACGAAAATGGCTCAAAATTTAAGCTAAAGGATGAGGACCATGGTCCCATGTCTGTGCCCAAGTGTGTATGTATGAGAGACTATAGAACAAAGATATCTTGTCTCAAACAATTTCCTAAATTTTATCTGGTATTAATAAAAATATGTCATATAAATTAAAAAAATTATTATATTTTACTTCATTAATGTTTTTGGTTTAAGATATTATTTGAGATATCGTATTCTTATTCAAGATCATAATAGTATATTAGTATATTGGTATGTTAGCTTGTGTTATTTGTCTTTGGCTTTTTGAAGAACAGTGTTAGCTGCTTCATTCTGTGTCTTTGTTGAGTACAGTGGGATGGGTGGGGTTTTGAGTATTTAGGAGGAGGATTGAGGACAGCAAAAGGCCTAAGCCCTAACGGAACAGCATTAGACATTAACAATTTGTATGCAACAGATTTGAATAATGATGTCTGGTTCACATAACAACCAAACCTTATCATTGTGTGAAGAGTGAATGAATATACACATAGTAAATGCAATGTTTCAGTATGTTATTATATATATATTGAACACTACGTTGAAGTTGATATTTTACAAAAATATATTGTCCCACATTTTGTCTATCAATAAAAATATGTCATATTAATTTAAAAATATATTATTATTGTTGTTTTTGTTTCATTCTCATTAATATGAAATAATGTATAAGACATGATATGAGATAAAATATGTAGGTTAAATATTTTTAGACCTAATAAAAGGTCCTTACATTTTGTAATGTGCTACACATGTTCACATTAAATCTACATAAATGTCATTTACTTATTAAATGCATTTGATTTTTATTGAAAAAATATATCATGCGTTATTTTTAATAAATATATCATGCGTTATTTTTAATATTCTTATACTTTCTTCTAATTTATTTTTACTCTTCATGACATCTTTTTTAAAATTTATTATGCTTATAATTTATTAATTGTTAAGTTTTCTAATGCATATAATTGTGTCTTAGAAATTAAAAACAAAGAAATGTTGACATATAAAATATCTTTTTTAAATTAATAACTATACGATAAAAATATATTATATTTTATGAAAAATGAACTCAAACCACATAAGTTATATACATTTCATTTCATTTAAATGATTTTTAAACATATAAAACTTAAAATTAAAATATTTAAATATGTAAAAGATTTATATTATTCTTTTTTATAATGATTTATTATATTATATTCTATATATTTCCAGGTATGTAAATGTTATAAGTGTGCAGAAAATAATTTATGCACTTAATGAGAAAGAGCTTTTACATTTTTAATATATCATCTATTATTTATATATTAATTATTATTATTATTAAATAGAAGTAATATATGTTAAATGATATACCAACCATTAAAAAATGTATACTAACCACACATAAATAGTAATAGTTATTTTGATTTAAAAAGTTAGTCACTTTATGTTAGTCTTTCATATTAGGATCAATAATCAATACTACATATAGAATAATGATATTCTACAAATGTTGTTATAAATCCTCATACATCATTTGTAAACTAATTATTGACAAATAAAAGAATGATTTTGTAACACATTTATTTTTGGATTTAATATATATAGATAGTGCAACTATTTTTTGTACTATCCATAAATCATCTATTATTTATATATTAATTGTTATTAACTATTAAATAATATAAATCAATAACGAATAATTTATCAACAATATGAAAAACTTTAAACCGACAAATGGGTATATTTTAAACTCACTTCTACCGTTATCTTATATTTATTAAATATATATAAATGGACAACTAATAATGAATGACACGTGGCAAAACATGAGACGAAGAAAGCAAGACAACCAGCTTGCGTTGCTGACGCGTGTATAATGCAATGGGTAACACATCTGCTGTATTACAAAGTATGTCACTCCATGTGTTGCTGTTTATGATTAGTTGAAAAAATAGTTAAAAAGATATATCTAAATTAAAATTTGAATATAGTTAATTATTTTTTTGACTAATCACAAGACAACACATGCATTTCATACTAACTTTTGACTTCTAATGATTCGTTACAAAACATCCCTCGCCACTCCCATTTTATTTTCTTAAAAATATTCATTTTTTGTTCCCATTTTGTCTCATTTATAAGTTATTTTTTATGTACTCTAATTTCAGAAAAGTATTAAGGATTATTGTTCAATTTTACCATTATTTAATACTATGATATCCTACTATTTTCTCTATTGTAAAAATACACACCTTAATAAATATGATGATTTTATTGATTAACATGACAATTATAATGTTTTTTTATCAGCAATTATAATGTTTTTCTTTATATACTCTCTTTATCTTTTTACGGTCATTATACATACATTAATAAATATGATGATTTTATTGATTAACATGACAATTATAATGTTTTTCTGAATATATTCTTTATTTGTTATGGTCCTTATTTTTTTCCTTTACGTAAGTGAATAGAAAAGTGTTAAATAAGGATAAATATGAAAATAAAAATTATTGAACTTTTGAACTTTAAATGAATATGGTAGATTTAAAAAAAATAATTCTTCAAAAATGTAGTGATAAGTAGGAACATACACTTTTTTTATAAATAATGAAAAATAATAAGTATAAAAAGATAACGGGCATATCGGAAACAAATACAACAAATAATGAAATTCGGCATAGTTATTACTTATGGAACATGTTTTTTTTTAAATAGGAAATATAAAATATGAGCAAATGAGTGCTTCGTCTCCTTTTTTAGTCATAATTTATAATGTAATTTGCTCGACTTGGATATATTTTTAGAGGGTACTTCATGAAAGATTAACCTCTTAATCTCCAGCTGGAAACTTATAAAGAATAAAAATCTCCATGTTATATCTTAAAATAAATAAGTTTTTCTTAAATTTACGCTAATTAACAAACAATCTTTTAAGTAAAAACTTATTTCTCTACAAACAAACCAAAATTTCAATCTTTAACCTCTGCCTAATATGCTTTGTATTTGTAAATAAAAGATCGAGTAAATTACACTTAATGCTTATGAGTTTTAGTAAAATTATATAAATCATTCATCTCCTTTTCACACCTATACAAATTCTCTAATTTATATACGTATATTACACCGATACCCCTATATTAATTTTAGGTTATTACAAAATATGATATATTAAGGGATAAATATAATCAAGTTAAACAAAATATGATATATGAAGGGGATAAGTCCATAAATAGTATACGTGTCAATATATCTTCATTATTTTTGGTTCATTAAAATATAGCATATGTTGATTTAAACAATATCTCCTTAGAATTATTGGTGTATTTTCTAACGAATAAAAATGATGAAGAGACATTGAGTCTTATGTTATTTGGATTTGTCTCCATAATATAACATATTTATTTAACTTAATTAAATTTATCAATATTTTTGTTTAAAATATTATAATTGTTTCTCATGTGGGGTAGTTAGTGTAATGTATGACTATAAATTAATGCAGTAATAACAAACCAAACTTTTGTTAACTGATTATTAACAAATTGGTTAGGTTGTTATTATCCTAAAATCAAATCCAAAGTTGATATGCAAACAAATTTGTTTAGATTGATTAGGTTATTATATCATCAAATCAAATCTAAAATTGATTTTGTGTATATAAACAATGTAGTATTAAGGAATAAAACATCTGAATAAATTTCTTTACATGATATCAAAGCGAACAAAAAAACAACTTTTGAGAAATGTATATGGCACATATGATGAATGAATGTGAAGGTTCTATGATATATTCAAGAATCGAAATGCTCATAAAAAAAAGCCTTCACCTCAGTGGGGAATCTAATCGCATGACAAAGGATTTGCAACACTTGTGCAACGTGAGAGACATGTCTGGATGTTCCATTGGACTTCCAAATGGACACACTGTCATCTTTACTAAGGAAGGAACAATAAAACTTTATGATAATTTAAATCTTGAGCATATACTTTATGTACCTTAGTTCAAATGCAACTTGATTTCTCTATCATAATTATTAGATGAATCAAACTGTAATGTTTAGTTTACTAGTAATTTGTGAACTATAGAGAATCGAACCTCAAAGATGTCAATTGGTTCGAGTGAACGAAGGAATGAACTCTCTATTTTTCGAGAAGCCCCAATGAAGAAGGTATGCAAAGTTGAAGGAATGAATGAGCTAGAATTATGGCACAACAGATTAGGACATCCGTATTGGAAAACTACTCAACTAATTTCCAACGATATTAGAAGTGAAATTAGTAATTTCAAGAATAAAGTGTGTGTGACATATGTCAAAGAGCAAAGCAAACTAGAGAAACATTTCATTTGAGTAATAATAAAGTTTCTCATATATTTGACTTGATACATTGTGATTTATGGGGTCCATATAGAACCTGTTCATCTTGCGGGGCTTCATATTTTCTTACTATTATTGATGATTGCTCACACGAGGTGTGGATCTATTTTCTAATTGATAAGAAACAAGTCACCAAAGTGTTAACAAATTTCTTTTCTTTGGTAGAAAATCAATATAACAAACAAGTTAAAACTGTGAGAAGTGATAATGGAACAAAATTCCTTTGCACGAGAAATTATTTTCAAGATCATGAAATATTGTTTCAAACTTGATGTACAAGCGCACCTCAACAAAGTGGGAGGGTCGAACGCAAACATCATTATATTTTCAATGTTGTACGAGCTTTACGATTCCAAAGTAATTTGCCTATTGATTTTTAGGGAGATTGTGTATTGACAACACACTATTTGATCAATCGCATTGCACACACAATTTTAAAAGGTAAAATACCACATGAAGTGTTACTTGGACAAGAAACCTCCTACAATCACTTACGTGTGTTTGGTTCTCTATGCTTCACTCACAACCAACACACCATTGGCAACAAATTTGCAAGTCAAGGTTGTAGATGTGCCTTTATGGGATACCCCTATGGACAACGTGGTTGAAGAGTTTATGATTTAGAGACTCATGAATTATTTGTTTCACGAGATGTACTGTTCTTTGAAAACCAATTTCCATATCAGTGTTGGGTATTAGCAGGTCAGAATACACCTAGAAGGGGGGTTGAATAGGTGTCGCTGATCACTTACTCCATTTTTCTATATTTTCCGCAAAACAGAAAGTTAATGCACTTAATCGATTAAGCTTGGTTTTAATCGATTAACCAATGCTGGACTTAATCGATTATGCTTGTGGATAATAAATTATCCTGATTCTTACAGTTCTTGATTTTATGGTTTCTTGCAAAGCAACTCACCGATTACCAATCCTTATACACTTAATTGATTACAAAGATTACATAATGATGTTAATACATATTATTTCATGTAACACAGAATCAATCAATTAACAAGAATATAAAGACTAAAAGTAAAGGAGATTAGGGTTAGAAAATTGTGCAAAAGGAAATTTTTTATCATGGTTCATTTGTGGTCCACTACTAACTACATCCAGACTTTCCCTTCTGATACCGGGAGATTTTTCCTCTTCACTATTGAAAATGTTTGATACACACAAACTTCTAATAAACGACAAAACTAAGACGCTGCTTTCTTGTACTCTACAAGTTCAACAACCCCGATTTGACCTCTCTATCTTGTCTACTAAGATCACCTATCTTTTTGCGATTAGGTCCCAGCCAGGTATCGGTCGCACCAAGACCTCCTAGTCTCCGTGAAGAATAACAAGATCTCTTCTTGAAGTGAAGTTATTCAGCAAGAGATCATTTTCCTTGTTCGATACAGATTTTGAGTTTTCTTGAGTAATGAATACTCGGATATAACAATGTAAACTCAACTTTAAAAACACTATGCAAAATATTTACAAGAACCTATTCAATATAAGAAAATTATGAAAAGGTTTTCGCAAAACAGATTTCACAATTTGTAGAAAACAGAATTTTCTCACTTTCACTTTAAAATCAATCAAGAAACACGAGAATGAATGAAATGCATGAAAATCCCTAGAGATGCACGCAACAATTTTAATGTCTAAGCCCTATTCAACATGCTCTTATTCTCCAAAATTTTCTAATGCAATCTATATGAAAGTGTATTTTCAGTGATCTTCTAGTTATGCAAGATTATACAAAATTATGCATGATATGATATTATGCCACATGGGCCAGAATTCCAGCATTTATACCAAACACACTGATATTGCTATTAATCGATTATTCATCCACTTAATCGATTAACGCGCTGTTAAAAGTTGGTTTTCTTTTACGTCTTAATCGATTATACAATGTCTTAATCGATTAACACACCTACAACATCAGATTGGTTAGCTACTATAATTTTGATAATCGATTATACATAATACATAATCGATTATGTTGTATGAAAAATAGTTTCTTGATGCATGGTAAACTACCTATATGTTATGTGAACATGCAAGACATTGTTTTTCAAATATGATACCTTTAATGCATAAGACTATGTATGTAGATGCATGAGCCTACTTATCATATGATATCTAGATGTGATTTATCAATTTTAATCTTGTTTATATTGAAGCTCTTGTGAGACTCCACCTAAGTTTACCTAACCTAGACTCGATTTAAGGCAATCATCTTAAGACTTCTAATAAAAGTAAAACTTACAATGCCCTGAGTCTATAGATGTAACCCTTAGGTCTTCGACTCGTTATTTGTTGTATGATGTTCAAGCTTACTTGTATGTCTGTTGCCTTTATTAAAACTCAGGTTAGCATCAAATGTGTAAGTTTTGACTCTTTGCGCTTTCAATATCCCCTTTTTAGATGATGACAAACTCTACACCAAATCCTTGTTTGATGAGCTTCATGATGATCAACATGTATTTTCAAACGGTTGGTTTAATGTCAAAGTTGCGTTGCTCCCCCTCACTTTGTTCTCCCCCTCAACCAAGCAACGGGGTGAAAAGACAAGTGTAGGTAGCAAACTCACAGAAGCTCAACAACCTGAAACACTTCAAACAACAAAACAACCTTTCTCCCCCTTTTGACATTATCAAAAAGTATAGATATTTAAGTGATAATAGCTGGTCAAAAGTAAGAAGTTATATAATAGTTTATGAAAATAAACTGTAGTTAATCATTAAGTATTGACTGTGATTGATTAACCAGTTTTTAGAAGATTGAACAAGTGCACAAATCACTTCATTTAATCAATTATTATAAGCATTTAATCAATTAGAGTGACAAAACCATAATATGGACATAGTTTTATATGACAAATCCAACATGTATTTACGCAACCAGGCATAAAATGATTAATATTTCTGATTTGTTCAGGTTAACCATGTATTAATCAAACATAAATATTATACACACAAGATATGATCAAGATTCTCATAAAAACCATAATCCATAAACTATTGACATTATTAAAACATAGTCCAACAATACATGAAATAGCGATTTAAAACAAGTACATAGCAAGAGTTTTAAAACATATTACAAGTAAAAGAAACAATGCCCAAATGAAATGAAGTACAATACCCAAAAGATAGACTAAACCACAAAACATAACACCCTAAAACTTAGACACTCCTAAACTTTTCCTTAGAGACTCATAGTGTGTGTCAATGCGAGCATTGAGCCTCTGTTCCATAGTGTTCCAATGAGCTATCCCGAAGGGCGGTCCTTGAGGCGTAGCTGCAGCCTCCCCCTGATTCTCCATAATCTACTCATCCACATGAGCATCTTCATCCAACAAATCCAAATCCATAGTAGTGTTGTGATCTTCCTAGTACTGCTAGGCATTGTCATACTTATAAGTTTCCATTTTATGAATTAGGTTGTCACCAATCAAGTGCTCACGAGAATTCGTAGAGATGATCATCGTATCAGATGTATCTTTTTCTAGATGATCAATGATATGAGATATGAAGATACCATAAGGAAGCAACTTGGATGAAGAGGTCGATATATCATACGTAACCTTTAAAATTTCCTCGGGTTAGTTAATCATAATGTTCTCTCGAATAGCAAACATAAATTTTAGGTCGTTGATAGTTGGTTGGACATGGTTGGTGTTTCTCTAAACAAGTATATATGCCATAATATAATGCAGAAGTCGGTTTTCAACCGACATCGATCCAACCTTAGTTAACTCTCCTTGCACATACAAGTGCGGTCATCTGAGACAAGATTTATACATTTCAGTTACATCAAATGAGTTCCATAACTCATTTGAGCAGTCTCCTAGGCCAAAACTATCACTAGACGGCCCATCCACATCCAGAAATATGGTCTCATTCAGCTTACACAATTTTCCCACAACCATAGACCAATAGCTACCATCTTTATATCTAAAATTAGCATAGAGCTCCCTAACTAGAGCAGGGTATACCTTTCCGTTAAGCTCAAGAAATTCTAGTCCTTGAGGAAAATCGAAGCCTTGTTCTACCATCCAAGCCATATCCGCATAGCGAATATACGTTGTCTTTCTCCCTTGGAATTTTGCTAAGCGAGTTTCTTGAAGGATTAGTGAGTAGTAGGGGTCACCGCGACCCCTTCTATCACCATGGGCAGATACAAATCCATATTTAGTTCTTCTTGAACGATTAGTCGTTGTTTTGATTCTCTTCTGCTTTCCATCAGCCATCTTGCTAGGATTAGAGTGGTTTAATCGATTATATAATCGATTTAGGGTGTTTTTGAGCTAGGGTTTTGAATTGGGGAAAGTTCTAGGTTTTTGTATTTATGTGGATTTGGGGGCTAATTGATGACTAACTAGGCTTATTGGGGCTCAGTTTGGATTGCTATATGATTAGAATAGATCAATTTCACCAATTGATAGAAAAATGGGTAGGAATTTGTGATTTAGGGTTTGAAAAATCTTTCCCAAACACATACTGAATATGATATACTTTACTATCGTTAATAGATTAAGGCACCTATTAATCGATTAAGACACATTAAAGTCTTAAGCAACTGAACCCAGTTAATCGATTAAAGAAAGACTTAATCGATTGAAGATATAAATTTTCAAAATGCTTAAGCTACTGGAACTCAGTTTAATCGATTATGACACATGGTTAATCTATTAACATCACTAAAATCACAGATTTGAGTACATTTTTGAGAAAGGCATGGCATGCTAGGACACTTAACCTAATAAGCTTTTAGAGACAGTATTAAGCACTTCTAGCACATTAACATAGAATCATGAACACAATTTTTAAGCACAAGGGAAACATGCATTCAACATATATTATTGAGATAAACATATTGATCATGCAAAGGCACACAATACCAATATTCAAACTAGTTGAGATATTGTTCATTAAGAATTCCAAGTTCACTTCTAAGAACAAAGGATGAATCCCATTGAAGGGACTTGGTGAAAATATCTGCTAGTTGTTTAGTGATTTCAACAAATTCAAGCACACAATCACCTTTTTCAACATGATCAAGCAAGAAATGATGCCTTATTTCTATATGCTTGGTTTAAGAATGCAAGACGAGATTCTTGGATAGGTTTATGACGCCATTATTGTCACATTTAATCGGTATCTTTTCTAACTGGAGATCGAAATCTATAGGTTGTTGCTTCATCCAAAGGATTTAAGCGCAACACACACCGACAACAATGTACTCCGCTTCGGGGATGGATAAAGCAACACAAGCTTGTTTTTGTTGTGCCATGACACTAAGGAGCTTCCCAATAGGTGGCAAGTTCCACTAGTGCTTCTCCGATCCAATTTACACTCAGCGAAATCAGAATCGGAATATCCTACTAAAGACAATGAGGCATGTTGGCTCCCACAGGGCTCTGTAACGCATCTAAAGGGGGTGAATAGGTGATACGATACACGACTAATGTTGCTTGATAAACAAACAAAATGCACAAAATTATACACTATTTAATTGATTAAACACATACATAACTGGTTAACTCATTCTGCTATTAATCGATTAACTAAACACCTTAATTGATTATTTAGTTCTTGTTCAATGAAAGCGGTTTTCTTTCGATCTCCAAGATTACCAAGATTCAACTAAACTTATATGCACTAATTATAGAAGATTAAGAACGGTAAAGGCACAAAACAAAATATGCAATTAACACAGAAAAATATGCATGTTAAGTTAATTAAATCAAGTAATACATAAATATAAAAAGATAAGGGATAAGAAGAATGAGACACAACTTTTTATCCTAGTTCGTTTGTGGTCCACTGCAAACTACATTCAGGCATTGGGAGATTTTTCTTCAGTGTGAAATCTTAATGTACTCTTACAAACAAGCTTCTAATACAAGACACAAGATGCTACTTTCTTGAACTCTATGAACTTGACAACCTCGGTTTGACCTCTCTCTCTCTCTCTCGTCTACTAAGATCTCCTATCTTTTCACGATTAGGCCCCAACCAGGTATCGCTCAATACCAAGACCTCTTGCTTCTCATGAAGACACACCTAACAATAGCTAGTATTTTTCCCAAACCTATTCTCCTTTAATAGTGATACCAATCACACGAAAAGAATGTGTCATTGCCTTGTCTAACAATTCTTTCAAGTTATGTGTGCACCTCAATATGCAGATTTAACCATTCTTCTAAAATCTGAGAACCCTTCTAAAGATCTCACAATTATAGAACAAAAAACTGGAGATTTAAGGTTTCTTTTTAACAAAATATTTAACAATTAAGCTCAATGGGTATCTTTGTAAAAATTCACCATTTTCTCATTTTCAAAAGAACACTTTTGAAAATCTCTCTAAAAATATGAAAGTGAAAGAGCTTAAGATTTTCTTACCAATGTGTAATCTTTTTTTGTATATGAGTTCTAACTCTATGAATCAATGTTCATGTATATTATGAAGCAATATGAAAAACTTGAGTTAACATACCATTCCGTTTTTAGCTGCAGTTAATCTATTATACCTTAAACTTAATCGATTAACGGGTTCTTGAAAATATCAGAAAACAGAAACAGTAACAAACCTTAATCAATTAAACCCATAATCAATTGATTAACGGGTTCCCAAGAATTCAATGCTTAATCGATTAAAATATCTCTTAATCGATTAATGGTTTTCCAAAAAGATATTTCAATGATGTATGAACCTCCTACATGATTTATAAAAGAATGATGCATGCCTTTAATGATGTATGATTTAAAAACTCATTTTAAATGCATTCAAAATATACGATCATGTATGTATGCATGTGCATGTAAATAATGTATATATACATGTAAGTCTCATTTTAGTTATGATTGATTTTAGTTTGTGAGACTTTTATTGAGGTTCATCCTAGCCTAAACTCATACTATGCAAACATCTTAAGACCTAATAAAGATATAAAATAAAATACTTAGCATCTAGATCTTCTGAAATGTTTTTCCTTGTATGAACTTGAGTCTTGACTTTATTGTTGATTTTGTTGTTTTGTTGATTTGCTCATCCCTTCATGCTTGTCCTTGATCATTAATCTTTGTTGTTGATCCTTGTCCTTATCAAACTATGTCTTTCATCAACCTTTGTCTTCATTAAAATATATGTGATGCATGCTTGCATCTTCAATCTCCCCCTTTTTGATGATGACAAACAATTGTTGATACTTGTTGGAGTTGATAATTCTTTGCTGGATCTACTTGATGGTAATCAAGTATGTTTTGCAATTTTCTTGTAAGTTTATGTGCATTTCTCCCTCTTGCTCCACCTCAATTTGAGCATCAGGTGACTTATTCTTTTTCTTTGCGGAAGCCTCAACCTATCTTCTCTTGCAAGTCCTGCAAAACATAAACAATAACTTTTCTCCCTCTTCTGGCAGGATCAAAAAGCAATGTGATATATGGATGCTTATTGCCAGAAGAAAGGAAAAACATTGCAAATTCTACTGATGTTAATCGATTATAATAATACTTAATCGATTATGAATTATTGAATTTTACATAGAATTGCATTTTATATGATGGTTAATCGATTATGGTCTATTGTTAATTGACTAAACCTACTATTATGACATAATTCATTTCAGATTACAAGTTATTTTGTAGAAAGTTATGTAATTTGATATCCATTAGTTTCATACACTTGTTTTATACAAATTATGTACAGTACATGAAATCACTTGGTTTATGATACCACTTCTTGATACCTCTTATTGGTTTAAAATTACGCACAATTAGATCAATGCAATAAATTTGAAAGTGACTAAGCATTCATTCATTCGTTGATCAAACGATTACAAAAGTGGGATAACCAGTACATACTTCAATTTGAAAGCACAAAACAAATATAGTTGTATCATGTCATGTAATTACAATTCAAGTCAATGCATAAAAACAAACTAACAAGTTTCGAATTTTACAATGCAACGACTAAAAACAACATAGACTAGAAACTACTAAAACAACACCTAACTAGGACACACTAGATATCCTAAGCTAGTTTGGAGGTGGTTGCGGAAATCCAACTAAGGTTCTGAATAAGAAGTGAAGTTGTTTAAAATGATTCTGATTTTGTTCATCTTGTGTCCGAAACTCAACCATGAGCTTATCCTCTATGAATTGCATTCTCAAGTCAATTCGCTCATTTAGGCTGATGGGTTAGAGGATTATAAGAGGAAAGAAACAGAGATTGGGTAGCTCTAATATGAGTTTGAGGATGAATTATAGGATCAATTTGGGACAAGAAGACAGATTGCACGAGGTTAGGGTTTGAAGAAACATAACCCAAAATTGTGTTTGAATCTGTTTTATGACTGCACTTAATCGATTAACCTCTGTGTTAATGGATTAACGAGATTTGAATTTTAACACACTTAGTCCATTATGTTCTAGCTTAATTGATTAAAATTTTGAAACATTTATATTCCAGGTAATCGATTAAAGGAATTTATAATTGATTAAAACAAATAGAAAAAGCCTAGGTAATCGATTAAAACATAGAACAACCGATTAAATAAGTCACAAAAATAGATTTTGGCGTAATTTGAATTAGTTTAGAGGTTTGCTAAGAGTCTAAGATAAAAGATCTATCTTAAACACTTAATGAACACTTAACACAGAGCCAAAAGATACATGAAAGTATATTCAATCAAGAATGTGTTATTCAATTAAGAATACATGCATTTATTGGCGATAAGTGCACTAATTTAGGATTATCTAGATGTCTAGCATGCATTCAAACACTTAGGTAATGTATCAGACAATATATGCGATTAGACATTATAAAACATAATGTGTCACAGTATTTGGTTACCTCACATGCTTTACCTCATCTTTATCAAGGTGTTAGAAGTTTGCCATATTTGATGTCTTCTTTGGCCTTTCTTCAATTCTTGATTCTTGTCCTTTTCTTGCATAACATATCAGTTCTTTAATGATTATCCTCATGAGTACCTACAAAAACATTAAGCATACCTTTCCTATCCTCTTTTGGAGATGGCTTAATCAAGTATTAAATTTGCATATGCTTTCCTAAAATTTGTCTTGGTCAATTTGCATTAAAATGAGATTTACCTTGTTGTGCTTCAACATGATTAGAATATCCTAGATGATATTTCTACATTTACTTATAAATCAAAAAATGGTTGAAAGATTCTTATACTTGTTCAATTGTACATGTTTGCATTTAAGAACATGTAAATGTGAAACATAAAGCATTTGCCTAAAAGTGATTTAAGGGGGATTTCATGATTCTTGAAATTATGGTCTCACTAGGATTTTATGAAAGAATACTCGGAGTTTAGAAAGAATACTTTATTTACCTTTGTAGCACAATACTTCCTAAGTTCAGGCATTTGAGTTGGCAAGTTGTGCATAAGTGTCATAATCCATTTTCCTTTGGTGGAAAGTCAGAGAAGTTTGATCTTATCACCTTCCATGTGCCTAGAACACTTGTTGCCCATATGAAAGTTGAAGTTCATATGTCCTTTGGCACACTTACAAAATAAGATTACTTGCAGTTCTTGGGTATCCAACTAATCTTGGGTCCCTTGATGTTAGTAGCTTGGGGATTTTATCTCTTAGTAATCTACATATAATTTCCATTTGGAACATCATGCATTCTAACAGTACATATATTCAAAGTGTGATCATGCAATCCACAATAAAAGCAAGTAGGGGATTCAAGATATGAAATTTTCAGAATATCTACCCATTTCTTGTGAAATGTATTCTTTGCATGCATATATCCCTAACTAGATCCAATGCCAACATTTTTACATGTAGCAAATAAGTTGTTTGATTTGTGACTACTAGATGTGAAATTAAGAATTTTATCCTTTAAAACATTATTTTCATTTTCCATGCAAATGTAATTTTCACAAGTAGATATCACATTTAAATTAGAAGTACAATTATATGAAGAGTTAGCTTATTTTGTATCTAAGGTTTCATTTTCAATTTTCAGCATATCAATGAAATTTTGCATTTCACATATTTTCTTTTCAAGATCTAAAATTAACCTTTTTAAGATCTTCATGCATTTCATCATAGGCATCACAAAGTATATCATACGTGGGAAATATATTGGAATTTGAAATAGAATCGGATGAGTCTACCCCACTAGGCTCATCTTGCTCACTTACTTTGCAAGAATTCAGATTTTGAGCCATTAGACAAATCTTGTTTGATTCTCCATCTTTCGAGATGCTTGTTGATGAATCGTTCTCTTTGGGTGCATCCCAAACAATGTATGCCTTCTTAGCTTTTATGTCCCGAGAGTCTTTCTTGTTGTCAAGTTCAATCTTCTTGGAAGAGGTAGTACATGTTTACTTCATGCAACCTACTTTCCCACTCTAACGACAAGTTTCTTTGTCTTTGGGATACTTGCTCATTTTGATTGAACTTTCTTCATCTTCCTTATGAAGCTTCCTAAGTCCTCCATTCTTTCTTAAGTACTTTCTGAATATGTTGATGAGAAGGGACATGGCTTCACCATTCGTATCGGAATCGGACTTATCATCATCGTATGTCTCCTTTTGACTTCTTTCATATGATTTTGTCATTGTGAAGAAGATTCCTTTGATGTTCTCATCCATTTTCTCAATGAGTGTCAAACGTCTTAATTCCAACTCATGTTCTTGTAGTTTGCCAAATAATGTTGTGAGTGTCATTTGTTCCAAATCCTTTGACTCCATGATTGCAGTCACCTTGAGTTGTCATTTTCTATCCAGACATCTCATCACATTAATTGTTAGTTAATGTTTGGAAAATGATTTATCTAATGAAATGAGATAATTAATAATGTGAGTAAATCATTTTTACAAATAAAAAATAGACTCATGTGGAAACATGCAAAAAAACTCATACTCATGCATCAATGTATTCAATCTAGACCATTTGACCTCACTAGTGCCTTCATAGGTTACTTATAAAGTGTCTCACATATCCTTGGCACTATCGCACTATGAAATCCTAAAGAACTCATCGTATAAGACAATGGAGGTTATAGTTTTTCGCTTTCAAATCAAGCTTCACTTTTCTCTTTTCCTCGTTAGTCAATAGACTTCTAGGTTTCTCTTTGGATTCTCCATTCACTATGTGAAGTGGAACGAAAGGTCCATATTCTAAGGAACCCCAAACTTCTGTATCAATGGCCTCAACAAATATCCTCATTCGGATTTTCTAGTAGGTGTCTCCCTCGCTACTGAAAATCGGAGGGCGGTCGATGGATGTGCCATCAATACTAAACGGGTTAGAAAAGCCCATGGTAAACGTGCCTAGGTTCAATGATCTAAGCTGCTAAGCTAGCACAACCACACTAGCTCTGATACCACTTGTTCGGTCCCACATGGCTCTGTAACTCACCTAGAGGGGGTGAATAGATGATATGGTACACAATTATTGTTGCTCAATAAACAAGCATAATTCACGAAATTATACACTATTTAATAGATTAAACACACATATAATTGAATAACTTGTTATGTTATTAATCGATTAACTAAACACCTTAATCGATTATTAGTTCTTGTTCAATGAAAACAATTTTCTTTCGCTCTCCAAGATTACCAAGATTCAACTAAATTTATATGCACTGATTGTAGAAGATTAAGAACAAAATATGCACAGTACAGAATATGCAATTAACATAGAAAGATATGCATGTCAAGTTCAGTAAATCAAGTAATATGAAAATATAAAATGATAAGGGGTAAGAATAATGAGACACAACTTTTTATCTTGGTTCATTAGGGGTCCACTACAAACTACATTCAAGCCTCCCCTTCTGATCTTGAGAGATTTTTCTCCAGTATGAAATCTTAATGTACTGTTACAAATAAGCTTCTAATACAAGACGCAAGATGCTACTTTCTTGAACTCTATGAACTTGACAACCTCGATTTAACCTCTCTCTCTCTCTCGCCTACTAAGATCGCCTATATTTTCACGATTAGGCCCCAGTCAAGTATCGCTCAATACCAAGACCACTTGCTTCTCGTGAAGACACACCTAATCAATTAATGGTTTTCCAAAAAAGATATTTCAATGATGTATGAACCTCCTACTTGATTTCAATGCATGCCTTTAATGATGTATGATTTAAAAACTTTTTTTAAATGCATTCAAAACATATGATCATGTATGTACGCATGTGCATTTAAATCATGTATGTATGCATGTAAGTCTCATTTTAGTTATGATTGATTTTAGTGTGTGAGACTTCCATTGGGGTTCATCCTAGCCTAGAGTCTTACTAAGCAAACATCTTAATACCTAATAAAGATATAAAATACTTAGCCTCTAGATCTTCTTGAATGCTTTGCCTTATATGAACTTGAGTCTTGACTCTATTTTTGATTTTGTTGTTTTGTTGATTTGCTCATCCCTTCAAGCTTGTCCTTGATCATTAATCTTTGTTGTCGATCATTGTCCTTATCAAACTCTGTCTTTCATCAACCTTTGTCTTCATCAAAATATATATGATGCATGCTTTTATCTTTAAGGCATCCCTAGGATACCACAATCTCATATTAAGGGTTCCCTTTAAATATCTCATGATTCATTTGACACAACTAAAGTGCGATTGTTTTGGCATAGATTGATATCTTGCACGCGTGCAAACGCTAAACATTATACTAGGGTGACTCATAGTTAAATATAATAGAGATCCTATCATGTCACGATATTTAGTTACCTCTAACGCTTTTCCTTTTTCATCTTTGTCTAAGTAGAATGAGGATGCCATATGAATGGATGCTTCTTTGCACTTTTTCATCTGAAACTTGCGAAGCAACTCTTTGCAATATTTCGACTGGTGGATAAATATGTCACTCTTTATTTTTTTAATTTTTAATCTGAGGAAGAAGGTAAGCTCTCATATCATTAACATTTAATATCCACCCTGCATCAAATCAAAAAACTCCTTGCACATGAGGTCATTAGTAGCTCCAAAGATAATATCATTAGCATATATTTAAACTAATAAAACATGATTATCTAATTTTTGGATAAAGAGCGTTGCGTCGATTTTTCCCCTTACGAACCCCTTTTCTAAAAGAAATGTACTCGGTCTATCATACCAAGCTCGAGGAGCTTGCTTTAGGCCACAAAGTACCTTTTTGAGTTTGTAGACATGGTTCGGGAACTTATAACTTTCAAAGTCGGGCGGTTGCTCAACATAAACCTCCTCTTGAATGAATTCATTCAAGAAGGCGCTCTTGATGTCCATTTGGAACAATTTAAAATTCATGATCGATGAAAATGCCAATAGCATCCTAATGGCCTCTAACCTCGCAACAAGGGCGTAGGTTTCATTGTAATCAATACATTCCTCTTGGTTGTATCTCTTGGTTCTAAAGACCCATTTGGTGCCAATTATCGAATGGTCTTTTGGTTTGGGGACCAAGTCCCACACATTATTACGTTCAAACTGGTTTAGCTCTTCTTGCATAACTGTACCCCAGTGCTCATCCTCTATGGCCTCATACCTAGTCTTTGGCTCTATTTGAGATACGAAAGCTATGGGATTACAAAAATTACGTAAAGAATTACGGGTTACCACCCCCATACAAATATCACCTATTACTTTATCAAGTGGACGGTCTTCCTTAGTTTGTCACACCCTCGGCTAGTCCTGATGGTCCTCACTGACTTCTTGATCATCCTGAGCCTCTTTGTCCTTTTCCAAGTCCTTAATATATGCTTCTTCCAATGCACCTGCAACATCAATAGAGAAAACCTTTATCTTCTCTTTTGGAAAAGATTCGTCAAAATGAACATGGATCGATTCTTCTACAATCATTGTATATTTATTAAAAATTCTAAAGCTCATAAGGATTCTTTAAAAGTTTATGCCTAAGAAGTACTCGATTCACGACATAGCATGCCATATGTACAATGTCGGTTCAAAAATATTTAGGCACTTTGCTTTCATTAAGCATGGTCCTAGCCAGCTCCTCTAATACGCGATTTTTCCTCTCAACAACTCAATTTTGTCGAGGAGTTCAAGGAGCTGTGTATTGGTGCAGGATCTGATGTTTATCATAAAATTTGTCAAACCGGTGGTTCTCAAACTCACCACCATGGTCACTACGTATATATACAAATTTCAGGTTAAGTTGGTTTTGGATCTGCTTGGAAAGGCTTTTAAAGGATTTGTAAGCGTCGCTTTTAGCATAAAGGAACAAGGTCCATGTAAACCTATAGAAATCATCTAAGATTACCAAAGCATAATAACGACCTCCAAAACTCATGATTTGCGATGGTCCAAATAGGTTCGTATGGAGAAGCTCCAAAGGCCTTGTTGTGGAGATCACATTATTTGGCGCAAATGAGTTCTTAACTTGCTTACACTTTTGGCAAGTGTCACAAGCTTCTTTAGATTTGAAATTAAATTTAGGTAGACCAACAACTAAATCGAGAGATGACAATTTATCTAAGTGTTTAATATGTATGTGCGTAACACGCCTATGCCAAAGCCATATATCATTATCTCTAGAGATAAAACACCTGCAACATCATCAGAGAAAACCTTTTATCTTCTCTTGTATATTGTCACGTATAATACAATAATCAGAATCGAAGGATACTCGGTTACCTTTATCACGTAATTGGCTAATACTTAATAAGTTGTGCTCCAAGCCTTCCACATAGAGCATGTTATTGATTACTGCTTGAGAAGTATTGCCAATTGTTCTAATGCCAAGTATCTTCCCTCGTTTGTTGTCGCCATAGGTGACGTACCCTTTGTCTTTCAGTGAAAGATCCAGGAATTTCGATCTATCACCGGTCGTATACCTCGCACAACCGCTATCTAGATACCAATATTCACTATGTGTTCGAAGGCATACTTGCAAAACATATTACTTGTCTTGTTTAGGTACCCAAACTATATTGGGTCCTTTTTTGTTAGTAAACAAAGGACATTGTCCCCTTTTCACCCAAACATAAGTACCATTAGGCACACCATACTTTCTAATATAATATGCAATGGAGGTATGGCCATGAGTGCCACAATAGAAACATGTAGACATGTGAGTATATGACTTTTTATGAGTATGGACTACATGTCTCCTATATGGCCTTTTCTTATTCCCATATGTTTACCAACATTTCTGGATTCAACAAGTAACGTGTTTAGATTATCTCTACTGTATGTGAGCTTTGCGAGTTTTTATTTTAAATTGGAATTATCAGTTTGCAAAGTCTCTCAAATATCGCACACAACAAGTTGGCATAAGTTATTTTTAGAGCAATCACATGAGTTGCAAGAGTATATTAAATCAAGAGTTTCATTTTCCAATTTTAGTTCATCTAACTCTTTTTGCAATTAAAAATTTGTTGTTCATGCAATAGGAGTACTTGTTTTCTATCTACGCTAATCCTAACAAGCTTTTACAATTCCTAATGTTGTTCAAAAAATGCATTATACAATTCATTATATGTGGGGGAGTCATCATAAGAAGATGAGGTGTTAGAATATACCTCATTCGTATCATCCTGACCACTCGAGCTGCAAGCATCTTGCGTTTTTACCATTAAGCATAGTTTCGCAGACTCCTCCTCATTAGACTTGCTCGATGTTGATTCCTCCTCAGGAGCATCCCATATGATGTATGCTCGTTTTTATTTGAAGTCTCGAGGACTGCTCTTCTCAGATTCAACCTTTTTAGGGTAGGTCGGATATTGTAGCCTCATATGTCCAGCCTTCCCGCATTTGTGGCAAGTGAAGCACTCCTTTGGGTTCTTGCCTTTCTTGGTTGATTCTCACACTTCTTTCTTTTGGAACCTCTTGAATCCTCCATTTTTCTTCAAGAATTTACTGATTTTTCATACTAGGAGATTCATGGTTTCCTCATCCAAATTAGAGTCAGATTTGTCATCATCTTTCTCTTCTTGATCTTGTGAAGTGGTTGCCTTGAGAGAGATGCCTTTCTTTTTCCTATTTGAATCCTCATTCATCGTTAAGCACCCTAACTTCATCTTGTGTTATTGGAGTTTTCCAAATAAGGTAGCTAGAGGCATGGAATCTAAATCTTTTGACTTCATTATTGCGGTTACTTTTGGTTACCATTTCCCGTCAAGATAACGCAAAACTTTGTTAGTTAATTCTCCTTTAGAAAACGATTTATCAAGGGAAACTAAATGGTTAACAATGTGAGTAAATCACTTTGAAATTTCACTAATAGATTTGTTCGGTAACATGTGAAATAACTCATACTCATGTGTTAGCGCATTTAGACTAGTGCGCTTAACCTCGCTCGTTCCTTCATGAGTCACTTGTAATGTGTCCCACATTTCTTTCGCATTTTGGCACTATGAAACCCTAAAGAATTCATCATATGATTGAGCCGATGTGATAATATTTTTGGCTTGAAGGTTATGCTGAACCTTTCTACGTTCATCATTGGTCCAAAGACCTATCATTTTTTCTTTAGGTTCATCGTCCACCAAGTGGAGTGGAATGAAAGGACCATTGACCATAGATTCCCAAATCTCCATGTCAATCACCTCAATGAAGATCTTCATCTGCACTTTCCATTAGGTGTATCCCTCGCCAGTGAATATCGGAGGGCGGTTAAAGGATGCGCCATCACCGCCAAAGGGGTTGTGAAATTCATAGTATTATCCTCTATGATCGAACGAATACACAGTTAAGCTAGCACTTTTGTATCAGCCTTGATACCACTTGTTGGGTATCAGCAAGTCAAAATACAACTAGAAGGGGGGTTGAATAGGTGTCGCGGATCACTTACACCACTTTTCCTATATGTTGCGCAAAACAGAAAGTTACTGCACTTAATCAATTAAGCTTGGTTTTAATCGATTAATCAATGTTGGACTTAATCGATTATGCTTGTGGATAATCTATTATCCTAATTCTTGTAGTTCTTTATTTTATGGTTTCTTTCAAAGCAAGTCATTGATTACCAATCCTTATACACTTAATTTTTAATAGAGATTATAAAATGATGCTAATACAGATTATAACATGTAACACATAATCAACCAATTAACAAGAATATAAAGACTAAAAGTAAAAGAGATTGGGGTTAGAAAATTGTGCACAAGGAAAATTTTATCCTGGTTCATTTGCAATCCATTGGAAACTACATTCAGGCCTCCCCTAATGATCTCGGGAGCATTTTATTCTTCACTATTGAAAATGTTTGATACACACAAACTTCTAATAAACGACAAAACTAATATACTACTTTCTTGGACTCTACAAGTTTGACAACCTCAGTTTGACCTCTCTATCTCGTCTACTAAGATCACCTATCATTTCGCGATTAGGCCCCAACTAGGTATCGCTCACACCAAGACCTCCTAGTCTCCATGAAGAATAACAAGATCTCTTCTTGAAGTGAAGTTATTCACCAAGGGATCACTTTCCTTGTTCGATACATATTTTCAGTTTTCTAGAGTACTAAATACTAGGATATAATAATGTAAACTCAACTCTAAAAATACTATGTAGAATACTCGCAAGAACCTATTCTAAATGAGAAAATTATGTAAAGGTTTTCACAAAACAAATTTCACAATTTCCAGAAAACAGATTTTTCTCACTTTCACTTTAAAACAAATCAAGAAACATTAGAATGAATGTAATGCATGAAAAGCCCTAGAGATGCATGCAAAATATTTAAGTCTAAGCCCTATTCAACATGTCCTTATTCTCTAAATTTTTCTAATGCAATCTATATGAAAGTGTATATTCAAAGATCTTCTAGTTATGCAAGATTATACAAAATTATGCATGATATTATATTATGCCACATGGGATAGAATTTCAGCAATTATACCAAACACACTGATATTGCTATTAATCATTTATTCATCCACTTAATCGATTAACGGGCTGCTAAAAGTTGGTTTTTTGTTACGTCTTAATTGATTATACAGTGCCTATATCGATTAACACACCAACAATATCAAATTAGTTAGCTACTGTAATTCTGATAATCGATTATACATAAAACATAATCAATTATGCTATATGAAAAATAGTTTCTTGATGCATGGTAAACCACCTATATGATATGTGAACATGCAATACATAGTTTGTCAAATATGATACCTTTAATGCATAAGACTATGTATCTAGATTCATTAGCCTACTTATCATATGATATCTAGATATGATGTCTTAATTTTAATCTTGTTTATATTAAAGCTCGTGTGAGACTCCACCTAAGTTTACCTAACCTAAACTCGATCTAAGGCAATCATCTTAAGACTTCTAATAAAAGTAAAAATTACAATGCCCTAAGTCTATAGATGTAACCCTTGAGTCTTCAGCTCGTTGTTTCTTGTCCGATCTTCAAGCTTACTTGTATGCCCATTGTCTTCATCAAAACTCAGGTTAGTGTCAAATGTGCAAGTCTTGACTCTTTGCGCTTTCAATCCGTGTTCTGAAAATGAGAAAAAAACCTCTCATTCATTGCCTATTAATGATATGGACGATACTGGCCTTAATGACATGAAAACACCAACTGACATTGCTCTCAATAAGGGGGTATACGTACTACATCAACCATATGTGAAGCTTTGAAAATCAAGACTCTCAATATTCACGTGCGAACAGTCCAATGGTTGACATCTCATATGTCATTTTTATGATTCTAGAGACCACAATACCTAGTCATCCTGATGAAAATCCATTACTTGGATGCGGGCATTGTGTAAGACAACCATCAACGAGACTTCAAAGGTATGTAACAAACACAATGTAGAAGTTGAGTCATTTTCCTAGTTCATCATATTCATCACATCCTTATAGTGCTCCCTATCTTATTGCCCACTATGTAAACTACGACAAATTTTATTTGCTATACACACATTTCCTTGCATCAATCATTGTAGAAAAAGAGATTTGATACTTTCATGAGGTAGTAAAGAATGCACAATGAAGACAATTATGATGGCACCATTGAGCGATTTAAAGCCTGTTTATATGTGCTCATAAATCATCAAGAGAAAGACATCAATTGCACTCAAACATTTGCACCTGTTGCGAAAATAGTAACAATGTGAACTATTCTTATAGTGGCAACAACAAAATTATGGGAACTTCATCAAATGGGTGTACACAATGCATTTCTATACGGTGATATCCATGATGAAGTGTTCATTCGCCTATCTCTTGGGTTTTTTGTTTCCAATCGAAACATGGTCTGTAAACTTCAAAAATTGTTGTACGATTTAAAGCAAGCTCCGCATTGTTGGTTCACTAAATTGTCTCATGCACTTGTATCCTACGGATTTAAGTAATCATGTCTTGATTATTCTATGTTCACCTTGCATCAAAAGGAGGTTCAACTTGTTGTTCTTGTTTATGTCGACGATCTAGTCATTGTTGGTAATGATTCTTCATCCATCAAATAGTTTAAAACCTACCTTAATGTATGCATCCACATGAAAGATCTTAGCACATTGAAGTATATTCTGTGTATTGAGGTTGCTCACAATCCTACAGGTTTTCTCTATCAGCATAAGTATACGCTCAATATTATTTATGAAGTTGGCCATCCCATTTGAACAAAATCATTGATTGTCTCTTGCTACTATACCTCCACTTGTCAACCCTGAACACTGTCGCAGAATTATTGGGCGACATATTTATCTATGTTTCACATGCCCAGAGCTTTCATTCAGCGTTCACACGCTATCTTAATTCATGCAGGAGCCTCGAATTAAGCATTGGGAAACTGCCCTTAGAGTTGTTCGATTTCTCAAGGGCAATCGCGACCTAGGCATATTTCTTTCTCACTACTGTGATCTCCAGCTTCATGGATGCTATGACTCAGACTGGGCTAGTTGTCCTCTTACACGTTGCTCCTTTACTAATGGTTGGTCTAATTTGGTCAATCCCTTATCTCTTGGAAAATAAAGAAACAACACACTATTTCTCGATCGTCGACTGAAGTTGAGCATCGGTCCATGGAAACTACTATATGTGAGCTTCAATGGTTAAAATGGATTTTTTCCAACATTAGCATCGCTCATACCAAGCCTATGATTCTTAACTTTGATAGTCAAGCGGCCTTGCACATTGCTAAAAATATAGTGTTTCATGAACGGACAAAGCATATAGTAGTCGATTGATTAGGTTTAGATTGATTAGGTTGTTATTATCCTAAAATCAAATCTAAAGGTTATATGTCAACAAATTTGTTTAGATTTTATGAACAAATTTTGTGTATATAAACAATATAGTATTGAGGAATAACACATCAGAATCCATTCATTACATAAATATGGGTGATTTCTGTAAGTAAAAAAATAGAAGGGTCATTTGTATACTTTCACTTAAACTTAGAGGTACGAGTGTAATTAACTCTATATAAAATGATGCAAAAAGATCCTCGTTTAATTTTTTTGTTTTTGCTATAATAGAAATCATCATATCTAACATACGATTCTAGAAATATAAAAAATAATAAACTTACAAATTTCTAACCAACTTGTTCCATCCCACTATAGAAATGAGATATCATAACCGGGAAATATTTGTAAGGATCCATCGGAGGCCGAACAAGATGAATACACACTAAATTCTTTTGGGTCATAACCAGACAACCATATATCTAGACGGATGCTTTGTAAACCAGACAGTAACGGCAAGACATCACAAGAACCACTTCCTATGCCTACTATTATGCCACTTAGACAAGACTATCACATTATCTGAACAATACAGACCTTTGCAACATGCCGCATGTTACTACACGCTACAATACTTTCAATAAGATGACAAGATAGACATGCAATATGACTACTTGATCAATCACGTACTATAAGTGAACTATCCATAAAGTACTAACCTGCCAGAGCCGCGTGACATAGGAAAAGCAACTTATGCTTGTTCAGAAGCAAATCTAACAAGTCCTTTCAATCGACTAGGCCCATTGCATATACAAGGGAATATTTCCCTTACCTCAACACTATAAATAAGGGCTCCTCCCATAATATGTTTACTTACTCACTTGCTTACTTACTCTCTGTCTCTTGGTAATATTCTCTTACATTCCATATCTCTCATATACTAACTTGACTGTCGGAGAACCTTTTCAGGTACCTACCCCAACGCTCCCAAGCATTTCTTGGGTGACACTAGAAGATTCCATATCAGCTAACATCCATCCATAACCCACATTCTCAAGACTAAAGAATACAACTAAACCTATAAATCCATAATAAAAGCTACATATATTGCAATCTATATGATAATATGGGTATAAAATATATTTCTTCCATAAAATTGGATAGCTTCATTTTACAATGCCAAAACTTTTAAAATGATTGTCTTTTAAAATATTAAACCAATACTACTGACAAATATTACAAATGTTTTGAGCATGAGAAACGTAAATGTAACGTTGATGAAGTCAGATGTTCTCATATTCAAAGCGAGACTGCATGTAAACTCAAAAAGGATATCTAAAAAGATTTTTGAATATAGAAAGTCAGAAAAAAGATACATAAAGGTAATCTACTAACCAATTGTGTTCATTTTTATTATTATTTATATTTTGGAAATGTTGGACTAGTTCGCAATTGGGAGCCTCCAACAAATGGAGAGTCTCATTACTAATGGATATGGATAGAATGAAGAATCATAAGTGAGACACATTTTCAACTCATCCCCTCATATCTAATATTGAACAAGAGATTTAAAAAAATTGCCCCAAAATCAATCAACTTGGCACAGGCAAGGATAATTAGCATGATCACAAGGCCACTAGCACAACAATGTTGGTGTAGGGGCAATGCAATGACACAAGTCATAACAATGCACTTGGCATCAATTTTAGAGAAATCTAATGGTATAGATCTACTCATTAATTCAAACTATTGGATTTCCCAAGAATTGGTGGTTAAGATGTCGAGTAAGTTTTTTAAACTTACTCTTGGAGTAAGTGGATCCCCTTCCTAAAAAATTAATAGGGAGAAATTTTTCCTATGTTTTGTTGTCCTTTATTTTTTAGTAAATCAAGTATGTTGTATCTTTTTATTTGGAATGACTTAAGTCTGAAGGACAACCTAATTGAAAATAGTTAGGTTGTCCATTTTTCTCTTCTAATGACTATTCTTACTAGTAGTTGATGCTTTCTTTACCTTATCAAAGTAACACCAATCATAGTCGTGGTCTTGGAGGAGTTTGAAAATGGATAAGGGTCATGAAGGATTTGCAGAATACATCGGTGGATGGACCATGAGTGGAACTATAGAAGGTAGAAGATGATTGTTAAAAATGATGGAGAATTATGAGTTCAGAAGAGAGATTAAGAATGGGTTTTGTTTGTCCAAATATCCTTTATGAAGGATTATATTCAATATGTTCTTGGTTGTAGAAAGAGGATGATCGGAACTTGGGTTGCTTTGCTGAACTGAGCAAATGCTGATATTGGACAACCTTAGGTGAGAACCTAAAAAGGGACTCTGATGCTAGATCAATATTATAGGTGTAAATTAGAGAGAAATGGACAATTCTTTATATTCGCCTACATATATTGTAGGGTGGACTAATTTGGACATAGAGGTATGTCATCATTACATATGACATGTATTTATTAATGACCTATATAGTGTTGTGGAGTTGGTCTATCTTTATCATGTGGGCAATGTGATATGTCCTCTACTTTGGCGGGATGGCCTTATCTTTAGCTTGAAGAACTATTTTTCGACATAGTAGGTGCATACTTGGCCCTGTCATGTTGTTGTCGTCTTTTTCCTTAGTTAGGTTGACCTTCGAGGCGATCGATATTCTTATAGATCTCATTCCCACTGTCCGGAAAATTTTGACTGATGTTGGCACTAGAATATAACATCCTCTAATGAGAAGTGAAGCAAAAATATAAAAGATTGGGCAAGTTCTTCATGGTCAATAAACAACTCTATATGACATAATCTAGGGTAATGTTTTTGTCTGTATATGTTGTTATCGTATCTTGCAACAATTATATATGACACAAAAAGATAGATATTGGCTAAGTCATAACTAGATCGCTCTCTTTAAGAAGATTCGTGATAGTTTCCAAAATTTTCAAGCAGACTATCAACTATGTCGTCTCTAGGATAAAACAACCTAGTTCTCTATTATCGAATTCTTACTACACAAAAAGAAACGATCTCTAAAGACACCTACCACAATAGGACTACCAATGTCAATTCTCGAAATGCCCATAATATGACTATATGTGCCAATTTTACTTTCCCGCAATCTGACTATCAATACAAGTTCTCGAAATTCCCACAATTTGACTACTTGTGCCAATTCTTGTACCACAGAAAGAAAGAGGGATAAGTTTACCGAAAATGTGACAGCAAAGGTTATGAGAGAGAAAGAAGAAGTTGAGGAATAGAGAACTCAACATGGGACATGAAAATATGAAGGGATGAGACTTCTATTTATAGCATGAGATTTTTTCTAAATTCTCCATCTATCCTATGTGAGACTTGTGAGTTGATTTTTTTTAAATTCCTCTTATGTGAGACTTATGAGTTTTTTATTTCACACTTAAAAGTCTCCACTAATGCTTGCAAAAAATCAAGTTTCAACAATCCCCCACTTGAAATTCAAAAACGATTTCTAGGAATTTATATGGTATCAATAAGATTGTGCATAAACAAAGATGTCATACGACTTTAACCTTTGCACGGTGAATAAGATCCAGATTTTACTAGAGGGACTCGTAGTCTTGAACTCTATCTCCAAAATCAAACCACACACAACCATTTCAAATGTGTATACTATAAAGTTCGTGCATTAAAGGCCATACACATCTATCCTAGTATAGTAAACGCTCTAGAAATTTATACCCCAAATTTCATAGATAGTGGTCCCCACTTTCACATTCACATAGATGGGTCTATCCATAGTATTCTTGTATTCTAGGTACTTCATTCTAATTGGATTATAAATCTCATTAAGAGTTTAAATCATTCCTACATCTAGTGTAAGAATCATGCTCCTTATAATTTTAAAGCATGTTCATTTTTATATTACTTCATAACTTGTTATTACCTATTGAACCTATTTCTTGGGATCTCCAGTCAGTTAGGTCGGGTGCCATCATGAGTGATCTTCGTTCTAAGGGCAATGGTCTCATACTCTTAGAAGTATTATGGACTTTCTCTGTAGCTAATCCTTTCGTCAAGGGATATGCTAAGTTATTCTCAATGCGTACGTGATCCACTCTAACAGCTCTTATAGAGAATAACTCTCTAACAGTGTTATGGTTACGACATATTTGTTGTTACATACCGTTATAAAAATGGTTCTAAATCTTTGTAATAGTTACAATACTATCACAATGGATCAACACAACTGATATTAATTTTTCCCATAGGGGAATCATTGCAAGCAAGCTTCTCAGCCAACTTGCTTCTTCACTAGCTTTGCTAGTGCTATCATCTTAGCTTCCATAGTTGATTGAGCTAAAATAGTTTGTTTCTTTGACTTCCAGGAAACATCTCTACCAACTATGTTAAATATATAGCCACTAGTTGCTTTCGAATCATGTGAAAGAGTATTTCAACCAGCATCACTAAATCCTTTTATAACAGTTGGAAACCTTTAATAATGTAATCTAATGTTTATTGGTTTCTTAAGATACCTCATTACTCTTTCTATGGCATATTAATGCTCCATACTAGGTTTATTGGTAAATCTGCATAATAATCCTACAACAAGTCTAGTGCAATTAGTAGCATAGTGAATGTTGTCAATGATGCTAGCATACTCAGGTTATCTTTTACCTTTACTAGTGTTCCTAAAAAGTTTTACACTTGAATGATATGGTATACTAGTAGATTTAAAGTCACAGTATTTATATTTCTTTAAGATCTTCTCCACATAGTGAGATTGATATAAAGAAATTCCTTCTTTTGACATAGTAATATTTATATGAAGGATTACACTTGCCTCTCCAATGTCCGATTTGCAATAAATGCATTTGTCAATTTCATTCACCTTAAACTCATTCGAAACAATTAAATTCTCAATTTTTTTATGTCATTGTTTAGGTGCTTGCTTAACACCATACAATGACATATCTAACTTGCAAACCTTATTTTTGTTGTCCATGGATTAAAACCTTTAGGTTGTTCCATATATATTTCTTCTTCCAAATCACCATTTAAAAAGGCGGTCTTAACATTCATTTGACATAATACTAAATCATGTATCACATCGAGCAATATTAGTACTGTAATGGATGTTATTCTAGTCACAAGTGAAAAGGTGTTGAAGAAATCTATATTATCCATATGCCTAAAAATCTTAGCTACAATGTGAGCCTTGTATTTATCTAATGTGCCATCGAGTTTTAGTTTCTTTTTCAATACACACTAACAACTATAGGTTTTCAACCAGAAGGCAAGTCAACTAAATGTTAGGTCTTGTTAGACTCTAGAGAATCCATGTCATCATTTATGGCATCTTGCCACAAATTAACATTCAAAGAAGTAAAAACTTCTTTGAGATTAGATGGACCATCTTCTAATATATAGACCATGTAATTAGGTCCATACTCTTTAGTAATTCATGTTATCTTATTTCTTCTAGGTTCTATTCCATCCCTTAATTTTTATCATTATCATTAATCACAACTATGTGACTAGCTGATGTTCCCCCAATATTTCTCAATTTAAAAGGGAATTTATTTTCATTGAAGTCATCATCCTTAGACTCTATGATCACTTTTGCGATAAGATCATAAAACTTATACACCTTGTTGTTTACAACATACCCAATGAATACACATTCATAGACTCTACTTACGAGTTTAACTCTCTATGGGCATACCATCATAAATGATTTTATAAGAAAATCTCTATATCTCATGGAATTAAGACTCTACTGATTTATCATTTGTGATCTGATACTTGAGGTATCAACTAACATCATACATTTTAGTCACAACATTCTCAGTATCATATTTTCCTCAAGTGCATATCAAATTAATTTCGTAGACTTTTATAGGCTATAGTAATCATAGAGATCGTATACAATCCGGTCAGAATGAAATTCTTACATATGTAATTATTATCTTTCCAGAGAGCTATATCAATAGCTAGTTTATCTTCCTCTTTTTTTTAGCTTTTTTCTAGCACCGTTGAGACAATAGTTTTTAGAACTTGGGCAAGTTTTCTCATGGTGAGAAAAAATTTCATCTTATGTTGTCACCGTTTGAAATTAGTTCCATCAAATCGAAATGGTTTGCTAAGGTCAAAGTTGTTCAATCCAATAATATTTTATACAAATGTCATTGTAGTAGGAAACGTCTAAAAATTGTTGTTACCGTAGCTTTAAGACGTTTTGTGTCACTATCCGAAATATACAAACAGACTATCAATCATGCTATTACCAAGATAAAATAGCTCAGCTATATGTTATCGAATTCTTACTCTATTGCAAGAACCAATCTCAAATAAACCCACCAGAATATGGCTACCAATCTCAATTCTCGAAATTCCCATACAATGGCTACCCATGCCAAATATATTTTCCTACACTCTCATTATCACTATCAATTCTCGAAATTTCCACAATTTAGTTATATGTGTCAATTATAGTACCACAGAAAAAGAGAGAAAGAAGTATGCCGGAAATACGTCGGCATAGATTATGAAGGAGAAAGAAGAAATTCGGGAATAGAGAACTCAATTTGGGACAAGAAAATATGAAGGGATGAAGTTTTTATTTATAGCATGAGATTTTTCCAAGTTCTCATCTATCCTACATGGGACTTGTAAGTTGTTGTTTTTTTTTTAATTTCTCTTGTGTGGGACTTGTGAGTTTTTTTTATTTCACACTCAAAATTCTACACTAATGCCTACAAAAAAGCAAGTTCCAACATTATAAGAAGCTAAGAACAATCTAATGTGGCTAAGTCTTGTAGAAATAATTAGTTATTTTTCTATATCTTCTTTGGTCTTTAAATTGATAATCTTCGTCAGCTTTCAAATGCTTTCCGACATTGGCAAAAATGAAGCCTAGGAGAACCATAACTTGAAGATGTTAATCTATACTAATATATAAAGTTAAAACATGATTAAGAGAAAAATATATAATTGAACATGCGTAATTTTTATATACTAATTCTACCCTTTACTATATCCAATATTCTTATGTTTGTCTATTTTGTAACACAAGTTGTTAATAATTTTGTAACACAAGTTGCAAATGATTTTGTAACATACATGTTGCATAAAACATAAAAATGAATGAAATTTAATTGGATTTGATACATTTCTTTAACTTCTAGAAATTTTGAGAAATTTGTAGGCACGAGATGAGAAATTTATAAAAACTTTTAGCATATACTTGATATCAGAAAAATAAGATTGTGGGTTGACAAACATGGAGTACAGGTCGACATGCTAGTGTGAATAAAAGAAATTCAGATGACTTAATCATTTTAGATTAAATAATATTCTTTACTTGGAAAATAATTCAAATGAAATTTGCACGACGCTATGCCAAAATTGAGATTTACGAACACACATTTAATATAATTTGTGTGTTTAAATGCTATTAAATGTTATGTAGAGATCTGAGCTATAGATTCAACAATGCTTCATATATAAACTCTATAAATTTTAGGTAAATCAAGAGTACGTTTGTCGTAAGTGTTGTTAATTTAATGATTCTCACATTCAACAACACTTTTTGTAGTAACTGTTGTTATTGATTTTCCCATATTCAACCATGCTTTTGTAACAAACACTATTATTTTTCACGACATTTGTTGGGATTCTCTTGAAATATGGAACGAGTATATTCTCTTAGATGAATGAGCTTTAGTTTTATCTTAATTGTATTGTTGATATTCATAGTATTTGTGTACATTACTGTCTTCAACCATTCATAATTGTGTCGCTATATTTTCTGGATATCATTTTTTTCTCTTCTATTAAAGATATCCTTTAATTTGCACATTTCCCCCCAAATATTTGGTTGCTTTAGTAGCATTTTTGGTTTAAAGTTTGATGGTTGTGATGTCTTATTTTTAAGTTTGAATCATAATAAATACATTCTTCTAACTTAAGAGTTTTAAACAAACACATGAAATTGACATTTTACATGTTAGATTGATAAATGTATTACCATGGATAAATATTATTGGTTTCACTGATAGTTTTTTATATTTAATTAGGGCCATAGTTGGTCAAAGATGAGAACTGGGATGGGTTATTTGGATGTTGGGGTGATAAACCAACATCGTTTTTTGTTGTAGTTCCTGATCTTTTGTATGGTGAGTTATAGCATTACTAACTAATTTAGTTTTAGCTATATTTGGTATATAATAGTACAAATGTTTTAGCCGTATTTGACATATAATGGTATTGCTCGATTTGTTGAAAAAGAGAAAGATGAGAAATATAGTAGATTTTAGTGATATTTGGTATAAGAGAATGAGAGAAAATGAATATAAAAAGTATTTTTTTCTTTCTCTTTTGTTTGGTTGGATAGAAAATGAGAAGATAGTGATGTTATGATTCAAATGACAAAAATGTCCCTAAAATAAAGAAAAAATAGAGAAAAATATTGAAAGTGTGCATGTCAAGAGGAACACTTTGGAAAGCTCTCCTTGAACGTCATGGTTTTGATGAGGACAACGTGTGCCTAAAAGTGCTTGAAGATAACCAACAATCCAACGTGCTTGAGTCTTTTATTTGGTACTAGGCTTAGACTAGTTTCTAGTTTAAGTTGAGTCGAAGGCTTAGGGCACCTAAAACATGTCTCATATGCATTTATCTTTAAATCATTTCATCCATGAGATATGTTCATTTGATAATATGTTCATGCATTACATAAATACATGTATATATGCATTCTAGGCATAAAACTAAGTGTCAAACATGTATTATCTAAGTGCATAACATATTTGATGTTTTCTATTTGAAAATACATATTTTATTTAGTGTTAATCGATTAACCATACCTTTAATCGATTAACCCAACTGCTGTGTAAAGTGGTTGCCACTGGAACACGTTTTTGTAATGCAGTTAATCGATTAAAGGTTTACGTTAATCGATTAACCTAACTGATTTTTAAGTTGTTAAAACTGAAAAACTGAAAAACAGAATCAGTTATGATTTTTAGTCCCGTTAATCGATTAAGAAGGTATTTAATCGATTATCTGGGGTTCTGGACTGATTCTTTATAAACTGCGTTTTCAGAATTAATCTCATAAGTTGCATGTTGCATTTATTAGAGAGTTAGAGCATTCTACGTGTTAATTGCTGCATCTATTTGTTAATTGCATTAGTGAGTTTAGAAATGAGAGATTCCTTGCTTTAGGATTGAGTGCATTTCATGTTATAATCTCTCACGTTTTCCCTCACATGTTCATGCATATTTTGATGCGTTTTTTCATGAATTTTATGATTCTGTAACTTCTGTTTTCATAACTAATACTTGTCATTTCACATGTGTTTGTGTTAAATGTGCATTAGAGTAAAGCCTTCATGTTGTATTTGAGCTTAGGTATAGCTTAATATTACTCTTGTAATTCTTGTGTAATTGTTGTGAAAGGGAATCTCTTGGTGTCGTATCACCAGTAGAGATTGTGTGTTTCTTCATAGCTTAGAGTGTAAGAAAAGGAAAGAACGAGAGATTCTTTGGCTGGGGCTACGCCGAAAGAAACGTTTTCTTTATCGGTAGGAAGGGAGTCAAACCATTGGATAGTTTCTTTGATTTCTTGTCATTTGCTAAGTGTTGTAATTGGATAATGTGTTTGTAAATTACATTGATTCGATTATAGTGAAGGAAATCTCCCAAGTCAGTCGGGAAGCCTGGATGTAGTTTGCAGTGGACAACAAACGAACAAGGATAAAAATTCGCGTTGCAAGATTTGTTTTCTCTCTCTCTCTTTACTGTTTTCAATCGATTAATTGATATATTGAATTCAATTGATATGTTCTGTTCTTTTGTTGTATTGCAAGCTATTCTGATATACAAATTTGTAAGCTCTGTATTCGTTCTGTTATCGGTTATTTGTTTCGCATTTAATCGTTTCTGTAATTGCTTACTGGTTCTGTTTAATCGATTAATATTGCTGTGTTAATCGATTATCCTGTTTCTGTTAATCGATTAAAATTGTTTCTGTTAATTGATTAAAACTGTTTTTTGTTAATCGATTAAGATTGTTCAATTAATCGATTATCTTCCTACTCTAATCGATTAATTAGGGGTGATTCATCCTTTTCTCCTTAATCGATTAAATAGGGTTGATTCAGCATTAAGTGTTGATTTGCGAAAAGCGGTAATTCTAACCGCGACACCTATTCAACCCCCCCCCCCTTCTAGGTGTATTGTAACCACTGATACCTAACAAGTGGTATCAGAGCTAGTACGAAGTGCTAGCTCAACCGCGTATTCGTGATCCTAAAGGGAAAAGGAATGGGTTCTTCAAATCCATTTGGTGGTGATGGGTCATCCATTAATCGACCACCAATATTCAGTGGTGAAGGGTATGCCTACTGGAAAGTGCGCATGCAAATTTTTATTGAGGCCATAGACTCGGATATTTGGGAATCCGTAGTCAACGGCCCTTACGTTCCACAACATCTTGTGGACGATCAACCTAAAGATAAACCGAAAAGTTTATGGACCGATGATGAGCGCAAAAAGGTCCAGCATAACCTGCGCGCCAAAAACATCATCACATCGGCCCTATCATATGATGAATTCTTTAGGGTCTCGCAGTGCCATAATGCGAAAGAAATGTGGGACACTTTACAAGTGACTCACGAAGGCACTAGCGAAGTCAAGCGCGCAAGACTGAACGCGCTGACCCACGAATATGAGTTGTTTCGCATGTTACCAAGCGAATCAATATGTGATATGCAAAAGCGATTCACTCATATTGTCAACCATTTAGTTGCTCTCGATAAATCATTTGCTAGAGGTGAACTAACTAATAAAGTTTTGCGTTGTCTTGACAGGAGATGGCAACCAAAGGTGACTGCAATTGTTGAGTCTAAAGATTTAGATTCTATGCCTTTAGCTACTTTATTTGGAAAACTTCAAGAGCATGAAATGGAGTTGGGTCGCTTGACCATGAATGAAGAATCAGACCGGAAGAAGAAGAGCATCACATTGAAGGCCACGACCTCCAAAGACAAAGAAGAGAAAATTGATGATGAATCTGATTCCGATCTAGATGATGAAACTATGGGTCTCCTAGTCCGAAAATTTAGCAAATTCATTAAAAGAAAAGGAGGACTCAAAAAGTTTCAAAAGAAGGAAGCGAAAGAGTCAACCAGTAAAGGCAAGAATAACAAGGATCGCTTCACTTGCCATGAGTGTGGAAAAGTAGGGCACATGAGGTTTCAGTGTCCAACCTACCTAAAGAAGGTTGATTCAGAAAAGAGCACTCCCAGGGACTTCAAATCCAAGAAAGCTTACATCGTTTGGGATGTACCTGAGGAGGAGTCGACATCAAGCACCTCAAGTGAGGAGGAGTCAGCAAAGCTGTGTCTGATGGCCAGATCTGACATCGATACAAATTCAGACTCATGCAAGGGCAATGATGAGGTATATTCTGACACCTCATCCACTTCGGATGATTCACCTCCTTATGATGTATTGTATGATGCTTATGTCGAGTTGCATGATGAATTAAAGAAATTGGCTAGAATTAACATTGATAGGAAAAGGATAATCCTGATAAACGAACAAAAAATAAGCCAATTACAAAAAGAATTAGATGAATTAAAACTGGAAAATGAAACTTTAGATCTCATCTATTCTTGTAGTTCATGTAACTGCTCTGCTAGTAACTTATGTCAAAAACCTGTCTGTGAGACTTGCGAGACTTTGCAAGAGGACAATTTTAAACTAAATGAAAAACTCACACGTCTCACAAACAGTAAACTGCAATTAGATAACCTGCTTAATCAAACTAGAAATGTTGGTGATCGAACTGGTCTAGGTTATACTCGCACTGCTAAAAAGAAGCGACCATATAGAAAACCGGTAGCTCAAGCTAAAAACAAATATCATAAGCATTCTCCTACTTGTTTTTATTGTAACACATATGGTCATACTTATCATTCATGCTATATCAAAAAGTATGGTATACCTAGCGGAGTTTATGTATGGAAAAAGAAGGGAGATGATTCCCTAATCACTAACAGAAAAGGACCCAACATAAATTGGGTACCTGAGAAAAGTAAGTAATCTATTTTGCAGGTATGTCTCCGAACACATGGACAAAAATGGTACTTAGATAGTGGGTGTTCGAGGCATATGACAGGTGATAGATCAAATTTCCTGGATCTCTCACTTAAAGGAAAAGGATACGTCACTTATGGAGACAACAACAAGGGAAAGATACTCGGCACAGGAACAGTTGGTAACTCATCCCAAACTCTGATTGATAATGTCCTTTATGTTGAAGGACTAGAACATAACTTGTTGAGTATAAGCCAACTCTGCGATAAAGGTAATCGTGTATCCTTCGATTCTGATTGTTGTGTCATTCGTGATATTTTATCTAATAACGTTAAATTTGTTGGTCACCGTATAAATAATATTTACATGGTTAATTTGGACGATGTCACTACATTATTTTCAAAATGCTTTATTTCTAAAGAAGATGACATCTGGCTATGGCATAGACGTGTTGCACATATCCATATAAAGCATCTAGATAAATTATCATCAAACGAACTAGTTGAGGGGCTACCAAAATTGAATTTTAAAACTAAAGAAATTTGTGACACTTGTCAAAAGTGTAAACAAACCAAAAACTCTTTTAAAAATAAAAATGTGATATCCACTTCAAGACCTTTGGAGCTACTCCATATGGACTTGTTTGGACCATCACAAATCATGAGTTTTGGTGGTAGTTACTACGCTCTAGTTATTGTTGATGATTTCTCTAGATTTACATGGACATTGTTTTTATCATCAAAAAGCGACGCGTTCAAAAATTTTAAAAATCTTGCCAAGCAAATCCAAAACCAACTTAACCTAAAAATAATATATATACGAAGTGATCACGGGGGAGAATTTGAGAACTTTCAGTTCGACAAATTCTGTGATAAGCATGGCATTTTGCATCAGTTCTCTGCTCCTCGCACTCCACAACAAAATGGAGTTGTAGAGAGGAAAAATCGTGTTTTAGAAGAATTAGCGAGAACCATGCTTAACGAAAGTAATACCCCCAAGTACTTCTGGGCTGATGCAGTTCATACTGCATGCTATGTTATAAATCGAGTACTCTTAAGGCCAAACTTGAACAAAACTCCTTATGAACTTTTAAAAGGCCGCAAACCAAATATATCCCATCTTCACGCTTTCGGTTGCAAATGTTTTATATTAAATAATGGAAAGCGGGCCTTAGGGAAATTCGACTCTAAAGCCGATGAGGGAATATTTTTGGGATACTCGATTCATAGCAAAGCTTTCAGAGTCTTTAACAAATATTTAATGCAAGTTGAAGAGTCTATCCATGTACAGTTTGACGAATCTTCTCCAAAAGAGAAGAGAAAGGTCGTTTCTGATGATGTTGCAGGTGCTTTGGAAGAAGCATACTCCAAGGACATGGATAATGAAAAAGGAGCCAATGATGAAGGTCAAATCGAACCTCAAGAGCACTCAGACATGCCTACCGTGTGGAAAACAAAGAAAGCTCACCCAATTGATAAAGTTATAGGTGACATATCTACGGGAGTGGTAACCCGTAGTTCCTTACGAAATTTCTGTAATTTTGTAGCTTTTGTATCGCAAATTGAGCCTAAGACCGTTGATGAGGCCATTGAGGATGTACACTGGGGTATAGCTATGCAAGAAGAGCTAAACCAGTTTGAGCGTAATAATGTGTGGGACTTGGTCCCCAAACCTAATGATCATCCCGTAATTGGTACTCGATGGGTCTTCAGAAATAAACTTGATGAATCTGGCTTAATAATTCGAAATAAAGCACGTTTGGTGGCCAAAGGCTACAACCAGGAGGAGGGTATCGATTATGACGAAACCTACGCTCCTGTAGCCAGATTAGAGGCCATCAGGATGCTTCTTTCCTTTGCATCTTTAATGAATTTCAAACTTTTTCAAATGGATGTAAAAAGCGCCTTCCTGAATGGATACATTCAAGAAGAAGTTTATGTTGACCAACCGCCTGGTTTTGAAAATTTTAAATATCCGAACCATGTTTACAAACTTAAAAAGGCACTATATGGTCTCAAACAAGCTCCTAGAGCTTGGTATGACAGACTTAGTACCTTTCTTTTAGAAAAAGGGTTCGAGAGAGGCTTGGTTGACACAACGCTTTTTATTAGAAAATCAGAAAATCATGTTCTGCTTGTACAAATCTATGTAGATGACATAATATTTGGATCTACTAATGATATCTTGTGTAGAGAATTTTCTGAGATGATGCAGGGGGAGTTCGAAATGTCTATGATGGGAGAACTCACATTCTTTCTAGGATTGCAGATAAAGCAGCTAGAAAGTGGGATATTCATCCATCAGGCGAAATACTGCAAAGAGCTACTCAAGAAATTTGAAATGGACAAATGTAAGGAAGCTTCCACACCTATGGCATCTGCTTGCTACTTAGACAAAGATGAGAAAGGAAAAGCAATCGAGGTAACGAAGTATCGTGGTATGATTGGGTCTTTACTTTACTTAACTGCAAGTAGACCTGATATCATGTTCAGTGTATGCATGTGTGCGAGATATCAATCATCACCTAGAGAATCACACTATATAACTGTTAAAAGAATCATGAGATATCTAAAAGGAACTATTAACATGGGATTATGGTATCCTCGGGATGCCTCACTATCCTTGGTGGGTTATTCCGATTCCGATTTCGCCGGATGTAAGTTGGATCGGAAAAGCACTAGTGGTACTTGCCACCTATTGGGCAGTTCATTAGTAGCATGGCACAGCAAGAAGCAAGCCTGTGTTGCTTTGTCCACCGCTGAAGCGGAATACATTGCCGCTGGTGTGTGTTGCGCTCAAATCCTTTGGATGAAGCAGCAACTTAAGGACTTTGGTCTTAAACTTGAAAAGATCCCAATAAAATGCGATAATACAAGTGCCATTAACCTATCCAAGAATCCCGTTTTGCATTCTAGAACAAAGCATATAGAAATTAGACATCATTTTTTGCGTGACCATGTACAAAAAGGTGATTGTGTTCTTGAATTTGTGGAAACATCTAAACAGTTAGCAGATATTTTCACCAAGCCCCTTCCCAGGGATACTTTCTATGTTCTAAGGAGAGAACTAGGAATGCTTGAAGAACAATATCTTGTTTAAAAATTGTTTAGTTGTTTGCATTAATTGTCTTGCCTCTATATGCCTATGTGTTTCATGTTTGAATGATATATATTGAAAATGCAAAATTATATCTCTTGATTAACCTATTTCTGTGATTATAAATGTCTCGATAAATCTGTTGTAATGCATGCATGTGTCCTAAAAAGTCGAAACCACTCTGCTGCCTAAAAACAAAATTTTCACTGATTTAATCGATTATGCCAATGGTTAATCGATTACCTGGGCAATTTTTTT
>NC_032028.1:15587567-15587817 GCF_001865875.1 Lupinus angustifolius | reverse complement strand
CGAAATCGCTCTCTTTCATCCTTAATCCATCCAATTCCAAATCATCCAATCCAAAACCTAGGTTAAGTTTTGCCTCCTCTGCTCGTCCATCTCAATTTCGGGTTCAACACATATAATGGAGCACAGTCGTCCAAAACGGGTCAAGACTACAGCTACTCGCATAAAAAGAAGGGAAACCGGCTCACCTTCCACTCAGGATCGCGGTGACCCCTACTATTCCCTCATATTGCAAGAGACCCGCTTGGCGAAA
>NC_032028.1:15582910-15587467 GCF_001865875.1 Lupinus angustifolius | reverse complement strand
TCTAGGTGTATTGTAACCACTCACACCTAACAAATATTGTTTTGTTATTAATTAAAAATAAAAGTTATAATTTAAAATTATAGATTTTATTATATATATATCTTATTATAATTTCCATTACATTTTTAGTTGATATTTTTTATATTTAAAAGAGAATTATTTTTATTAGTAGTATTTAAAACCAAAAAAAATAGACAAATAAATCAATTTGAAGGGCATTTGTGTCATTCCATGCAAAATCTTCATCCCCTCTCTACTTTCTCACCAAAGTTGGAGAGAAATATTTTTTGTGGACCTCATATGTTTTTTACTCTCCTCTCTTTCTCTCTTCTCAACCAAAGAAAGGAAATTTTCATTTTCTCTTTAATCTCTCTCTCATTGTTTTCTCTCCACTCTAATTCTCCTCTACCAAAAAAAGGCTTAGTCTATTTTCGCCAAGACTAAGACTAATGCATTATTAAAGGAGGTTTACAAAAATATTAGTGAGTGAAATAACAAAAATGCTCGCTTAAGAAATGATTGTCATATACAAAAAAGATAACAATGCTTTCTCAAGAAAGCGCGATAAATTTGCTATATATGATAGCACTTTCTTGAGCAAACGTTGTTGTATATAGAAAATTCAACCATGCTTTTTCAAGAAAATGTTTTATTAAAAAATTCTACAACTTTTTCTTGAAAAACATTCTTGACTTTCCACTTTCTACGTAGATTCAAACGCGTTGTACAATCTGACCCTACATTCTATTATATTTTCATAGACAACATCCACAAGTGTTGTTGAATAGCACATTTGGCATAGAAAGGAAATAATATCAATGGCACTAGAAAATAAAATATAGTTGAATGATCATAAAAGAAATATGAAGCATAGATATCTAGTTGACGAAGTATGTCAAAGAAAGGATGAAACGAAGAATGAAAAACAAAACTTCTTCTTGATAGAGAAGTTCTTGAATAACAAGACAATAAGGAAAAACTTCTTGATCTTTATTAGAAAAGCTTAAATTATTAACAAAGATGAAACTCTGAACTTATAGGCAAGGGAAATGAACAACAGAATAACAAACTTGCCTAACTACTTAAACTAACAAATTAGCACGTGTTACATATGGCAAAAATCACTAAAACAATGATAACTTGGGCTGCAAGTAAAGGAAAGCCCATTAATCTTAAGCCTTTAATTCTACTTGGGATGTAATGATTGGTCTTATGATTGGTCTTGATTTGAGTTTGATGAGTGCCTTGAATGGCCCTGCCTTCATGGTAGGCTTGAGAAGCCTGATGTGTGTCTAAGCCAGAATTGATCTGGTGCGCCCTGCCTAGGTGTTGGTGCATCTGTTGGCCACTGCTTTGGTGCGCCTTGCTCTGGTCCTGGCAGGCCTGATGCGCCTTAGGTTGGCGCTAATGCACTTGGTGCACCTGAGTGTGGCGCTGATGCACCTCGGCGTGCTGATGCATCTGGGCGTGGCACTGAGGCGCCTGGGCGTGCTGATGCACTTGGGCGTGTCACTGATGCACCTGGGCGTGCTGATGCACCTGGGCGTGCCACTGATGCGCCTTGGCTTGGTGCATCTGATCTGATTTGGTTAAGTGGGATGGCTCGATGGTTCTTCAATTTTGATTATGGACAACACTTGTTTGGTCTTGGCAGCAACTTTATTTATCCTGGCTATCAAGGCATCATCATGCTTATGCAAATTGCTCATAATTTGGTTAGTGGTGTGATCAAGAGGAGAATTGAGATCATGAGTATTATTTAATTTTGATAGTATGCTGAGAAAGATGTTCATTGACAAGCATCAAAATGTTACTCAAAAAAGGCAGATATTGAAGAGTTTAATTATAACTTTAAGATTTAGTAATTATTCTTATCAGTTTTATTTAGTCTTCCTGAAGTTTCAATAAGACCATAGACTTAGCATTATACTAAACTTTAGACAACTATTTGTAATTTTCCTATAAATACTAGTTTCTTTGATGTAACGAGGGTTTCAAAAACATAAGTCATATATCGCATCAAAACTTATTGACGGATGAGGGAAATAAAATAGAAAGGAAGAAAAAAGATGGAAAAAAATTTAAGGAATGTAAAGTAGTAGAAAATGAGGTAAAAATTAGTTGTTTGATTTAAAACAAAAATAGACGAAAGAAGGTTATAAATTGTCTCTTCTCTTGTGAAATTACATAAACACCCTAAATAAGAAATATCACATTATAACATTGTTAGTGTTACTACATTGTTTTTAGCATTTACCATCACAATCACAATTATTCAACTTTTTGTGCACTTTAATTGTCTGAATTTGGGGTAAATTTATAATAACATATATTCCACCCCAGGAAACTATAGTTGATCTATTAGAAGCATTTGTGATGAACATTGACTCTCTATTTTAAAATCATGCAATAAAATAAAAATATTCAACGCACTTAACATAAGATCAATAAAGAAATATTAATTGTCATTTCAATTGTTATACATACAATCTATGATTTTCATAACAAAAAAACAATTGGTGATCACCAATTTACATAGCTGAACAATATACATTAGTTATAGTTAAACTGTACTTAATTGATGTATCTAATATTCACTACTCCATATGATTCTGACCTGCAGAATAAAATGGAACAAAAAGTGATTCACATAACTAATAATCAAGGCACTATGCTAGAATAACAAAACAACAACTCTTAAAATTGTCATTTAATAGCGCTTTTGTGGCAATTTCTATGTGAGCGCAGTAGAACATTAGGTTATATTCAACGATATTTTTTGAAGCGCTATAGAAAGTATACATTTAATAGCTCTCACTGAAATGAGTGTTGTAAAATATTTACTTTCTAAATAAGACAATATCTATCTCAAACACTCTCTCAAACGCATGACAAGCATGTCCAACTCCACAACATTTATAATACATTTGTTAAATCACCAACGACTCTAACTATATTCAACCTTAACAGATTCCACTATTATAAAATAACATATGAGTAATGAGATCTTATGCAAATTGTTCATTATTTCTTCTACAATATGCAAGTCCTTACAAAGTGTTCAGGTGTTCATCCATGATCAATGCAAGCTGCAAATACAAATAAAAAATGACATCTCTAAACAAATTGCCAAAGTTATGAAAAAAATACAAAATTAGAAGCAATTGAGAAAGAATATTTACCATCATACTCAAACCCTATGTTCTAAACCAGTGGAACCATGGCATGTGCTTAATCGATTAAACCTACTGATATGACAGATTTCAGTGTAGGCCACATGCTATAGCAGAAACTTATACAGTTTGATATCACAAATTTCATACCACTTGTTTTATACAAATGCCAATTGTTTTATATCACTTATGTACATACCACTTGTGAATTAATACCACTTGTTAATTGAAAAGTAAACGCAATTAGATCAATGCAAATAGATTTGAATGCTTCAAACATTCTTTCATACATTGATCAAGTGATTTACAAAAGTAATAAGAGCAGTACACAATTCGATTTTAACATCACAAAACCAATTCATTCATAGCATGTTATGTCAATACATTGTTCAAGTCAAAGCACAATAACAAACTAAACGAGTTTGGAAAATTACAATACAACAACCAAAAGATTACACAAACCACAAAATTCCTAAAGAGCAGAGGACAGGGTTCATGAGGTAAGGTTTTGCAAGAATGTAACTCATAACTCTTACCGAATCTGTTTTAATACTGCACTTAATCGATTAACCTCTGTGTTAATCGATTAACGGGATTAAAATTTCAACACAGTTAATACATTATGTTCCAGCTTAATTGATTGAGATTTTAAAACATTTTAGCCTAGGTAGTCGATTAAGGAAACACATAATCAATTAAGATAATTTGAAAAAGCCCATGTAATCGATTAAAACACAGAACAATTGATTAAATGAGTCACAAAAATAGATTTTCGCATAGTTTGAATTAGTTTATAAGTTTACTAAGATTCTATGACAAAGATCTATTCTAAACATCTAATGTGCACTTAACACAGAGCTAAAATAGGATAAAAGCATATACAAGCAAGAATGCATTTTACAATTAAGACTACATGCATATTATGGCGATAACTGAACTTTTAGGATTATCTAGAATTCAAGCATCCATTCAAACATTTAGGTAATATATCGAATACCAATTGTTAGGATAATATTTATCACAATATTAGGTTACCTCACATGCTTTACCTCATCTTTATCAAGATGTTTGAAGTTTTTCATATTTGATGTTTTATTTGGCCTTTCTTCAATTTGTGTTCTTGTCCTTTTCTTGCATAGAATATCAATTCTTGAAGTATTTATCCTCATTCGTACCTACAAAACAGTAAGCATACCATTCCTCTCCTCTTTTGGATATGGCTTAATCAAGCATTAAATTCACATAAGCTTTCCAAAAATATAGTTTTGGTTAATTTTGCATTAATGTGAGATTTAACTAGTTGTGCTTCAACATGATTAGAATATCCTTAATGGTGTTTCTACATTTACTTATCAATCAAAACATGGTTAAAGGATTCATATAC
>NC_032028.1:15570703-15582810 GCF_001865875.1 Lupinus angustifolius | reverse complement strand
GGCCTAAAAATGATTTTTGGGGGATATCATGATTCTTGAGTTTATGGCCCTACTAAGATTTCATTTTAGAATATATCTATGACACTTAAGGTATATAATGCTTGTACTTAAGAAACGATACCTTGTCTTACCTTGGATTCACAATGCTTTCTATCTTCAAGCATTTGTGATGACAAGTTGCTCATAGGTGTCATAGTCCCATTTCCTTTGGTGTAAAGTCAAAGAAGTTTGATCTTCTCACCTTCTTATGTGCCTAGAAGACTTGCTGACCATATGAAAGTTGAAGTCCATATATCCTTAGGCACACCTACAAAACACAATTACGTGCTTTTCTTGGGTACCCAACTAAGCTTGGGTCCCTTGATGTTAGTAGCTTTTTTCTTAGTAATCCACATACAATTTCCATTTGGAACATCATGCATTCTGACATTACATGCATTCAAGGTATGACCATACAATTCACAATAAAAGCAAGTAGGTGATTCACGATGTGAAAATTTCAGAACATTTACTTGTTTCTTGTGAAATGTGTTATTTGCATGCATATATTGCAAACTAGACTTAATCCAATCATTTTTATATTTAGAAAGTAAGTTGTTTGAATTGTGATAACTAGATGTGAAATTAGCAAGTTTATCATTTAAGACATTATGTTCATTTTTCATGCAAATGCAATTTTCACAAATCATTTAAGTTAGAAGTACAATCACATGAAGAGTTAGCATATTTATCATCTAAGGTTTCATTTTTAGTTTTCATCATATCAATGAAATTTCACAATTCACATATTTTCTTTTCATGATCTAAAATTAACCTTTTGCTATTCATGCACTTTTTAGCTAACATTTTAAGTTCTTCATGCATTTCAACATAAGCATCATATAGCATGTTATACGTGAGAGATATATCAGAATTTGAACTTGAATCATATGAGTATACCTCACTAGGCTTGCTTGCTCACTTACTTCGCAAGAGTTCGAATTTTGAGCCATTAGACAAATCTTGTGTGATTCTTCATCTTCCGATATGCTTGTTGATGAATCGTCCTCTTCGGGTTCATCCCAAATGATATATGCCTTCTTAGCTTTGATGGCCTGAGATTCTTTCTTGTAATCTTGTTCAATCTTCTTGGAAGGTGTAGGGCATGTGTACCTCATGTGTCCTACTTTCCTACTCTTATGGCAAGATTCATTGTCTTTTGGATTCTTGCTTATCTTGATCGAACTATCTTCATCTTCCTTGTGAAGCTTCTTGGTTCCTCCATTCTTTCTTCGGTACTTTCTGAATTTGTTGGTAAGGAGGGACCTGGCTTCATCATCCGTGTTGGAATCGGACTCACTATCATCAAATATCTCCTTTTGACTTCTTGCATCTGATCTTGTTGCTTTGAAGGAGGTTTCTTCGATGTTCTCGTCCATTTTTTGATTGAGTGTCAAATGTCTTAATTCTTGCTCATGTTCTTGAAGATTTCCAAATAGAGTTGCGAGCGTCATTTGTTCCAAGTCCTTTGACTCCATAATGGCAGTCACTTTGGGTTGCCATTTCCTGTCCAGACATCACAACACTTTAACGGTTAGTTCATGTTTGGCAAATGATTTATCTAATGCAATGAGATAATTAATAAGATGAGTAAATCGTTTTTGTAAATCAGAAATAGACTCATGTGGAAACATGTGAAACAATTCAAACTCATGCATCAATGTATTCAATCTAGAACGTTTGACCTCACTAGTGTCTTCGTGAATCACTTGTAAAGTGTCCTACATTTCCTTGGCACTATCACACTGAGAAACTCTAAAGAACTCATCATATTAGAGTGCGGAGGTTATAATGTTTTTCGCTTTCAAATCAAATTGTACTTTTCTCTTTTCCTCGTTGGTTAATAGACTTCTAGGTTTCACTTACATTTTTCCGTTCACTACGTGTAGTGGAATGAAAGGTCCATTTTCCACTGAATCCCAAATTTTCGTATCGATGGTCTCAATAAAATCCTCATTTTGATTTTCCAGTAGGCGTAACCCTCGCCGCTGAAAATAGGAGGCATTCGACGGATGCGTCATCGCTACTAAACGGGTTAGAAGAGCCCATGGTAAAAGTGCTTAGGATCAACGATCTAAGCGGCTAAACTAGCATGGTCGTACTAGCTCTGATACTACTTGTTGGGTCCCACGGGTCTCTGCCACTCACGTAGAGGGGGTGAACAGATGATACGGTACACAATGACCATCGCTCGATAAACACAGAAATTATACAAATTTACACACTGTTTAATTAATTAATGACAGACTTAATCGATTAAATCATCTCCTCTTAATCGATTAACTAATCAACTTAATCGATTAATTCGATCTGCTAATAATTGATTATCGAAAACACTTAATCCAGTATCTGGTTCAGTTAGAGTGAAAACATAATTCTTTTGATCATCCAAGATTACCAAGATTCAACCAAACTTACATACAATTATACAGACAATTAAGAACAATAAATGCCCAATACAGATATTCAATTATCACAAAATTATACGCATACCAAGTTACGTAAATCAAGTAATGCGGAAATGTAAAAAGATTAGGGAAAGAAGAATAAGACTCAACTTTTTATCCTGGTTCGTTTGCTGTCCACTGCAAACTATATCCAGACATCCCCTTTTGATCTTGGGAGATTTTATCTTCACTATGGAATCTTCAATGTTTCTTACAAACACAATTCAAATACAAGAATTAAGACGCTCCTTTCTTGGATCTTAAACCCCCACTTCGGTTTGACTACAAAGCTCGCCTACTAGGATACCTTACCGTTCGCGACTCTAGCCCCAGCCTAAGTATCGCTTACAATTAAGACCTCTTGCTTCTTATGAGGACACCTACCTAACCACAACTAGGATTTTCCCAAACCTATTCTTTTTCTTTGGTGATACAACACACCAAGAGAATGTGTTATTGCCTATGTCTAACAAATATTCTTCACATTACATATGCACCTCAATGTGCAGATTTTACAATCTTCTAAGAATCTAAGAACCCCTAAAAGATCTCACAAATACAGAAATACAATGTGTGAGATGTGTGTTTCTTTTTCATAGATTTGACAATGAAAGCTCAACGGGTATCTTGTAAAGATTCACCTTATTCTTTTCTTGAAAGAACACTTAGAAAATATTTCATAAAGATATGAAAGTTTGAGCTTTAGATCTTCTCAATAAAGTGTAAAACTATTTGATTTCGAAAATGTGTTCTAACCCTCTAAATCAATATTTTCCAATATGATCTATATTATTATTATCAACCAATATGAAAAACTTGGGTTTAATATTGTTCTGTTTTTAACTGTAGTTAATCGATTATATTGAACCTTAATCGATTAACGGGTTTCTTCAAAATAATAAAAAACAAAAACAATTATCAGCTTAATCGATTAACAACTGATTTAATCGTTTAACGGGGTTCTTACCAGCTTAATCAATTAATGCCTGACTTAATTGATTAACATGTTCCCAAAACTTAATCGATTAATATGACTCCTAATCGATTAAATGGTTATCTAAAATATATTATTAAATAATGAATGAACCTCCTACATGATTTGTAAAAGCATGATGCATGTCTTTGAATGATGTATGATTTAAAACTCTTTTTAAATGCATTCAAAACATATTATCATGTATGTATGCATGTGTATGTAAATCATATATGTATGCATGTAAATCTCATTTTTGTTATGATTGATTTTAGCTTGTGAGACTTTCATTAGGGTTCATCCTAGCCTAGACTCTTACTAAGAAAACATCTTAAGACCTAGTAAAGATATAAAAATACTTAACCCCTAGATCTTCTTTTGAATGTTTTGCCTTATATGTACTTGAGTCTTGACTTTATCGTTGATATTTGTTGTTTGTGGATTTTCTCATCCTCTCAAGCTTGTCCTTCAACATTTATGCATGTTGTCAATCCTTTGCCTTTATCACTCTTTTCTCTTTATCAACCTTTGTGTGTCTGTTGTCTTCATCAAAACATTATGTGATGTATGTTTGTCTCTTCAATCTCGCATTCATGCATGGCTTACATCATCAAGTACCGCCCCGACGACATAATCATTGGCATCACACATTACTTCAAAGTCTAAGTGCCAGTCGGGAGCTACTATGACAGGAGAAGAAATGAGTTTTTGTTTTAGAGTTTCAAAAGCCTTTACACACTCAACATCATATTGAAAAACTGTATCCTTGTTACGTAGATTACTGAGCGGATTTGAAATTTTAGAGAAGCCCTTTATGAAACGTCTATAAAAACCTGCATGGCAAAGGAAACTTATGATTCCCTTAATATTAAGTGGTGGTGGAAGCTCCTTGATAACCTCAATTTTTGCTTTGTCAACTTCAATACCCCAGGAAGATATCTTGTGTCCCAGGACCACTCCCTCAGTCACCATGAGTGAGACTTCTCCCAGTTCAAAACCAAATTGGTTTCAACATATCGCTTCAGTACGATGTCTAGATTTGCCAAGCAACAGTCAAATGACGATCCAAAAACTGAGAAGTCATCCATACACACTTCAATACAACACTCTACATATTAGAAAATATAGCTAACATGCACCTTTGAAATGTGGTTAGTGCATTGCACAGTCCGAATGGCATCTTCCTATATGTGAAGATACCAAAAGGACATGTGAAATTTGTCTTTTCTTGATCATCTGGCTCCACAGTGATCTGATTGTATCTTGAGTACCCATCCAAAAATAAATAGAATGCTTGTCCAACCAGCATCTCAATCATTTGATCCATAAGTGGTAGAGGAAAATGATCCTTCCGAGTAGCCTGGTTCAACTTCCTGTAATCAATACACATCCTTCAGCCTGTGACTGTTCTGGTAGGTATCAATTCATTTTTTCATTCATTACCACAGTCATTCCTCCCTTCTTCAGAACCACTTGAACCGGACTCACCCATGTACTATCAGATATGGGGTAAATCATTCCTGCATCCAGAAGTTTCATCACCTCATTTTTCACCACGTCTTTCATTGTAGGATTGAGACGCCTTTGAGATTGAGCAACTGGTTTGTAATCCTGCTCCATATCGATTTTGTGGATGCAGTATGAACGACTAATTCCTTCTAGATCTGACAAAGTCCAACCAATAGCCCCTTCATTTGCCTTCAGCACAGTGAGCAATTTTTCTTCTTCCTCAATTGACAAAGTGTTGCTGATTACAACTGGCTTATTCCATCCATCTGCCAAAAATGCATATTTCAAGTGTGAGAGTGACATTTTTCGTTCAAACTTTGGAGTTTCAATTTTATTAGTGTTTGAAAGCTCCTCAGTTTGGGCCTTCTTAGATGAAACCTCTCGGAATGCATCTAACTCTGCCACACACTTCTCAATACACTTTTCTTCTTCTACATCTCTACCCTCAGACTCACCCATCAAGGCTTTCTCCAAAGGACTGTTGTTGTGTAAATGTGCATCAATCATGTATAGTTCATCAATAACATCTACTCTGAAGTAGTGTTGTTTATCCTTCGGATGATTCATGGCTTCAAAGACATTGAAGTTCACCTCTTCATCTTGTACTCTTACCATCAGCTTGTCATCATCAACATCAATAATCACCCTGGCAGTCTTCATGAAAGGTCTGTCCAGAATAAAAGGAACCTTTGCATCCTCTTCTATATCCATAATAACAAAATCCACTGGAAACACCAACTGATCTACCTTAACCAAGACATTTTCTGCAACTCCATAAGGAAACTTCATTGATCTGCATGCAAGTTGCAAAGTCATACTGGTAGGTTTAATTTCCAAATCTCCAATGCGCTTCAACATGGATAATGGCATTAAATTGATGTTGGCACCCAAATCGAGTAGTGCCTTCCCCACTGACAATTTACTAATAGTGACTGGTATTGTAAAACTTCTTGGATCCTTAGTCTTTTCAGGTAAGGATTTATGAATGATTGTACTATACCCAGCTTCCAATGTCATTGTCTCTTCAGTAAATTTCCTCTTTCTTGTCAACAAATCCTTCATGAATTTAGCATAAGTAGGCATTTTTTCCTTAGCCTCCATGAAAGGAATGTTGATCTAAAGGTTCTTGAATATATCCATGAACGTTGTATACTGTCTCTCCTTATTATTTTTCGAAGGATTTTTGGGATAAGGGATGTTCTTCAATTATGGCAGCTCACCTTTCTTTTTCTCGCTCTACTCACTTTTTTCTCCCTCTATTTATGTTTTCACTTCCTCACTAGTTAAATATTCTTCCACTGGATTCTCTCTGAACTCTCTCTCACCAACATCCGTACCAATCACCTTCCCACTCCTGGTAGTAATAGCCTTACAATGTTCCTTGGAATTACTTTGGGTGTTGGCTGAGAATTGTTGGCGATCTGAATGTTGCTCTACCATTTGTTTTGCCAATTGCCCCACCTGTGTTTCCAAATTCCTAATATAAGCATAAGTATTTTTATGGTTTGTGATTGAAACTTACATGAATTTATCCAAAGTATCCTCCAGTTTGGTTTGTCTTTCATGCAATGGTGGGTGTTGACCGTGTTGGAATGGTTGTTGAAATGGTGGTTGTCTACTTGATGGCCCTGCCTCTTGTCTCCAACCAAATTTTTTGTTCTGATTCTGATTGCCCCTCCAACCATGTGAAAATTGATTATTGTATGCAGGGTTGTTGGAGAAATTGCCCTGTCTAGGTTGATTGTTGACATACTTCACTTCTTCCTCCTGATTAACACTTGGCATTATATAATGACCAGTTAAATGGTCACCTCTACAAAAATCACATCTCAGCACTAGTAGACTTGGAGTAGATTGCACAACATGGAGTTGTTGCGGAAACTTTGACATTTGCTTGGTAAGTGCTTCGATTTGCTGAGTCAAAATCTTATTTTGTGTTAGAATAGCATCAGATTTATTCAGATCAAGCATCCCTTTTTTTTTTGTCCTCTAATTGTGTTATACTTGCCTATCTGTTGAAGATAGGCCAGTTATGATTCTTGTATCTTGTTCAACATCCACAACCATCATTGTTCCACCTGCTGCTGCATCTAGTATCATCTTGGTCTCAGGTTTTAACCCATTGCAGAATATATTAAGCTGATCCACATCCTCAACCATGATTGGGGCATTTTCTCAGTAGCATCTGAAAATTCTCCCAAGCTTTATAGAATGTTTCATCTACGCCTTGCCTGAAAGTGGATATTTCAAATTTGGCATGCACATAACGAGGTGGCGAGAAAAACCGAGTCAAAAACTTTGACTCCAAATCACTTGAACTAGTCAAGCTCTAAGTTGGATGGGATTTTAACCATTCCCTAGCTTCACCCAACTGAGAGAATGGGAACAACATCATGTAGGCAGCTTCCCTTTTCAGTATCAGTATAACCCATTGTTGCCATCAATTCATAGATGTTGTCTAGATGTGCATAAGGATCTTCACAATCATTCCTAGAGAATTGGTGTGCACTAACCAGATTTAGAAATGTTGGCTTAATTTCCACGGTTATCTCTATGTGTGGAACGAAAATGCTTGAGTAGTGCCTCAGGCCTTGATACATTGCATAATCACCTAACATCCTCCTTGGAGGATTAGGCCGCTCATTATTCCCTGTGGCAGCATTTGCATTCTCCATTTTCTCTAACTGAGGCTCTAAATTTATTGATTGTTCAGAGCTACTATGTGCTTCCTGATTACCATGTTTCCTCTTCTCTTTTGCTTTCTTTCGGTTGCTCTTGGCTGACTTCTCAATTTTTGGATTGTACTGTAGTGGTTCTTCGATACCCTTACCTCGCAAAAGCATAAATAAGCAGACTACAACAAAGGTTAGCACAAGGGTTAATTATACTACAAGAAATAAAAATAAATATTTACAATACTCAATAAACTTGATATAGAACTAATATAAATCGCTCATTGCTCTCTGGCAGCGGCGCCAAAAACTTGTTGAATATTTTCGTACGGCAAGTGAATCGTATCATTCAAGTAACAACCGGTAAATATTGGGTTATCATCCTCAGAGAGCAGAGTGGATTTGTATTAATTCCTAAGAAAGTAGATTGAGTATGTATTTACAAGATTTGATGTTTATGATTATTTGGGTTTTGAAAATAGTTGATAAATTGTAAAAATTAAACTATGAAATTAAATGAGTTGGGATTTTGATGAAGACACCAACATCACCAAAAATAAGAAAAAGAAGAATACTTATGAAGACAAAGCTTCAAGACAAATTAGTCTAAATAGGTATTTTTATCTTATACTCTCATATATGCAATAGTAGTAATGCTGAAACTATTTTTTAAGAAAATTGATACACTTCAAGTATAAACAAAAAAAATTCAAAAACAGTATGTAACATGTTATTGTATCTAAGTAACAGGTTACATAAGCAAGAAAACCAATTACCAAACAAAAAGTGTGCAGGGTAATCGATTACCCAAATGCTTTAAACGATTACTCTAAGTAAAATTTAATTGTCAGTTGGACAGCGTGTTTGAGTAAATGATTACTCAAGGTTGTAATCGATTACTAAAAGTTGTTGCACTAGTTTTCAGATTTCAAAATGGATGATTTTCATCTAAAATGAAATGGTTTCATTCCAATAAATTCATACCCTTTCGAATAGGTGTTATGGATGGTTGGAAAGCCTTTTTAAAGGCATTGAAACTCAGAATCAAAGAATAACTATTACACAAACTTTCAAACATAATTCTGAAAATTCTTTGAAATATTTTCTGCACTTTTGCAGCTTGTTCTTAAACTTTCATAGTGAATTTTCTGAGTTGCTTGAAGTAAAGTGTTTCAAAGTTTTACAAACATATAAGAGCATTATTACTTAGTATAAAAAGAGTTATCGGATTGCCAGTGATATTACATTTTAAACTTGTAAAGGCAATCTTGCCATTGTTGTAAATTCTTCATTGACATTTCAGAAATCTTTCTTTCACAAGGGCTTGATTAGAAAAGGGATAGAGTCACTTGAAAATGTGTTTTTCATGAGTGACATAAGTATTAGTGAGTGTGTAAGGTACATAGAGGTCTCAGGGTGAGATATTGTAATTACAACTCATAATATTTAGTGAAAAATCTCTTGTACTACAAGAGTACTGGACGTAGCCTTTAGTGGACAAGATGGTAAACCAGTATAAAATTTCGGTGTACTCTCTTCTCCTTTATCTCTTGATTTTTTTACTTGTTAATTTTGTACATAATTTCTCCGCTACACTTAACTCTTGATTTTGCAGAAAAAGTGGTCATAATTTTAAGTCAACTAATTCATCCCCCCTCTTAGTTGCAATCTTAGTCTTAGAATTGGCATAAGAGCTATTTTTGAGTAAGTTATTCTCCAATCTGATCATATATCGAAGATGGCCTCAAGATCATTTCTAGGAAAAGGTTCCAACATCAACCACCCTCCAAACTCTGTTGGAAAATGCTATGACTTTTGGAAAATCAGAATGAGAATCTTCATATAATCTCAAGACTTGGACATATGGAATGCAATTGAAGAAGGACCATATGAACCTTTCACCGTAGTTAACAGAGTAAGGGAAGTAAAGCCCAAATTTTCATGGAATGATGAAGATAAAAAGAAGGTGCAATATGATCTCAAAGCAAAGAACATTCTCATTTCAGCACTTCGCGTTGACGAATTATTTAGAGTATCAAAATGAAAATCTACCAAAGAAATGTAGGATACTCTAGAGACTACACATGAAGGAAATGAGGAGGTAAAGAGGTCGATACTCAACACTCTTTCCCATGAATACGAAATGTTTCATATGAAACCTGGAGAGAAAATTATGGATCTTCAAAAGAGATTTACTCACCTCACACATCACTTTATTGCACTTGATAAGGTACTATCAAATAGTGACTTGAACTTGAAGGTTCTAAGATCACTCACCAGAATCTGGCAACCAAAGGTAACAACCATTTCTGAAAAGAAAAGTTTATCAAAAATGTCATTGGCTGCTTTGTTTGGTAAATTGCAGGAACATGAATTAGAACTTAGCCAACTTGACCAACATGAAGATCAAGATAAGAAAAAGAAGAATATCTCTCTCAAGGCGAAAGTAGACAAATATGAATCATCATAAGATGAATATGAGAAGGAAGAGATGGAAGACATGAGTCTTCTTGTAAAGAAGTTCAGCAAGTTCCTTAAAAGGAACAAGGGTGCTAAAACTGGACAAATGAGGAAATTCACCAAGAACAATGACGCCTCCACTTCAAACTAAAACTTTACATGCTTTGAATGTGGAAAGCCTGGTCATATGAAGATGGATTGTCCAAACCTGAAAAATAATTCTTCAAAGGGAAGAATGAAATAAGGACTGGACGAAGAGCCTATATTGCTTGGGAAGATAATCATGTCAGTTCCGCCTCTGAACAAGAAAATGAAGAACAAGCACATCTCTCTTTAATGGCATCTCATCATTCTGATGATGAAGAGGTAAACGACACTAAATTATATTCTTCTGAATTACAAACTGCACTTAATGACTTGCATGATGAATATATCAAACTCACAAAAATGTTTCTAAAACAAAAAACAGAGTTAGATGTATTTAGAAACAAACCTTCTTCATCTCCATGTCAAAACTACATTGCTATTGAAAATAAAGTCTCAACATTAAGTCTTGAACTTAATAAATTGAACAAGAGTAGTAAAAGTTTGGAAAAGATCATTAATGATCAAAGACACTCAACAGACCGAAAAGGTATTGGCTATTCAAAAAGTCATGTCTTTATGAAACAAAGTGTCTTAACAAAGATAAATTTTCATAAACAACGTATCCATGCATTCGAACATTGTAATAATAAATCTAGGATACATAACCATCAACTCACATGTACATATTTAAACCATGGGCATACACCAAATACTTGCATAATTAGAAAATATGGTGTACCCCTAGGTCATTATAGGTGGGTTGAGAAAGTTACTAACCATGTAGGACCCAAAGAATATTGGGTACCAAATAAAACTTAACTTGTTTTGCAGGATAATTTGAGAGTAGCCTACAACTTATGGTACTTGGATAGCGGCTGCTCAAAGCACGTGGCGGGCGATAAAAATAAGTTCTATGTCCTTACTCCAAGGGGCAAAGGTTGTGTCACATATGGTGATAACAACAAAGGAAAATACTTGGAGTTGGTAGAATCGGCAAGCCACCCTCAACAACTATAGAAGGTGTATTGTATGTTAAAGGACTCAAGCATAACCTACTAAGCATAAGTCAATTATGTGACAAAGACTTTCATGTGGCATTCTACACAGATAAGTGCATCATTGAAAGTAAGAATTCTCAAAACTCTAAACTCATTGGTAAAAGGATAAATAATATATATATGATTGACATGGACTCCTCTTTACCAATAACATGTTTAGTTGCTAATGATAATCATGATGTATGGTGTTGGCATAGGAGAATTGCTCGTATTCATATGGACCATTTGAATAAACCCATAAAGAAAGACTTAGTTGTTGGTTTACCCAAAATAAAGTTTGTTAAAGATAAACTATGTAGTGCTTGTCAAATGGATAAACAAACAAGGATTTCTTTTAAACCTAAGCACATGGTTTATTCTGATAGACCATTGCAGTTACTACACATGGATTTATTTGACCCCTCAAGGACAAAAAGTTATGGTGGTAACTATTATGCTCTTTTTATAGTAGATCAGTTTTCGAGATATACATGGACTCTATTCTTAGTCCATAAGAATGAGGCATTCAAAGCCTTTAGCATTTATGCTAAAAGAGTTCAAAATGAAAAATCACTGAAAATCGATACTATAAGAAGTGATCATGGGGGAGAATTTCAAAACTCTTCATTTGAAGTATTCTGTGATGATCTTGGCATTAATCACAATTTTTCTGCTCCTAGAACACCTAAACAAAATGGTTTTGTAGAGAGAAAGAATCGGCCTTTAGAAGATCTGGCTCGTACAATGTTGAATGAAACTAACCTCCCAAAATATTTTTGGGTTGATGCAGTAAGTACTGTATGTTATGTTTCAAACCGAGTTCTTATAAGACCAATTCTTAAGAAAACTCCCTATGAACTCTTTAAAGGTAGAAAACCAAACA
>NC_032028.1:15542288-15570603 GCF_001865875.1 Lupinus angustifolius | reverse complement strand
GAATTTAAAATAAAAGAACTCTAGCCATGGAAGAATCTGTTCATGTATCTTTTGATGAAACCAATCCGGTAATAAAGGATGGGTTAACTCTTGATGAAGAAGACTTGTCAAGTTCCCCTTCTAATGAAAAGTCTATTATTGATTCTACAACTAAATCTGAGCATTTGAAAATGGATGATAATCTATCCTCTCAAGAAGAGGATATTCACTCTGATCTACCAAAAGAATGGAGAACTCATCGAGATCATCCTATTGACAACATCATCGGTAATATTAGCAAGGGTATTACTACATGCTTAATGCTAGAAGATGCAGGTCTTAACATGGCCTTCGTCTCTCAAATAGAAGAATTACTCTAATTAAAATTTAATTGCCAGTTGGACAGCATGTTTGAGTAATCGATTACTCAAGGCTGTAATCGATTACTGAGAGTTGTTGCACCAGTTTTCAAATTTCAAAATGAATGGTTTTCATCCAAAACGGAATGGTTTCCATCCAAAACGGAATGGTTTCATTCCAATCAATTCCTACCCTTTCGAAGAGGTGTTATGGCTGGTTGGAAAGCCTATTTAAAGACTTTGAAACTCATAATCAAAGAATAACTCTTACACAAACTCTCATACATAGTTCTGAAAATTCTTTGAAATATTTTCTGCACTTTTGCAACTTGTTCTTAAACTTTCAAAGTGAATTTCTGAGTTGCTTGAAGTAAAGTGTTTCAAAGTTTTACAAACATATAAGAGCGTTATTACTTATTATACAAAGAGTTATCGAATCGCAAGTGATATTACATTTTAAACTTGTAAATGCAATCCTGCTATTGTTGTAAATTCTTCATTGACATTTCAGAAATCTTTCTTTCACAATGGTGTGATTAGAAAAGGGATAGAGTCACTTGAAAAGATGTTTTTCAAGAGTGACATAAGTATTAGTGAGTGTGTAAGGTAGGTCTCGGATGAGATATTGTAATTACAACTCATAATATTTAGTGAAGAAATCTCTTGTGCTGCAAGAGTACTGAATATAGCCTTCGGTGGATAAGAATGTGAACCAGTATAAAATTTTGGTGTACTCTCTTCTCCTTTATTTCTTGATTCTTTACTTGTTAATTTTTTGCATAATTTCTCCGCTGCACTTAACTCTTGATTTTTCAGAAAAAGTGGCCATAATTCAATTAATTCCCCCCCCCCCCCCTCTTATTTCAATCTTATTCTTACAGATTGAAGTTCATCTTTCTTTCCCTTTGCAATCCTTAGATTCAATTTCCTATAACTTGTGAAGTTACAGATTTTGATGCACATTTTCTTCAAATCATTTGTATCAATTCCTTGAGTACGAAATCCTTAGATAATTACTTAAATATCAATTCCTTGGATATTTAACCAATTATCTAGCCTTAAGTTCAATGTAAAAGCAATTCCTACATCATTGTCCATCCTAGAGCAGTGATGTAGCAAGGAAGATAATTCAGATTCGATATCAAGTTCAACTTCGCAGTTAAATTTGGATCCAAGATCATGAATTCAATAGCAAAGTAATTTCATGCATTAAACACAGGATAAACTTCCCAAAATCAAATAACTAAAATGCATTAAATTAAGAATTGAGCAATGATGTAGCAAGGAAGATAATCCATATTTGATATCAAGTTCAACTTCACAGTTAAACGTGGATCCAAGATCATGAATTCAGTAGCAAAGTAATTTCATGCATTAAACACGGGATAAACTTCCCAAAATCAAATAACTAAAATGCATTAAATTAAGAATTGAATTCAGGAGTACAAAAGTTAGAAGAATACATATCAATCCCAACACTGAAGATCTAGCCAAACATCCTTCCCATTACAACACTCATCTCATGAGAATTACAAGAAATTATCGATCTAAAGTTGTTTACACGACTTCTCTCCTACTTCCTAGTGTTTCTCTTTCTAATTTTCGTGAAAATCTTGGTAGAATGATGGTTGAACCCCCACTTTTCAATATGTAACCGCCTATATTTGTTCCGACTTCTGGTCTCTCGCTCAATCTAGAGATTTTCGCTTGAGCGAGAGAGATAACCATTTTCCATCATGAATAGCTCACTTGGGCGAGCCTCCCTTGCTTGGGTGAGGGTCAGGCAAAGAATCAGCCCTTTTCCATCTTCATTTGTCGCTTGGGCGAGGGACTTCCTTTTTGCTTGGGCGAGGCTCCCTCGCTTAGGCGAGGTCCAATCAGAGAGTTGGTCTTTTTCACTCTTCATTTGTTGCTTGAGAGACAGTCTCTTGCTTGGGCGAGGGGCTTTCTTCTTGCTTGGGCGAGGTTGTGGCTCAGGTTAGGGGTGTAGTATTCAGAAACTCCAAACTTCTCATTTTTTCTCCTTTTTCATACTTTTTATTCTGCAATTGACATAAACATATGTAAATTCCTAAACAAGATCAAATTAGACTAAGTTGTTAGGAGTTATATACAATGTATATCCTTACTACACAATAAGTGCCCCAAATTCATATACATTTCACTCAGAAATTGGCACTTAACACACTTTAATTTCATTGCAGTCTCTTTTCATTTTTTTTACTTTTAGTTGCATTTAAATAAGAGAATAAAGTATTTCCTGGTATAATGAGATAAGTTATCTCCTTGCGGCTACTAAAATCATAATATGTGTCATGTTTAATCATTTTTTATAAAAATATTCCTAAAACTAAACAAAATAATACACATATCATATTTGTATTGGTGGGATGAGATAAGTTATATCATGATATAAGGAAATATTTTATTCTCTTCAAATAATCAAGTTTCTTTTCACCAAACTTTGGTTTTAATTGCATTTTCTTTTCATTTTTTACTTGTAGTTTCATTCAAATAATCAACTTTCATTTTGCCACAAGCAAGATGTTGGTCTAGTAGTGTAACACTCCATTGGATTTTTAGAATGGTTAAAAGGTCTAACATTTGATTCGTGTGAGCGATACTTGTTGAGAGAAATATTCATATATCCAAAATAGATTAATTCCTTACCCAAAATGGTAAGAAAATATCCTTGTTGATAACTAAAAAAAAGTTTTGTTTTGCCAAACTTTGGTCACACTAAAAAAATCATATTTGCTTCCACAAACTGTGGTTTTTTATTTTGTTTTATGATATTTTGTGTATCAAACAATATTTTAAAATATATTTCACAACCATAATTGTAGTCTTAATATTATGGTCATAAATACAATTATTGTCACATTTTCTACAATATTCTACAACTGCAATGAACACAACACACAACTGGCAACTTTGATACCAAGTTTCACTCCCACAAACAATAGCCATAATTTGAAGCAAGCTTTTCTAAATAACTTTGTGATCTCACAATCACTTCATAATTTTATGAGAATAATGTATCTTCTTGTATCAGGAAATAACTTATCTCCTTTAGTCAGTAAAAATGTGACATGTGTGCTATTTTGTTTATTTTTATAGAAAATGATGAAATATGACACATGTGATGATTTTAATGGCATAATGAGATAATTTATCTCCTTATACCAGGAGATACTTCATTCCCTAATTTTATATATTTTTTGTGATCTTACTTTTCTAAACCTAGAAAATCATTTTCCCCTATACCTACAATCTCATAAATCATAAATTAACTTTGGGAAATTAAATAGAACCTATATATCCATAATCCAACACAGGGCTGTTTGAAATTTCTATTGCATGCTCGGCTTCAATCATCATGTGACTCTTAAATGAAAAAGAAAAGAGTTTAAAAATGAAGAAGGGTGAGGCAGTGATGGAAAGCAAAACACGGGCACGAATTAGTTCAAACAATATGAGTCTTCTCTTCTCTGACCGACAGAGCCACAGAACTGATAGCTTGTTGCTTGTGAAGTGTATAGCAGAAGCTGCAGGACCCTCCATCTATACATTAATGTGTGTCGCGAATTTTAGAAGGAGTCCAGTTTCAAAGTCTTGAATAATGAGTGTGTGGTTTAGTAAATCATAAAATAAGTAGTTTCACACAACATTATAATTTAAAACTTGAAGTTATTTGTATTTATATCTTGTTCATCTTGCATCATTAAAATTAATGTAAGACTTCTTTATTATTTTTTATCTAAAAAGGGAATCAATGAGAGTTACAACATATTCAAATAAAAAATTATAAGAGAAAATAAGTATAAAACAAATGAGTGAGGCAATCGCAAGGAGCTGAAACGCAACTTGAATAAGGTAATAGAGACAAGATATGCTTTCCACTACTAATCAAAGCAAATATTTTACATTTAATAAATTTTACAATGTGTGGTATAGTCGATTTGTTTGATTTGAAGATGATATTATTTTTGGTTAACCAAATAAAGAATGCTATTACTAGCTAAATAAACCTCTAATAACGAAATATTAATTGAAGGGCTAGGGAAGTTGTTTTAGAATCTATTGTTTGATTCACTTATATTTTCTTTTTGATAAATAGTTGTATATTGCACTAGAATATATATATATGAATGATTATTATAATTATTAAAGTTAAGGGGGGTATACTCATTGAAAACGTAGAAAGATGTTTATTGATTGTTTATGTAAAAAAACTATGTGGACAACCAAATTCAAACTCATTTGATATGAACTAAATAAACCTCCATTGACATAATAATGACATTTAAGAATTTACTTTTGATATCAGAGTTAATATACACGGTGTTATTGGACACTTTATGGACGTGAGTGGAAGTGTACACAAAAGTAGTGGAGAAGAATTAAAAAATAGAGCACATGAATAATGCTTGGACAACAAGACTCAATTGCTAATATTCATTAAAATAATGATAAAAAATCACATACAATCTCTAAAACTAGTCCATTATATTAAAAGACAATTACGATAACCTATCTACACTCTTTTAACAAGAGACACTTTATATAGTGTAATATAGTGAAAACATCTCCTACTACTATAGCCCTGAAGAGTATATTCAAAACTCTGGATCTTTATACACTACACAGTATACATTCTTATAATTATAACAACTCAAAATTTCTCTTAGACTTTATTTGGGAGTGTAATTTCGAAGAAGAATTAAAGGAGGGAAAATGAACAACTTTAAAAAGATCTTCATTATTTGGGAGTTGAGATAAAAAGATGGAAGAACTTTGGAAATTTTACAGAGCCCTAGAAAATCATTCACATGCTAAACAATGTCAAAAGTACATACATGACTTTAGTAAAATATTATACTTATATTTTTGTACATTTTACATTGTTAATTAGATTTTTAAATAAATTATAGAAAAAATATAAGTATAAAGATATACTTGCATTTTCATTATTTTAGCATTATCTTATTTAATTTTACACTTTCAAACAAAGAAAAAATTTGTCTTCCTTTTCTTGCCCCTTGATCTATATTCTTAGCTGCCCTGTTAACTCCTAAACAAAATCTTACTTGACAAAGCACTTAAACTTCTCGTGCTTTTGATTTGTCTTCAAAAAATGCAATTGTATATTTATAGACCATTCTTTCCATGTGGAAATATTAAATTTTACCGGCCAATAATTCATTTTCCAACCTACTAACTAAATCCTTTTGCTATCAATTATTGAAATTACCTGCCGACAATTGTAGACTTTGAAATGCAAGTCAATTTTAATTTTTTTGTTAAACTACTACAAACACAACAAGTACAATATACAACAAAGGAAATAACAATAAATTGAAGTAAACACAGAGGACAAAAATTTAAGGAACGGAACAAACAATTAAAGTAAAACCGAATATATTATTTATTATTTATTTTTAATTATTATTAACAGTTAAATAAAAATAAATATTACAGTTTAATTTTTAGAAGAAATGAAGAAAATGTGCATGAGTGTGATCAGGTGCTGATCAGGTGCTGCAGTCTGCCAGAACCTCCCCATAGCGTCTAGCTAGGCCGTATCCGTGGACCTGCAGGATGATGACGTGGTTATAGATTGAATGATTGGATGATCTGATTTGAATGTGAAAGGGCAGGCCTGGGCCGTGGGTTTCGTGAACCCGAGCCCCGAGGCTTTTGTCGGGATAGAAAAGGGAAATCTGTATACTTTTTATGTTTAGAAAGGTAAAGTCACAAGTGGTAGAGGATGATAAAATATTACGTAAAGAGTATAATATTTATAAAAGGGATTTAATATCTATATACTGACAGTGTAAGTATTTTTTACACTGTCAATAAATTATCCACCATTAATTTTATAATCATCATTGACCCTCAAACAATAATGGATGATATGCTGACAATGTAAAAACTTTACATTATTAGTGCACATGTTTTAAACTCTTATAAGAATATAGTATCTCCTAGTAGAATGATAGAATAAGACTTCTCTATAGTACTAGAGAGGGAAGTAATGCAAAAAAAAAAATGTTAGGTACAATTACATTTGTATCCTTATATTTATCATGATAAGACAAATTTACTCTTAAAACTAAAGGAAAGATGAGTCTGACCCATAAGGAGATAGTTATATACTACGGCTACTAAAATTATGATATGTGTTAGATTTAATCATTATATATAAAAATATTTCAAAAACTAAAAACATCAGTACACATGTCATACTTTTGTTGATGGGAAGAGATAAATTATCTCGTGGTATGAAGGAGATATTTTATTCTCAATATTTATATATTGATAGTGTAAAAATTTATATAGTCATTGTATCATTTACAATTTGTATTACTTTTATTTAGAGTTAATTTTGATTGAAAATCGATGATGAACAATATAGTGATAATATAAAAAATTCTTAGACTATCAGTGTATACATCTTTTTCTCTTATACAAATCAATCAAACAAAAAATATGTTTGGGTCTATGTCTTTTTACACATAATTTATTATCCATTTGTATTATTTTTTTTGAAGAGTGAGTAATAATAAAATATGAAAGATAGATAATGTAATGATTACATATAAAACTTATATATTTTCGGTACATAAATTTTTTCCTCATAAATAATATGAAGGATAAAAACGTGGTTACAATTTTCTCTCCAATATCTAATTTAAAAAACAAAATTTGAAACCTCCAACAAAAAAATCAAACATAATATCATGTTTAAGAAACACAACTTTCTATTATTTTATTAGGTCGTGTTAGTGTTTTTCTCATGATTAATTTGGACAAAATATGAAAGTAGCGAAAAAATTATATTTATGAAATAACATAAATACTAAATGAAAATGTCATCTTATCTTTAATATTCTCCCCTTCACATTTTAAAATACACTATTAATATAATTAAGTCCTAAATAATTTTGAAATTTAAAAAAATGAGTTGATGTTTTTTTATAACCAATTAACTTATAGTTATATATTTGCATCACCTTTCTATAATGAATTTAGTAGGTCTACTAATAAGGAGTTGTGTTTTGAACATATCAATAATCTTATTAATATAATAGTTAAAATTAATGGTATCCATATAATGAAAAGTATATAAGAATACCCTAAATTTTATATTTTTTTTGCAGAAGTAATTATAAATTATTTTTCTTCCTAATTACTTTTTAACTTTAATTATTAATGAAATTGATCCATACATAAAGATAATGTTAAATTAATAGGCATGAATTGTTGTCATGAATTTTATTTTAAATTTGAGTGTTAGATTGTTATTATTTTATTTTATTTTTCATATATATACTAATATTAATGCATTAACTATTTTTAACTCTTAAATTTATTTATGATCTAATTCTCAATTAATTTTATATTTCAATGGTGATTTATCCTAGATACTAATGTTGGCTGACTTACATTGTTGCATTGAAAGTTTGATTGTGGCAATTTCCTTATTGATATACTAATATTTAACAATATATTTACAAGTGGCCAATTTCACATACGCATAAAGTTGAATGGGTAATTATTTATAAAAGACATAAAATTTAGGGGACATTTATACATTTTCTCTTAATATAATGTTGGTCTTCAAACCGGTTATAATGCAATATAGCAACCCAACTAAATATAATACATATAATACTAACATTTATAAATAATTGGTAGGTAGATTACAACCGGGTAGGGATGGTAATAGGAATGGACAAACGTGAGTAATGCTTTCTCATTCCCAAACCACAATATTTACGGGTAGTTAGTATTTGCGGGTATCCAATGAGTTTTTAATATTAATTATGTATTATATACTTCATAATAATTAATATATAAAAATAATTATTAAATGAATGATATGATATTTATTTGATAAATTTATTATCATAGTCATATATATGTAATTTATAATAAAATATATTATATATAATCTTAAAATAATAATAAAAAACTATAACATATAAAAATTTCATTAAAAACTAAATTTATGAATTTATAGGTACCTATGAGACGAATATCATAAAACCTATTCTCACATATAAATTATTATTGTAGGTACTTATTATAGGTATTTCACTGATATCCATGATCTAGATTTTACCATCCCTAGGACCTTGAACCAACATGTACAACTTATTTTTATAGATTTTGATGCACGGCCAGATTTACATATTTGTACCGGTATGAAGTCTAATTTGTTCACGTACCAATCAAATCAACCAATACGAAAACCTTGCTTAAAATATAATAAGTTTTAATATGGATATGACTTAGGAAAAAAACATATGCACTTACGATATATGCGTTTTATATATTATTATTGTATTGTTCAATATTGATATTTAATTATTATTGACTTTTTAAACAATGTATTCTAAATGAATGATAAATGATAAAGTGTATGTGTATAAATATTTAGACTCTCGGTGTATAGGTTTTACACTCTTTATTTAAATGAAATTAGCACTTTATATAAAAAATTACTTTTGAGAAGATTCTCTCTCTTTTTTATGTAGCTGGCCATCACAAGCCCATCTTGTCTAATAGCTATGATGGACGGACAGGATTTGACTGATGGATCACTAATTGACATGTTAATTGTAATATCTCCTTTTCTCACTCTCACATGCCCAGATTCAATATTTTCTTCAGTTTGAAAATGCAATCTATGCACCCTCACTTTTATGAGCTTTGTCAAAATTTTCAAGCATTGGATCACTCAATTTGTTGAGCATAATCTCAAAAGGGAGTTGGAGATAATAAAGTTAGATAAAAGTATGCACACGTACTTTACTCTTTTAGCAATATAAAGTATAAAAATATTGGTCGTGACGGAAACAAAACAAAATCACAAAAAAGGCTGATTAATTCAATATTAGAAAATTAGATTCGTCTTTTAAACTTTACATCTGAAAGGAACTCCTTTCAAATCTCAGATCAAATTCAAAATTGTTATTGCTTTTAAACTTATAGTAACTCCTTTTCAAATCTATTATCAAATTCAAAATTATTATTGATGGATTAGAGGAGAAACACTTTTGTGGAGACAAAATCATATAGAGACAATTAATAACATCCCGATCACATATTAATATTTTAATTTTAATTAAATTTAATCTTAAATGATATAATTAAAAACCTTTAAATGTACTTATCTCCAACTATCATGTATTACATGTATCACCATACAAGTTTTTTCTCGGATGAAAGTCACTCTAATAGTGGTTCATCCAAGTCCAATTAATCCTTTATCATGACTTTTGGAGCCTCATCCATGAAAAATTTAAGGAACTCATTTATAATGTGTTTGATTTATAAAAGAAATGCGAAAGAAAAGTTGAGGAAAGAAAAATTGAGATAAGAAAATGGTAGAAAGTATAGTAATTTTTTAGTTATTTGGTATGATAAAAAATGGAAAAAAAGTGAATGAAAAATAATATAATTATTATTAATAATGACATTTGTGTACTAACCATCACCCTATGAGTAAGAATTCATCATTTTCATGATGTCTGACTATCAATCTCAATAAGTGTTTATCTTAGGAAACAAACCCTTGACTTATTGTTCTTTCTCTAGATTTAGTGGGAGTTTACATCACTGAACTAACTTCTTATTGTTTATTAATAATGACATTAATATGCATGTGTTAGTTTCTTTTATTTGGAATTTTAGGGAATATCGATATTTATAAATTTAACTAACACCAAATACGAATTTTTTTAAATGTATAAGGAGTTAGTGATGAGAAAATTTGTCACTAATTTTCTCGGATAAGGATATGATGTATCAAAGTATGGTCTAAAACATCTCCTAAACCAATGAAAACATGTCATGTTAATTAAAAAAATTAATTTTTTTTCTTTCTATTTTTCCTTCATCATCATTGGTTTAGGCCATACTTTAGGACAATCAATCTTTGTCCAATTTTCTCTACATTTTTTCCTCCCAATATAAGAGAGAGAACATAATGACATGAGTCCTACCATTTTTTTCCTTCCTTCTTTTCATTGCAACCAAATAATGGAAGATATTTTTTCCTTCCTTTTCATTGCAACCAAATAATGAAAGATATTTTTTTCCTTCCTTTTCATTGCTCTCACTTTCTTTTTCTTCCTTATGGAAAACAATATAATATCTATTGAGTAACATTGTAAAGATTTATAAACATTCAATAATTATTTATCATTCAATTTTATTATTTATATTTAAAGTTAATGTTGAATGAATATTTTTTTGGTACTATCAAAGGTATCCCCTCACCTTATAGGTAATAAACTAATCCTTTTTGTGGTGCGTGGGTACTCCTCCCAACAAGTGTCACTCCTAGAAATCGAACCATGGACCTTTTGATCATCCTAAGGATCTAGTGAAATCTTTCACTAGATCAACTCCTTGTTGCTAATGCTCAATGTATATGAATGGTGAATGTTATCGTGTAAGAAAACACTTACACTCTCAATAAATACATTTTTTTCTTATACGAAAATCAAAGTTAACCATGAGTTTTGTACTTATGCTATCCATCACGTGTGGTAATATTCGTGTTGGAGTTAGTAATATTTACAGTTGTAGTTTTATTAGAATACTTATAAAACTCGGCTCGAATCAACCAATTTGATCTGAACCAGATATTTGATTGCTCCGACATGCTCTTTTGACTGATTATGCTCCAAAATCAGTATAAATTGGTTCCACTTAGTTAGTTTGAGCATATAATTGATGACTAAGACAATTAGGCCAATTTTGACTTGGTTATTTCAATTAGTTTTAAAATATAAAGGCAAAACAACATCATTGTAAGAGGAAATAATCTTTCAATTTATTTGTAATTGTGTTTATCATTATTGTAAGTATAGTTGTTATTTATTGGCTGATGTTAAAACAAAATCTTTGTTGCTTAATTAAGTTAATTTTTTTTTGTGATTAGGAATAAAAATTATTGAATATTATTATACAATGAATTTATTAGATTTTTTAATATGAATCAAATGACTTATTAATTCAATATCTGGACTGAGCTAATATCATTGTAAACTTATTGATCCAACCAATGAGTTATTGATTCAATATCTCGACTGGGCCAATATCCAAATCTGAATTTAATAGCTTTATATATTAGTTGTTTCTAAGGGAATTTTTATATACATAGGATTTGAATTTTTTTACATATAACATTTGAACTTCTGTCATTACGTAAAGAGAACAAATATTTAGTAGATGAGCAACTACTCTTTAGAGCATCCACAATGATGCAATACCTTTTCCGTTCTTAAATGGACTGATTATTTTATATTTGTTTACACTTTCTAATAACTTAAGCAATTCAAGCCAAAATCACTTCCAATGGTGCAACTCTATTTCCGTTCTTAAATGGACCTGACAAATCTACTCTACATTTATATTTCTCTCTTGTAACAATTTTTTCCATTTTTTAATGTTGACTTGCAACTTTAAGAACAATGTTTATTTAGTTTACCGTTGTGAAATAAGAACAAGAACGACTCATCTCCAGTGGTGAACTTGGATGAAGAATATGTTTATTTCACTAAGAACGATTTTTTTATTACCATTGTAGGTGCTCTAAGTAAATTAACCATAAACCATGATTATAGGGTCGAACATGAGCAAATGTTGTAAGTGCCACCCATGAACCCGAGCAACTACTTTTTATTGGTATTTTATTAATATGTTCATTTTTATAAATCATATAGTGTTTTATTACATTTCATAATTTTATTCAAGATTATGATAATAGAGAAAAAATGATTAAAACTTAGGCCCATAAAATTGTTTATTTGTGATGTTTCTATATTTTGTAGGTCCCGCTTATTTTCATTCTATACATTATTCACGTTAATGAAGTTTTTCTCATGCAATTGTTTTTGAAAAAATTATAATTTCAACTCAATTTTCTTAACAAATGTATTGATCTTCTCTTTCACCTACTAAATATAAACCCTTAGCCTTTATTTGATAGGATAGAGTTAGAGAATAGAGAAAAGAGAGATAAAAGTTCAAGAGAAATTGAGAGTTTTTCTCCTTTGATTGAGAGGAGAAAGATAAGGGAGAGAGTAAAGAAGGCGTGAGTCCCACAAATTTATCTTCCTCTCACTTATGAGAAGAAAATGAAATAAGAATGAATGAACTTATACAAAATACTAATAATACCTTCAAATAATAATCTCCTAATTTTACATCTTATTTTCTATTTAATTCACAATAATTATTGTTCAATTATTGATTAGTAATTAAAAGAAAGTTACATATTTCACAAAGTGATACTTTTGTGAGAAAGTGAAGAGAAAATAATTTTTTTTTGCATAAAATATGAAAAATGTCGTTCAATTTTTTATTTTATATATATTTTGTTTTAAATACTACTAATATAAATAAGCTCTTTTGAATATAAAAATAACAATTAAAAAATGTTAATTAAAATTATAACATTTATTTTTAATTAATAAATAAAACAACATCTTTATATCTCTGTTTTTTATTTTAGAGACATTTTTGTCATTTGAGCCATAACATCCGACCAACCAAACATATATCACAAAACAAAGCCTATATCTTTCTCATTTTATATCCAACCAAACAAGAGAGAAACAAAAGAAAATATATCTTTCTATTCATTTTCTCTCATTCTTTTCTTATTCCAAACATCACAAAAATCTATTCTATTTCTCGTCATTTTTTTTCCTCACATTTTTCTTTCTCACCTCTTTCTCTCTTCTTATTTTCTCTTGTCAACCAAACAAAGCCTTAACTCCATCTCAGACCATAGCAAATATTTAGTCTTATATCAAATATATTAAAGATAAATATTGTCTATCAATAACTCGGTTTCTGTTAGTGAGTCAATTGTCATTGGCTAAAAGGGGCTTAATGATGATGATAAGTTAGGAAAAGTTAAAGTCACTGATTATAAGCCGTAGTAATTAAAGTAAGTGACTTTATGGCAAGAAAAGCATCTATGTTATCCTGTGTTTGGATCACTACATCATTTCAATCCATGTTTAGTTGATTAAGGGTCAATCTCTTTATTTTTATTTTAAGGAAACAAATAAATATTTTAAAATGTTAAAACGCAATAATTTTATTTGTATATGTCTTTTGCACATAAGTTGTTGTGTATGCTGATTAAAAAAGAAGCGGTGGTGTGTTGGTTTATAATATAAAGTGTTTTCTCACATTTTCCCCTCCATTATCTAGAATAAAAATAACCAATTTTCATACATACTTGTTATTCAAAATGTGCATTTGAGAAAGAGACAAACATACAAATGAAAAAGAGTAGAAAATAGAAAAATAATACTGACGATTTTAATGGAGAAAAGCCTCCTAAAATTGAAAAGTAAAAAAGTGTATAAAATCCATAAATTATCTCCAATAATATGAAAAGAATGATTGCAGTATTTCTATTTTTAAGAGGATAAAACTTAATTGTGGTGGAATACAATGTTTGTCTATTCTTCTACTAAAAATAGTGTAGTCATATACTATGGTGGATATAAACTTTCTCACTTAGTCTCTACTTTTCTCATTTATTTGCTTCTCAAGATTTCTCTTACTTACAAGTTCCCTTTATATAGTGATGGGGAGCTTCTTTATCAAGAGATAGTGGATGATTATTCTTTGTAATATTTTTAAGTCATCTTCAAAATGTTATCTTCAACTTTATTTACTAGATTTCAAAGTCTTGAAGAATAAATGAATAATTTCAAGACTTTGACATATTTTCAAGACTACTTGAAAATGTTATCTTCGACATTCTAGGTTGGACTTCATAATCTTCATGCTATAAATAATTTTAAGACTTTGGAAATGTTGTCATTAAATATTCAATGGGTCTCCTACCAAAGTTAAATGATCATTGTTTCTCATCAATTAAGTAGGAATTCCCAACAAATCTCCCACTTCCTACCTTACTTGAGGGTATCATCAATTTATCTCATCTACAACTATATGTTAGCTTGTTGACTAAAATTGTCTTGTTCAAAATGTTTAACCAATTGTCATCAACATGATTTTCTTTTCTAGATGCAATTCACTATCCTCTAAAGTATTTCATATCCAATGATAATAATAATCATTGTGCTTTATCCAAGAATGGAATATGAGATTCTTAGCTAGGTGGATATCATTTTAGTTGCCACAACACAAAACATTTCTTTCTCGAACATGACTCAATTCATGCAAGATATTTTTCAATTATTTTACATATTTTCCTGCTTCAGATACTACAATGTGTACTTTGATTCAGTTATTGATAATGCAACATGATGCACATTTTTTAGATAACATGATGTACAATTTTTAGAATCTACACTTCTACCTATATGTGCATCTATGTATCTAACAAACATGAGATCATCATTACTGACACATGAAAATCTCTTGGTAATTCCCCTTATATATCTTAGTATGCAGTTCATTATATTCCAGTGCTCTTTATGCGATTGGAAAACAATTAACTTGAAACTCTAACCGAGTGGTTAATATATGGTCCTACACAAATCATGGCACACATTAGACTTTCTGTCGCATGAGAATAAGACACTCTACTCAATTATTTCCTTTCTTTGTCATTGAATTTTTTGGAATCGTCTTCGACTCGACTGGGGAGCCTCCAACCACCACGGACTCTCATTGTTACTGAGTAATCAGAAAAGTGAAGAGCTATTATGAGACATGGGTCTTGAATCAGAATCTTAAGACAATGGTTCTATGAATATTTTTCGTTTATAAACTCTTTCACACATCCTCTCATATCCAATGCGGGACTTCACATTTGAATATACCCAAGAAACATTAAGTAACAAATGAAAATGGACAAATAGTAGAAGAATAACACTCATAATTTTAAGACAGAAAAGCCGCCTCAAATTGAGAAGTAAAAAACTATGAGGCCTAATTCAAAAAATGTCTCCATCATGAAAAGGACTACAATATCTATCGCTCATTAGAAGAGGATAATACACAATCTCATTCAGGTATGATAGAATATAATATTTCTCTAATATTTTACTAGAAATAATATAGTCTCACACAATGGTGAATATCAACTCTCTGACTTAGTCTTTATGTTGTTCTTATTGTTATCCTTACTTCTCATGATTTATCTTCTTTACAAGGTCCATTTATATAATGAAGGGGAAGACGACTTCTTCATAAAGAGATAATATATAATTATCATTTGTCATATTTTCAAGACACCTTAAAAGTATTATAGTCAATTTTCTAGGATAGATTTCGTTATTTTCAAGATTCAATGAATAATTTCAAGACTGACACATTTTAAAGACACCATGAAAAAGTTATCTTTAACCTTTTAGGTTGGACTTCCTGGTTTTCAAGAATAAAAGAATAATTATAAGATTTTGGAAATTCCATTATTGAGTATATTCAACGAATCTCCCACGGATTAATAGTCAACATTAATTAACTTTTGTTTACTTTCTAATGAAAGCATAATTTCAAATTTATACTAGTTTAAGCATATTTTTTGCATTAAAAGTATAATACTTCTATCTATCACGATTGATTGAAAATCATTTTAATAAAATAACATTAATATATAAGTATTTATCTAATAAACCATAACAAGTGACACATTCTTGTAGTAATATATATCCCAACTTTCTAATAAAAGTTCAACTATGTACCAAAAAATAATAAAAGCCCAACTATACAAATGGGCCTCAAGTGTGTTTAAGTTAGATCTACAACAAGCCCGCTATATTGAGCAGACGTCAACAATTTCTCAGTTTCGCAAGTCCTAAACCTTGGCTTTCAACATGCTTCAAACCTGATTTGCTAGTGATGTCAAGTAATTTTGCACAACTAATCTTTTCTTCAAAGCTTCAAAAGTAAACCCAATCCAACGTGGGATAAATCCCTAGTAGCAGGGTGGCGCTTTTTGCACCTTTCTATTCTCTTCATTATCATAGTAATTATTTTTTCTACCACTCTAATGTATTATCTTTCTCTTTATTTACCTCTAAAACTTAACTTGCGACATAAGTGTCCAAAAGAAGAAATAAAATACATATTTCTTTTGGAGAGACCAATTGAGAGGTTATTATATGACTTTCGTATAATGTAGACTCTTTCAAAAGAAAATAGTTCTTCATCTTTTTAGAATTTTATTTATAAAAAATTAATTCTTCCAAATTGGGCTGCTCTGAGAAGGTAGGAATATATGCTTCAAAGGCAGTGAACAATTTGAAAGTAATAATATTATTTTTGTTCAATCTCAAACCACAAAAAATATGTCCAGTCTTTCACAAACAACCAAGACTTTCATCACTATGAATGAGGTAATACAATATTCTTTTCTTACATAGCTTTTAATTTATGGACTCTAATATTATCTTCAAATCTGGTCTCTTTTCAAAAAAACAATCTTCTTTTCCAATATTTTTTTTCAAACTGCTCCATCCTGGTCAAGTGGGTACCCGCCCGTCCAGGATAGGATCCTTCCCGACGAACCAAAGGCCAAACAAGCATTATTTGGGGCTTGCGTCACTTCCAGTAAGTATCAGGATTACCTCTGACATTTCATTTAATGCATCCCCAACTGGACACTGTCACGTCCCCTGCAAATCCAACTTGTCCCTCTTACAGTATGGGTCAAGAACATACCTACTATACGGCAGGGAAATGCATACTATACGCCTACAACACCTATTACAAGTCACCTTCAACTAATGAACATATGTCATGTCATACATCTCAATTACTATAAAGAGGAGGTGTCCGGAAATCTATCTATCTCATTTATCCATTCATTAACTCTCTCACTCACACATTCATATCTCATTTCTTCAATCATTTATTACTTGCATTTACTCTCACTTGTTCTTCAAAATTTTCCCTAAGTCTCATACTGACTTGATCGTCGGAGAATCTTTTCAGGTACCTCATTCGGCGAGTTTAGACTCAACATCAACCAGATTTAAGAAAATGCCACTTTAATCATACACCCAACTCCAATCATCCGACCAACCAACAAAGAACATTAGCACTGTCTATACGAACCTACACCATAGTAACTACTGAAACCAAACACATCCTCCCAACCAGCAAAGAATACTTCCTAAGCATCTTCCGACTTTCACATATTACAATGAAAAATGTTTTTTTTTTGTGCAAAAAACAAAGACACTCAACTAATTTAGAACATTACACTTAACGAGTGGAGAGTAACTGAAGTTCTAAAATACAACTTTTGGGCTTCTAATTCTATCTTAGAAAACGCTTGGACGAGAAAATATGTCTGAAAAAGACTTTGGTATAGTTTTGGCGTGTGAATTATTTGATTATGTTTCCCTATCTTTTCTGATGTTCCGGTCCTCCATCTAAAGCATTTGTTGAAATTGATACAAAATTCTGGAATTTTCCACAACTATGTGACTTCTTGTGGCAGTTAAAGATTTGAATATTCTGATTCTAGATATCATATAATTAGTACATTTTGGATGTATCTAGAATATTAAAAAAAATGTAAACCACCACTGCTATCCAGTGATATCGACCCTATAGAAAACTAGGAATCAATTGTTTATGTGTGGCAGTGAATGTGTTATCCGTATATTATATATGTCCTTCAACCTATTAATTATTACTCCAAATAATGTCATTTATACATGTTGTTTTGTCTAAGATCAATCTCCTCCCACATCCAACTACCATATCTATCTTTTTCTAAAAACCACCTAGAGTTTTCTCTAAATAGCAGTTGCTTCTCTCAATGTTTTGAGAGCCAAAACGGACATAAAATAGATTTATTTTATTTTATTTTAGGCTTCATATGACAACCGCTAGACCAAATAATATATATATATAGAGGAGGAAAAATCTGTTTACATTACTTATACTCAATCTCATCCATTCATTTTTTAAATCCAACGGATTATAAAGGTGAAATTTAAAAGTCATATAAAATTACTCTTTTCCTAAACCCGAGTATTAAAGATTAAGATTTGAGATAGACGAGACATATGCTTTTCCGGTGCTGACCTAACGTCAAATCTGGAGATAGTCGCTTGAGGAGTTAGTCTTCTTTCGTTTCTAACCTACAATTTTTGGATTTTCTTTCTTTCGAGATTGGATGCAGTCCGATGACCTAGAAGTTTAGAACTTTTCTAAAGTTCACTTTAAATCGGACCTAATACCTCCCAAAACCTTATAAGGTGTACATGATATAGACAATGGAAGCAAACCATTTTATAACTTTTACTTTCTCATCCATACATGGGATTTACTATCTCTAAGCTAGATCCATCATCCATGACTGAGTGATACAAGGATATTATTGCAATATGACATCCTTTATTCACAAGGATGGCAAACCATCATTGGATACCCGTCGAAGAGCTTAATGCTGTTATGGATGATTTTGCATCATCAAAACTAGCATGAGGTTATATCATCTAGTCCTGAGTTAAGATATCTTCTGAAGGACCCGAATGCCCTAAGAATGCATTTCTACCAACAAGTCTTAGGTTATACCATTTAATTATAGACTAATGCAAATTTTACTCATCATACCACTTAATGAGTTCTATTTAAGTATAAGATAGCAACTAAGAGGAGGAAGGGTGAATTAGTTTTTTGGTTTATGTAGGCATTTTATCAGCTATAAAGATATGAGTATGTTGCAGCAAAAATAATACAAAAAAATAACTAAAAGAAAAGGTAAATAGAGTATGGAGAAGAGAGACAAGTACACATGAATTTTATATTGGTTCATCTTTTTGTTCACCAAAAGCTACGTCTAGCACTCTTGTAGCACAAAAGATTTATTTATTGATATTATGAGTTCCAATTATAATTTCTCTCCCCGAGACTTCTTGTACATCACACACTCACCACTACCTTACCAATTAGAGGACAAATCCTTCTAAGCACACTTTTCCCCTTCTCACCACACCCTTGTGATGAAAATTTTACAACAATGAATGAAGAATAATTTCTAGGGCAGGGATGACATTATAAGATATAAAAGTGCTATAACTTGCAATCCTCTTGCTCTTTCTACAATTAGTATACAATGCTGAAGTAGTGTTTAAGTTTGGAAAACCTTAGACCAATCACTTTTATGCAACTTCAGAAAAATTCGAAAGTTTAGAACAAGAGTTGCATGAAAAAAATTGTAGAAAATTATATGAAAGATTAGTGTATTGTGGGTGTCACGAAGTGGGTGATCCTTGTCCTTTAAATAGACATCCAATCAGTCATTATGTCCTATGAGAAGGTAGGACACGATTGGAATGAAACCATTCGTTTTGGATGAAAGCTGTTGGGTTTGGATTTGAAAATCTAGTGTAACAACTCTCTATAAGCGATTACTGAAGTCTATAACTGATTACCAAAGCTTACTGCCTAATTGAATAACCAATTACTCTTTGAGTAATCGGTTACTCCTTTGATTAATCGGTTACTCCTTTGAGTAATAGGTTATCTATGTCAATTTTGTTTGATAACTCATTACTTAGTTTGGTAACATGTTACACAGTCCTAGTAATCTATTACTCACTATCACATAGTTGGAGTAACATGTTACTCAGGTCGAGTAACCTGCTACTCAGGTCAAGTAACTCATTACTTAGCATTTTTAAAATTAATTTCTTTTGACTAAAGTTTTCCAACTGTTTTCAAAAATGTTTTTCAACTTGTGAGCATTGCTATTAAATATATTAGAGCAGAAGAATAGAAGAACCTATTGAAGACTTAAAATCTATTGATCTTGAATCTTGATCTTTTATGTCTTTAAGGTCTTCTTCATTTTACTTCTTTATGGTGATATTGGTGTCTTCATCAAAATTGTATCAAGGTCAAAAGCAAGATCTTCTTCATAATCTCCCCACTTTTGATGATGACAAACTAGCATTGTCTTGAAAGATGGATTTTTCTAAGTTCAACATACTTCATAAGATTTGACAAGGTTGACTTGAGTATGCTCCCCTTATTTTGTATACTCCTCTTTGCTTTTAAGTATGTGCCTGAAAGATATTAAACAGAAAACATAACTCAAACTTTTCTCCCCCTTTTAACTTCATCAAAAAGAAGGAAAAGCCAAGTTTCCAGCACAATATATATACATAAATATACAACAAAAATGGTACATGATATGTTTATGACTTATTCCTAAGCTAATGTCAGAATAATCAATATGAACAATATAATGTAAATGCTAGAAGATGACAGAATCATGTGAAGCAACATAGCATAATATGCATTAAAGTAAATGAGGTTCATACAAAACATAAAGTAAATGCAAGTTAAGCAGTAAAATGATAAAAATCCAACAAGTTCAATAACTAACATCATCAAAGATCAACTAACAAATCCTAGATAAAAATACTCTAAGATTCTGGCTGATCACTATCATCGTCCAGATCCATGTAGTCCAATCGATTTGATAATCTGATAAGTTCAACTTGAACTTGTTGATTCTTAGCATAAAGGGCATCCATCCTTGTAGTTATGTAAGCTCAAAGCGAGAATAACTCATTCATGATCATCTGATTGGTAGGCATGGCAACATATGAAGATGACTCAACATGGTATGTAGAGAGTTGAGGTGCAGGAGGATCAACAAAAGAATTTTCCATATAAGCAACTTATTTATCACTTATATGCTTATAGATAAGATTATTAGGGTCTCGAAAGAATCCCATCTGGTAGATCACATGCACATTGATCTTGCTATCCCTAACATCCAGTTCGATCTTGGACTCTCCAGCTGTAGAGATACCAAAATATTCAAGCATGGCAGTGATGATTATAGCATATGGTAAAGGGCCCTGAATATCTCTAAAAGATGACATATGTTGCATTAGCATTAAAGTCCAGTTCATCGAAATGTTATGCTTAAGAGCACACATAAATTATAGTTCAATATTGCTAATTTGTGAATGATTTGAATATTTTGGAATTATAATATAACTTATATGGTAATGAAGCAAACAATATTTAAGATTGAGATTCTCAGCATATAAGATATCTCTACTCTTAACAGTTTCACCTAAGTCCCTTTGCTTATACATTTCAATTTCCCTCTTTGAAAATCTACATATAGAGTAGTAGAATTCCTTTCTATCATACCCTTCCAAATCACATTGAAAGCCAAATTCCACTATAGTTCCTATGTATGGTATGTTACTGGAAATTGAACTAAAAGTTCTCAAATCTAAGGCAATCTCATTGCTCTTGACAGAGGTAAACGATTTATTCCTTTTAAAGTTCAGATTGTAGTAAAATATCTGCACAAGTTCAGGGTAATAAGCATAATGTTCCTCATAAAAATAAAAAAGATTTTGTTTCCTAAGGAGGGTGGGGAAAATGAAATCATCAAACTCAAAAGAGCGAAGCTTACCATACTTAGGAGCAAAAATGGCTCTCTGTAGAAAATGTTCGTTGAACACATATCGTTGCTCATCAATTGCAAGAAGTCGTGCCAAATCTAGCAGATTAGCCTATGAAAAATTGCTTGCTTCCTTTGAGACACATTAATACGTTGCTTCTTGGTTCTTGAGGAAGAAGCCATGGAAATGAAGTTTTGAAATTCCGGGTTTTGAGAATTTGGGGTTTTTTTGATTTAGTGCTCTAAACACGAATATGATGGTTAAAATGTGTTTAGAATTGAAAATGTGATAGGAATCAACACAAAAATCACTCGAATGATTAAGAAATGAAAGTTTTGGAAGTGGAGGGAGTGACTGTAGTTTTTGGAGGTTTGAAGGAAGAAGATGAAGTTTCTGAAAATGAAGGAATCACTTTAAATACTGCACAATATAGTCAGTTACTCAAGGCAGAGTAATTGTTTATATCAGTGAAAATGACACAATTCCCAAATATTCAACTTAGTGTAATAGGTTACTCTCTAGTATTATAGATTACCATTCCTTACTGTTTCACCCAGTAATCGGTTACTCATTAGAGTAATCAGTTACTGTCACTAGTTTTTGTAATCCTCAAGCGTTTGATGCATGGTAATCAGTTACTCATATGTAGTAATTGATTGCATACCCCAAAATATGAAAATTAAAAAAAAAACATTTATGCAAGTTTAAGCTCAAGTAGGTATGTAGAAAGCATAATGAAGCAAACATATAAGCATATTAATACATTTAAGACAAGTTAGCTAATTCTCATCTAATCTTATAGAAAGGTTCTTTAGCCAAAAGTTTTATAAAGATGTATGCTAATTAGTAATGTGTATCAACAAATTCCAAGAGTACATCTTTCTTTTCGACATGCATCACTAGATTATTAGTAAGGTTTATAACAGTAGTATTGTCACATTTCAAGGGAATGCATCCTATGTCCAAGCCATAATATCATGATTATTGCTTAAGCCGCAACATTTGGGCACAACAACTTCCTACTGCAATTTATTTTGCCTCAATAGTACTTAGAGTAACAGAGTCTTGCATTTTACAAGACTAAGAGGCCAGTGTATTTCCTAGATTATGACAAGTACCACTTGTAATTTTCCTCCCAGTTTTGCATCCACCAAAATCTAAATCCGTGTTTCCTATCAAGTCACATAGACTTCCTTTCAGATACCACAATCCTACATCAGGTGTGCCTTACAAATATTTCATTATTCTATTAACACCAACTAGATGTGACTCTTTGGGTTTTGATTGATAACATGCATAAAGACATACATTAAACATGATATTTGGTCTACTTGCAGTAAGATAAAGTAGGGAGCCGATCATAACTCAACACTTTGAAATATCTATGTACTTTCCTACTTCATTAGTATTGATATATGTTCTAGAACCCATCGTAGTGGCAATGACTTTGTATTCATCCATATCTAAGTGCTTTAACATATCCTACAATATTTGGATTGACTAACAAAGATATCATCCTTAAGTTCTTTGGTTTGAAGTCCAAAGAAGTAGTTCAACTTCCCCATCATGGACATCTCAAACTCTCCTTGTATCATCTTACCGAAATCACTACACAATAATTCATTAGTAGAACCGAAAATAATATCATCAACATAAATTTTAACAAGGTATGATTATCTATTTTCTTTCTGAATAATGTAGTATCAACCTTTCCTTTGGTAAAACCTTTTTCAAGTAAAAAGTTTGTTAGACGATCATACTAAGCACATTGAGCTTATTGTAACCTATAGAGAGCTTTCTTAAGTTTATAGACATAAGAGGGATTTTTATAATATTTGAAACTCGAACATTGTTCGACATACACATCTTCTTGAATATAACCATTTAGAAATGCACTTTTTACGTCTATTTGATATAACTGAAAATCAAAAGAACATGCATATGCTAGCATTAACCTAATGGCTTCAAGTCTAGCAAGTATAACGAAGGTTTCATCAAAGTCTATCTTTTCTTCATGGTTGTATCCTTGGGCCACTAGTTTGGCTTTGTTTCTCACAGTAATACCATTTTCATCTAAATTGTTTCGAAAGACCCAACAAGTTCCTATTATAGGAACAAGTTCCCAAACCTTGTTCCTATCAAACTAGTTAAGCTCTTATTGTACTGCAAGAATCCCATGCTCATCATCGATTGCATCATCAATCTTAGATGGCTTAACTTGAGAAACGAAGGTCATGTTTAGACAAGCATCATTCAATTTAAGACGATTGGTAAAACCCTTACTTATATCACAAATGATTTTGTCAATAAGATGATATCAGTGAGTTCTCCATTCTTTAGGTAAATGCTCTTCTTGTAATGGTAGAATATCATCTATTTTCAATTGCTTTATGTTGGTTGTTGCTTCAGTAATGAAATTTTCTCTTTGAGAGGAACTAGGTAAGTCGTCAACATCAAAAGCAATCAAAAGCAATCAAAAGCAGACTTATCCTCCATAGAGGGGTTAGTCTCATGAAAAGAAACATGAACATTTTCTTCTGTGGCTAATGTTCTCTTATTAAATATTCTAAAAGTTTTACTTGTAAGAGAATAACCAAGTAAAATTCCTTCATCAACTTTTGCATCAAACTTACATACGTTATCCTTACCATTATTAAACACAAACCACTTACAAACAAACACATGGAAGTGAGAAATATTTGGTTTTATACCTTTGTAGAGTTCATAGGGGGTTTTCTTTAGAATTGGTCTTATTAAAATTCGATTAGAAACATAGCATGCAGTACAGATTACATCAGCCAAAAAGTATTTAGGGAGATTAGTCTCATTCAACATAATACGAGCCAAATCCTCCAAAGACCTATTATTTGTCTCTACAACACCATTTTGTTATGGTGTTCTAGAAGGAGAGAAAGTGTGAGTAATACCAAGATCTTCATAAAATTCTTCAAAAGAAGCATTTTGAATTTCTTCCTTATGATCACTTCGTATAGTAGCGATTTGCAAAGAGTTTTCATCTTGTACTTTCTTAGCATATTTTCTGAAGGCACTAAACACCTTATTCTTGTGCACCAAGAATAGAGTCCAATTATATCTTGAGAAGTCGACTACTATCACAAGAGCATAGTAGTTAGCATAATAAATTTTGGTCTGAGAGGGGCCAAATAAGTTCATGTCTAGCAACTACAATGGTCTATTAGAAGAAACCATATGCTTTTGTTTGAAATAAGTTTTTATTAGCCTACCCTTTTGACAAGCACTACATAATTAATCTTTAACAAACTTCATATTAGATAAGTCAACAATCAAATCTTTCTTGATCAGTTTATTCAAATGATCCATATGAATATGAGAAATTCTCTTATGCCAAAGCCACGTGTCATTATTATCTACAACTAAACATTTAATGAGAAGAAATGTATCATTTCTAGCAATATTGTAAATATTGTTAATTCTCTTATCAACAATTTTAGAATTTTCGAAGACCTTACTTTCAATGATGCACTTGTCGGGACAAAATACCATATGGAACTCTAAGTCACAAAGTTGGCTTATGTTCAGTTTGTTGTGCTTGAGTATCTCAACATATAGAACTCCTTCTATTGTGGTAGAAGGTGGCTTCCCGACTCTACCAACTACAAGAATGTTTCCTTTGTTATTGTCTTCATATGTGACATAGCCATTGTCCCTTAGAATAAGGATAAAGAACTTTCATTTATCAACCGTCATATGTTTTGAGAAATCGCTATCTAATTACCGTAAATTGTAGGCGACTCCCAAATAATCCTACAATCGCTATCTAAATTTCCCAGAGTTTTTACAGTAAGTACATATGAGTTGATGCTTATGTATCCTTGAATTAGATGTATGTCTCTTAGGAATATGGATACATTGTTTTTGACAAATTAATTTTATAGACACCTCCTTTTTCTTAGATGAAGAGGTTTTTGCAAAACCAAGACCTCTACGGCCAATGGAGTGTCTATGCATATTTCAACATGTTATCTATGTTAGGTATCAGTGATAGAATACACCTAGAAGGGGATGGTTGATAAGTGTCGTAGTTCCCAATACCGCTATTCGCACTAAAGCCCTATTCTGGAAAATCACCCATTTAATCAATTAACGAACTGCCTTAATCGATTAAGTCGCACAAAACAAACAGTTGGTGAATGGCTTGATTGCACAGCCACTCACCGATTATACAGAAATGATACAACAAATATATTTGAACAGAATTTATCTTTATATTGCAGAATTACCATATTCAAATTATCAGCTAAAATAGGCAATTAAAACAACTTGAAAAAGTAAAGAGATAAAGGTAAGAAACAGTCTGCAACAAAGTTTTTATACTGGTTTGTTTTGCAGTCCACTACAAAATTACATCTAGTCCCCCCCTTCCGATCTCGGGATATTTTCTTCACTAAAACTAAAACAAATGTATATTACATACACACTTCCATTTACAAGACCGTGGATGCTACCTTCTTGAATTCCTAGAACCCCTACCTTGGTTTGACCACACTAATCGCCTATGCAAACCTTTCCTACGATCTAGCCCCAGCCTAGAGTATGTTCTAAACTCAAGACCTCCAAGTCTTGGTGAAGACTCTCTGTATCTCGTTCGTGGTACTAAGAGATGACTTTTCTTGTCACAAAAACAACACAAAAACAGAGTGTTATGAAGCACAAAATGGCTCAAATATTACAATTAAGATCAAACTATAAACCTTATACAAATCTCACAAATTATGAAGAATATGTATAAGATCAGAATCATGAAGAAACATGCAATTTCTACCCTACGAAATCTCTAAAAGAAATGAAATCTCTAAAACATGTAATTTCTTACCATATATCAATTGAAAACTTATTCAAAAAATATATAAAACAAAGGTCTATGAGTAAATAAAAACATGAAATCACATTACCATAATTTTAAGATATAAGTTGCGGTATCAGACGTAAGGGCTATGCTTCGCTCGTATTAAAAAACGGTTTTAAATAAAAAAACAAAAAATTGAATTTCTTGACTAAGATTTAATAGCAGATGCGGTATCGGACGTAAGGGCTATGTTTCACTCATGTTAAAAAAATAAGCAATTTAAACGTTACTTCTTTTAAGAAATAAAATCAACCTAACAAACAAACTTTTTCTACCCAAAGAACTATGTAGTCTTGATTCTCATAAAGGGGATATGTAGGACCAATATAATAATAACACAATTAGTAATCCATGCAATAGAATAGGGTACCGTTTAAATGGGAAACTAGGATGTTAATACCTTCCCTAGTGTGTAATCGACTCCCGAACCTGGATATCAAAGTCCAAGGCCCAATACCATTGGGCCAAAATATTTTTCTACATTTTTGACTGAAAAAAATATAGTGGCGACTCTAATAAAGTTGTGCAACCAAAAATCGGGGCGCGTGAGCTCTTCTTGCATAGCTATACCCCAATGCACATCGTCAATGGCCTCATCGGTGGTCTTTGGCTCGATTTGAGATACAAAAGCAATGAAGTTACAAAGATTATGTAAAGAGCTACGGGTTACCACCCCAATAGTTATATCACCTATAACTTTGTCGAGTGGATGATCTTTCTTTGTTTTCCACACGATCGGCAGGTCCTGATGCTCATCATAGACAATTTGCTCTGCTTCTTCTTTGTCCCGGTCCATGTCCTTAGAGTATACTGCTTCTAAAGCACCTGAAACATCATCAAAAAATACCTTTCTCTTCTCTTTTGGAGAAGATTCATCAAAATGGACATGCACAAACTCTTCTACATGCATCGAATATTTATTAAAGACTCGATAAGCTTTATTATGTAATGAATACCCTAAAAATATACCCTCTTCAGCTTTTGAATCAAATTTTCCTAAAGCTCTTTTTCCATTATTTAAGATAAAGCATTTACAACCAAAAGCATGGAAATGAGCAATATTAGGTTTTCGGCCTTTTAAAAGTTCATAAGGATTTTTAAAAAAAGTAGGCCTCAAGAGTATACGATTTATCACATAGCAAGCTGTATGCACTACATCAACCCAAAAATATTTAGGAACTTTGCTTTCGTTCATCATGATTTTAGCAAGCTCCTCTAAGACTCGATTCTTCCTCTCAACAACTCCATTTTGTTGAGGGGTACGAGGGGCCGAAAATTGATGCATAATACCATATTTATCACAAAATTTATCAAATTGATGGTTTTCAAATTCGCCACCATGATCGGATCGAATATATACTATTTGATGGTTAAACTGATTATGGATTTTTTTGGTAAGGTTTTTGAAAGACTTGAATGCATCGCTCTTGGACGATAGAAATAGTGTCCATGTGAATCTAGAGAAATCGTCAACAATTACTAAAGCATAAAAACTACCACCAAAACTCATAAACTGTGATGGTCCAAACAAGTCCACGTGGAGAAGCTCCAATGGTCTTGTTGTGGATATCACATTCTTTTTACCAAAAGAGTTTTTAACTTGTTTACATTTTTGACATGTATCACAAGTTTCCTAAGTTTTAAAATCAAGTTTTGGTAGCCCATCAACCAAATTATTTTTAGACAAT
>NC_032028.1:15510856-15542188 GCF_001865875.1 Lupinus angustifolius | reverse complement strand
ATACGATATCCGACAAACTTAACTTTATTAGATATATTGTCACGAATTATACAATATTAAGAATCAAAAGATACACGATTACCTTTAACACAGAGTTGGCTGATACTCAAGAGATTGTGTTCCAGGCCTTCAACATATAGTACATTCTCGATCACTGCCTGATTTGAGTTGCCAATCGTTCCGGTGCCAATTATCTTTCCTTTGTTGTTGTCTCCATACGTGACAAACCCTCTTTCTTTCAAGGATAGATCTACAAATTTTGATTTATCACCCGTCATATATCTCAAGATATCAAGATACCAATGTTGTCCATGTGCTCGTAAACATACCTACAAAACATAGATCACTTGCCTTTTTCAGGTACCCAAGTTATATTGGGTCCTTTTCTGTTAGTAAACAGAGAGTCATCTCCCTTTTTCATCTAGACATACACACCACTAGGTATACCATATTTCCTAATATAACAAGAGTAGGAAGTGTGGCCATGTGTGCCACAATAAAAGCATATAAGAACCTTCTTATCAAAATATTTCTTATTAGGCCGATTAATAGGTCTCCTATATGGTCTTCTCCCACGCATAGGGGGAATATATCCTAGTCCGATATGGCCACCAACATTTCTAGTTTGGCTAAGCATAGTGTCTAACATGTTTTGGCTCTTAGTGAGTTTTGCGAGTTTTTCATTAAGTCTCAAATTTTCATTTTTCAAAGTCTCGCAAGAATCCCAGACACTTGATTGACATAAATTATCATTAGAGCAATTGCATGCATTACAAGAATATATCAGATCTAATGTTTCATTCCCTAGTTTTAGTTCATCTAATTCTTTTTGTAACGAAACTATTTTTTGTTCATTTAGAAGGATTACTCTTTTTCTATCAAAACTAATCCTAGCTAATTTTTTTAATTCATCATGCAGTTCGACATAAGCATTATATAAATCCTCATAAGGAGGTGAATCATCAGATGAAGTAGATGAGGTGTTAGAATATACCTCGTTGTTTACCTCCTTTGAAATTGAGCAATAAGCGTCATCTATTCTGGTCATTAAGCATAGTTTGGCTGTCTCCTCTTCATCTGAGGTGCTCGATGTCGTGTCCTCCTCTGGTACGTCCATACTATATAGGCCTTCTTTGACTTGAAGTCTCGAGGAGTGCTCTTATCTGAATCAACCTTCTTGAGGTAAGTAGGACATTGAAACCTCATGTGTCCTGGCTTACCACACTTGTGGCAAGTGAAAAGCTCTTTGTTACCCTTGCCTTTTCTAGTTGACTCGCGCGCTTCTTTCTTTTGGAAACGTTTGAAGCCTCCTTTCTTTAGGAATTTCTCGAATTCGCGTACGAGAAGGCTCAAAGTCTCATCATCCATGTCTGAATTAGACTGATCATCCTCATTCTCTTTTGTAGATTATGGTATGATTCTTCGTGCATTATCAAGCGTCCAAGCTCCATCTCGTGCTCTTGAAGCTTTCCGAATAATGTCGCCAAAGGCAAGGAGTCAAGATCCTTGGATTCCATGATAACTGTTACTTTAGGTTGCCATCTCCTGTCAAGACAAAGTAAAACTTTATGAGTAAGTTCTCCTTTGGTAAAATATTTATCTAGAGCAACTAAATGGTTTACTATATTAGTGAATCGTTTTTTAATATCATTGATAGATTCACTCGGTAACATATGAAAATCTCATACTCATGTGTCAAAGCATTCGACCTAGCACGCTTGACTTCGCTAGTGCCTTCGTGAGTCACTTGTAATGTGTCCCACATTTCTTTGGCACTTTGGGACTGTGAAACCCGAAAGAAATCATCATAGGATATGGTCGATGTGATGATGTTTTTAGCATGTAGGTTGTATTGAACCTTTTTATGTTCATCATCGGTGCAGAGACTTTCTGTTTTTCTTTCGGTTCATCATCCAATAAATGTTGTGGAACGAAAGACCCGTTGACTACGGATTCCCAAATATCCGAGGCAATGGCTTTTATGATGATTTTCTTGCGGACTTTCCAGTAGGCATATCCTTCGCCACTGAATACGGGAGGGCGGTTAATGGATGCACCATCACCGCCAAAGGGGTTGGTGGAACCAATTTGTTTTCCCTTAAGGATCACGCGTATGTGGTTGAGCTAGCACGTCGTACTAGCTCTGATATCACTTGTTAGATATAAGTGATAGAATACACCTAGAAGGGGGGTTGAATAGGTGTCGCGGTTCCCAAATACCGCTATTCGCACCAAAGTCCTATTCTAGAAAATCACCCAATTAATCGATTAAAGAAATGCCTTAATTGATTAAGTCACACAAAACAGACATTTTTTGAATGGCTTGATTGCACAACCACTTATCGATTTTACAGAAATGATACAACAAATATATTTGAATAGAATTGATCTTTATATGGCAGAATTACAATATTCAAATTATCAGCTAAAATAGACAATTAAAACAACTTGAAAAAGTAAAGAGATAAGGGTAAGAAACAACCTGCAATAAGGTTTTTATAATTGTTCGTTTTGTGGTCCACTACAAAACTACATCCAGTCCTCCCCTTCCGATCTCAGGAGATTTTCTTCACTAAAACTGAAACAAATGTACATTACATAGACACTTCCAATTACAAGACCTTGGATGCTACCTTCTTGAATTCCCATAACCCCTATCTTGGTTTGACCATACTAATCGCCTAGGAAAACCTTTCCTACGATCTAGCTCCAGCCAAGAGTATGTTCTAAACTCAATACCTCCAAGTCTTGGTGAAGACTCTCTGTATCTTGTTGGTGGTAAGACACCAAGAGACGACTTTCCTTTTCACAAAAACAGAGTGTTATGAAGCACACAATGACTCAAATATTACAATTAAGAATAAACTATAAACCCTATACAAATCTCACAAGTTATCAAGAATATGTATAATATATGAATCATGAAGAAACCTGTAATTTATACCCTACGAAATCTCTAAAAGAAATGAAAGAATCATGCAAGAAAAGATACAATGATGAACACATTGAACACATTTAATCACATGCAATGGATGACATTTTAATCCCTAAGCATGATACTATCTCTCACTATTCTCACATGAAACTCTATATGCCTATATGACATACAATGAGCACGAAAATATGCAACTTAGCAATTCTAAAAATGAATGAATGTTTGACACATGGTGTAAAATCATAGTTTATATAGAAAAACTGTTTAATGCACAGTTAATCGATTAAGTGCCCTTTTAATCGATTAACGGGCTGTTGAGAATAACTGAATTCTGTTTTTCAGTTATCTGTTGAAACTGATTAAACTGATTTCATTTAATCGATTAACGCCTTGCTAAATCGATTAACTGGTATATTTGCAGTTAAGAGATAAAATGGTAAACTACCTATATATTTTCAACTATACATGTTTTACCATTTATGTTATGCATAATATACACAAATAACATGTATGATTAATGCATGGACATATAATAATCTAGATGACATGTCTCATGTAAATGATATGATAGCTTTTAGAACTTGTGAGATTTGCATCTAGGTTTACCTAACCTAGACTCAATAACTAAGACACATATCTAAGACTCTAGTTTAGACATGAAGCTCTTGAGTCCTTGGCATGTTGATTTGTTGAGTTATCTTTAAGCTTTCACTAATTCCTTTGTCTTCATTAAAACATAGGCAAGCTAATTGTGCTATCTTGACACTTTGCACTTTCAATATAAGTTTTTAATACTCTTGCTTAGATTATTGAGTTCTAGGCTCAAAGTAGAAATTTTGTTTTGAAGATTAATGCATTGAGAGTATGAATGAGAAGATTGTTTATATCTAAATATGTCTAACTCAATTTTATGTTTTGAAAATAATTTAGAGAGTTTAACATATTCATTATGCAATTCATTAAATGCATATTGAAGTTCAGAAAAAGAAGACTTATCTAAAAATTCAGATTCACTAACCTTCTCATCATTAGAATGATGAGATGTCGTTAAAGATGGACAAGCTTGTTCTTCAGTTTTTAGTTCTGAAGTTGAACTCGTCTCATTGTCCTCCTATGATATGTATGCACATCTTCCATTCTTCTTTTCTGATTTCCCTTTGAAGGGATTCTTCTTCAATGTAGGACAATCCATCTTCATGTGACTAGGTTTTCCACATTCAAAAAAATTGAAAGTTTTATTTGAAGTAGAAGCCTCATTGATCTTAGTGAATCTTCTTGCTTGTCTAGTCCTTGCTCCTTTATTCTTCTTGAGGAACTTGCTGAATTTCTTCACAAGCATGCTCATATCTTCTATATCTTCTTTCTCTGACTCATATCTGAAGTTTCACAAGCATCCGCCTTTGCCTTGAGAGAAATATTCTTCCTCGTCATTTCCTGCTCTTCATGTTGGTCAAGTTCGCTCAATTCCTACTTGTGTTCCTATAACTTCCCAAAAAGTGCAGCAAAAGATATTTTAGAAAGACTATTCTTTTTAGATATAGTTGTCACTTTGAGTTGCCAAGTTCTTGTAACTCACCTAAGAAATTTCAAGATCAAGCCACTACTTGACAACACTTTGCCAAGTGCAATCAAATGGTTTGTAAGGTGAGTATACATTTTTGGTGATCAAGTATCTTTTCTTATGGTTTTATGTGGAACATATAATACTCTTGGAAAAGAGTATTGAGTCTAGAATATTTAACTTCTTCAGCCCCTTCATGTGTAGTCTCTAGAGTGTCCCACATCTCCTTTGGAGACTTGCAATTTGACACCCTAAAGAACTCACATTGTACTTTCTTTTTCTCCTCATCATTCCATGTAGATATTGGTTTGGTTTCCTATACACCATTGATTACAATATAGGATTCATAAGGTCATTTTTCAATCGCATTCCAAATGTCAATGTTATGAGATTCTATACAGATTCTCATCCTTATTTTCCAGAAATCGTAGCATTCTCGAACAAACTTGGAGGGCGGTTAACATTGGAACCATTTCCCATAAAGGATCTGGAGGCAATCTAAAATTACGGATATTTGAGCATAACTTACCCAAACTAAGCTCTAGTTCCAATTGTAAGTATAAGATGACAACTAAGAGAGGGGAGGGTGAATTAGTTTTCTGTTTTGTGGAGACAAGATAAGAATATGTTGCAACAGAAACAATGCAGAAAAATAACCAATACAAGAGGTAAAGGGAGTAAGGAGAAGAGAGACATGTACACAAGCGTTTACTGATATTTATTTACTGATATTTATGTTGGTTCACATTCTTATCCATCGAAGGATACGCCCAGTTCTCTTACAACACAATATATTTATTTACTGATATTTTGAGTTGCAATTACAATTTCTCTCCCCGAAACTTCTAGTACATTACACACTCACCAATACCTTATCACTCTATTGATCGTGAAGTTTGATCTTCTATGTCTTCAATGTTTTCTTCCTTTTACTTCTTTTTGGTGGTGTTCATCAAAACTATGTCAATGTCAGGAGCAAGATCTTCTTCACACTTTAAACTCTATTGATAAATTTTTGTTCCATCTTTAGCAACCTCATATTTATACAATTTTGTTCAGAGTCGGTCTTAACGTTATGTTGAGTACTTACTTTACCAAGGTATTTATACATATCATGTCTAACGCTATATTATCCTAGATAGGTTCTGCCATCCTAAGGTAACATACACCATTACATATTATGCACCATGCATATTATACCCCATGCATATGATGCATCCATACGTTTATCAATTAGTTATAATATTTTGTGTTGTATTCATAAGCATATTCCTTTTTGAAAATAAATGTACAGTATAGTAAGAGATGGACACCACTTCTCTTGTTATGGGTCCTAACACTAACTCCTTGGTAAAAAATGTGTTAAAATAGAATTGTCGATCATGGATGTGATTTTTTTGACAGAGTTAATCCCCAAGATCCCAGAAGATGCCCAAGACTAATTTACAAGGGAGTATGGATGACTATATGATCTCCTCTTCGTTACCATTGTTGCATATGCTATTAAGGCCACTAGGGAAATGGAAGAATATTAGACCACCACCTTGCATGTTTTTGAATTTCCTAACTTGGACGCATTACCTATTATCGAGGAATATGAGGTACTTCTTCACATCGGTGTATTAAACAAAGTCAATGTGTACCAACTCACTCGTAAATAGAAGGTCAGCGAACATTATATGGAAGAGCTGAGTGGAGTGCGTTTAGGTTCGTCCAACATCATCTGAGAGCTATTGTCTGAAGACTTACTACTTGAAGAAATATCTTGCTAGGATGGTAGAGCATTGGAATAGGGATCAATTCAAGCCAACATTTTCATTAGCCATATAAGATATGGTGCTTTTCCCTTTCTTAAATGACATGATGGATCAAGCTGGAATTGATTTTTTTGCAAAATTCAAAATGTTTAGGGTCAATCCAATGCCAATAAGTCAAGCATATATACCCTCCCTTATCATTCCAAAGAAGTCATCTGAAATGTGTCTACAAGATCCGGTGTTGCATATAATTGTTATATGTTTGGATGATCACTAGGTTCAAACACTATTAGTATTCGGATTGAACTAGATATCCCTTTGTCGGTTCATAAATATTGTCACAAAACTAGTGCAATGGGCTGAATGGTAGAAATTGTTCAATGAGGTCACTCCAAGGAATATTGGAGCAAAATTTTGCTTATATGATAAGCATTAAGATATTATGTATTCTCACGGAGAGTACCGAAACCTGATATTAATAGCACCTCGAGGATGTCTTACTTTCCCACCATCTCTTGTGCTTGGTCAGCTCAAATGGGGGATGACACATGTCAAGCCAAAACAATTGCAAGAAATCACAATATAGTGTAAAGACAAGGAAGCGACCAAAGATATGTTGGATTTATTCATAAATTCTCTAAGGACATCAATCTTTATGGAAAAATTTAACCAAAGGAACATGAGACCTACTACATAAACGAGTATTAAACATGGCATAATGATTGAATGATGTCTTTAGTACCTAGCTCTTCATTATCGGTGTAGGAGAAGTATGGCCCATTAGCTAATGAGTTTATGCTAATGGATCAAGTCAAACTTTTGCAGGCAAAATTAGAAGATCCCTGATGTAAAAGTGAAAAGGACGACCTGACTATTGAAAATCTCAAAAGGACTATCATCACCATGAAGAAGGAAAAGACTACCCTGAAAAAGGATTATGCTAAAATGTGTTCGCAATCCGTGAAATATGGCTTAATCGTGTCTGGGAAGGAAAATGATGAAAAAACTAGCTGACTTCCATGAATAACTAAAGGCTCGTGGCCGTGCCATGAATAATTCAATAATTGACAAAGAAGCTCTAGCAAAAAAACTTGAGAAGGTTCAGGCATGCCTATATTCGACTCAAGAATATGAGAGCATTGCTTGGGCTACTTTGAAGGACTGCCAGTTGGCATTGGATGAACGCTAAAAAAGAGAAGAAAATTTGGAAAATACCTATTATGACTCATTAGCATAGGCAAGTCAGAAATAAGATCATCTTTCGAAACAACTCTATAATCTCCGAAGGGCATATGATGAACTGATGGCCCGACAAGAGGTTTGGACAGACACGTAGTACAGAATGATCAAGGAATGTTAGGGAGAAAAAGATAAATGAGAAGTAAGTTTCAAATAAGTGATCAACGATCTTAGGGGTTCCACTAACAGTTGGATGAAGAAAAGGTCAAAATGTACCCGGACATAGGGTTTCTCCCGTAAATGAAAGCTTTATGTGAAACTTGAATGAGAGTGGCTAAGAAACTCAAGAGGTGGAGGAATGCAACGAATAGAGAATTCTAAGTGTAAATTATAAAATGAAAAAAAAACGAAGAAAGAAAAGGAAATGTATTCTTCTATTTGAAAATCAATAATTGAATCTCATTTTCGCAAGCCTTCTAACCATTTATGCAAAAATCAAGGATGAGCCTTATACTCATATGCAATTAAGATGTGTCTGGTTCTTGATGTATTACTTCCCTCCAAGTTCAAGATTCCTAGATTTAAAAAATATGATGGAACAAAATGCCCGAAATATCATGTACATATGTAATCATGGAAGATGTCGACATACCGTCATGATGACAAGTTGTTAATTCATTCTTTCAAGGTAATCTTTCGGGAATTGTCACATCGTGGTATATTCTTTCCAAGGTAATATTTTGGGAATTGCCACTTCACTGGTAATTCAATCTTATTCATCACTTCTTGTTTGGATCCATCAAAGGCTTTAACAATTATTATACTAGGCCTCATGAAAGGAATCATCCATTGATCATTTTGAACATGCCTTCTTAGTCATTACACTTAGTGCGGAACCATTGTCCAATATCAACCTTTTGATCACAAAAGCTTTTCACATAATAGAGATATGGAGAGGACGAGTATGTCCCATGATCACAAAATATTTACACCGTGATGTTATTAATTATCTCTCCTAACATGTTGGTAGTTATATCATAGTCAACAGATCTTGATTAAGTACTTTCAGCAAAACTTTTCTATGAGTTTTGAATTCATTAACAAAGATAATAGTGACACTTTTGTCAAAGTGAGCTCAACTAGTCAACCACCTGATATTCACTTTGCTTGATGAATCTGAGGAACTCAGGTGCTTCCTCTTCAGTAACTCCTCTCTACCTATCTTGTTGGTTTAGATTGGTCGGCTCCAACCTAGCTCCAACTTCTACCGATTCAAGAATTTTTTGTTTACCCCAAGAGGTGCTTGCAGCATCCTTAAGCACATCAGGTGGGCCATAAACATGTTTTTGCTCCCCTTGATTCAGCCTTCAAAGTTCCACGAGATGGCCTTGTCTGAATGATATGGAAAAGGACTAGGTTTTCTTGTTAGGATTGGCTCCATTATTTATAAAATTGGAACCCATGGATGTTGAGATTCATAGAATGTGGCGCCCAGAGGTTTGTTCAGTACATGTATAAATCTTCCTCCGACCATAAGAGTTTGGGTTCTTGTGTCATTTTTAGTAACACAAACTTCCAAACAACAATGGTTCTTCTCGGTCATCAATACACAAGAATCTAATAGTTTATGCCGCAAAGTTCTGAACTCAAAAAACTTTTATAGAGTATGATCCACTTTACTGTGCAACATACAAACTTCCTCTTCGAAACCACCATCATTTACCAACTCGATTAAGCTCTTCTTGTACATCTCATTGAAGACAACCTTCATTGGGATCCAAATATATTCAACACTTTCAACTAAGAGTCCTTCAACAGATTTCCCCTAGGCGTTCACCCCTTGATTCCCATGATTGGGTAAGGGATTGTCCATCACAATTTGAGGGACTTGTTTGAATTCTAGATGAGATTTTGCATCTTATATTTTAATACCCTTCAAGTTTCACTTGAGTGACCTACTAACCCTAAATGATAAGCACAAATAATATTTGGGTCATATGAGCTAGTAATGGTACTAGAGACTCTTCTAGGAACATGGGATTAAAATACCTTACCCTTGGAGAAAAGTAAACAAATCAACATATAGGGATGGAAGCAAATATTCTTTGTTCCTGGATTTGTCTAGTTTGGTTGTTTGTTTGGTAAGGACGTGGTTGTTGTTGGTAATTATTGATGGCCTTGGTTGGTGAGACTGATATTGGTGGGGAAATGGTTGATGGGGTTGATATTGGTAGGTAAATGGTTAGCTATACTGTGGGGCTTGGTTGTATTGAGTAGGTGGGTGGTTATGGTTGATTTGGTTTACATGTTGGTTTAGGGTTTGGAACAGTGCCTCGTATGTGGGCTGATACATGGGTGGTGCGTATGAGTTGGTATTTGGAGGTTTTTATCCTTTTTTCAGATTATCTTTAGGATCAACGGCCACAAAATTGGCCTCATTTTATTTTTTCTTGAAAAAGTTTGGCTTTTTGTCCTCTTATCCTTGTTCCGCGACAATCTCTTTTCTTTGAATCTAATGATGGAATTGAGATATAATGAAGGGTTTCTATTCATATGATCAAAAAAAGGATTCTAAAGTGTGTTGATAAAAATAGTGACATATTCGTCCTCCTAGAGACGAGGTAGGACTTGAGAGGCCACACATCTCCACCTTTGTGCATACTCTTAGAATGACTCATTTGGCACCTTCATCATGTTCTGTAACTGAGTTCGATCAAGAGCAGATTCTTCGTTGAATTTGTGTTGCTTGATAAAGGCGTTGGAGAGATCCATAAATATCTTGATATTATTGCTCTCTAGGCGAATATACCACAAAGTAGCAATTCCCACAAAACTATCTTGGAAATAATGAATTAGTAGCTTATTGTCATGATGGTATGCTAATATCTTCTGCACATACATATGTAGCTTAATTTTAGACATGTGGTTTCGTCATATTTCTCAAATTCAAGAGTCTTGAACTTGTGGGAAGTAATATGTCAGGAACCAAACACATACCAAAGGCATTTTTTAGGTCGAGACAGCTAGCCTCTTCCAATGCTTTTAGCCTCTCATTGATCAAGCTCCACATTTCTTCATCCTTTTTTCCCTTTTATCCTCTAATTGAGTGCTTCCCTTCATTAGAGGATTTGTATCTTATTGTTGTATGACCAGATGAGTAGAGTTCTTTGGTGGAGGATGGTAATTTGGATCCTCATTTGGGGCAATCACCTCCATATGTTGGCCTGCCTGCCCATGTTTATTTTGATGTCCTCCTATGCTCCTCTCTTAGTTGGTGGAACATAACCTTGAGCTCTACCATAATATGGCCCTTTTACCGCAGGCTCCTTGCCATGTCCTCCTTTTTTTGTGTGGTAGTTAGGTCCTTTTATGGTGAAGGATGGAGGATGTTGAGGGGTAGACTATGGCCATGTGAGATACAGAAGGATTCTCACTAGCCCTGTCTTGTTGCAGGCTCATCATCATCCTCATCATTTTCGCTATTTGTTCCTTGATCTCTATTATTTCTGAAAGGCCTTCTATAGATAAGTCTTGATGAGCCACGATTCTATATTTCAGTCTCGTGTTGTACAGATGCCTGAACGCAATGATTACTTAACCTGTTTTTGAAGAAAAAAATATTTATGTACAGAATGCAAAAATAGAAAAATTAAATTCCTTTCCGTAAGGAAGATCAATACAATAAGACACTTTTATCCACACATGTTGACTATTGGGTTACCAAGCTAGCTCTTCACGCGTTGATCATAACCATAAAGGAAGCACTATGCTTTCGAACTTAACTAAATGTATGTTCATTCTCTTCCTGAAGAGTCTTAACATTAAACATTTTCCCCCACACTTGGTGACTTGGGAGCCTACTCCACAAGGTTGTGTGCCATTGATGACAATTTTAGAAGAAACACAAGGTTTTGGACCTCAATTATAACTGAGTGCATGATGTTCTAACTCCCAAGATATTTACTATGGTGTAAGGCTCATCCTTGATTATTTCATAAATGACTGGAAGACTTGCGAAAATAAGATTCTATTATTTATTTTCAAAGAGAAGATTACATTTCATTTTATTTCCTAGGTTTTTTCCTTTTACAATTTACACTTAAAATTCTCTATTCGCTACATTCCTCCACCTCTTGAGTTTTATAGCCACTCTCTTGCAAGTTTCATTGGATGCTTTCATTTATGGAAGCAACTCCATGCTTGAGTACATTTCGAGCTCTTGAGAAGCGTCATAAAACGACTTCAACCAACTATCACTAAAATCCCCAAGATCGTTAATCACTTGTTTGCACCTCACTTCCCAAATATAATTTTCTCCTCGACATTCCTTAAGCATTTTGTTCTAGGTGTCTGTCTACACCTTTTATCGGGCCATCAATTCATATATGCCCCTCAAAGGTTCCAAAGTTGTTTCAAAAGATGATCTTCTTTCTGACTTGCTTCTACTAATGCATCATACTGGATCTTTTCCAAATTTTACACAATGGCTTTGACTTGGCCTTCTATTTTTTAGGCTTCATCCAATGCTAACTAGTAGTCCTTCAAATTCTCCCAAGTGATGCTCTTATTTTCTTGACTCGTATAATGCCATGCCTGAACCTTCTTGAGTTTTTTTGCTAGTGCTTATTTGTCAGCTATTACATTATTCATGACACAACCATGAGCCTCTAGTTGTTCACACATGTTAGCAAGTTGTTCATATTTTTCCTCCCCTAACCTTATTAGGTGATATTTCTCGGATTGAGAACACATTTCAGAAAAATCCCTTTTCATGTTGGCCTTCTCCTTCTTCATTTTGATGATAGTCATGTTGTGATTTTCAATAGTCAGATCATCCTTTTCACTTTTACATTAGTCATCTTCTAGTTTTGCCTCCAAAAGTTTGTCCTGGTCCATTAGCATAAGTTCATTAGATGATGGGTCAGACTTCTCATACACCGATAATGAAGAGCTAAGTACTATAGAAGACCTCATAATCTCAAAACACCATGTTTTATACTCGTTTGTATAGTAGGCCTGATGTTCTCCCAATTTATTTTTTCCACAAAGACAAATGTTCCTTAGAGCATTTATGAATGAATCCAATATTTTTTGGTGGCTTCCTCATCTCTGTACAATATTGTAGTACCTTGCAGTTGTTCAGGCTTGACATGTGTCATCCCCCATTTGAGTTGACCTTCCCCTAGAGATGGTTTGAAAGTAATGCATCCTCAAAGGCCCATTAATATCATGTTTCAATATTATCCGCAAGAATATAGAATATCTGAATGCTTGTCATATAAACAACATTTATCGCCAAAGTTCCTAGGAGTGACCTCGTTCAACAACTTCTTTCATTCAGGCAACTACATGAATTTTGTTATAATATTTATGAACCGACATCAAGGATATCTAGTCCAATCCGAATATTGATGGTGTTTCAAACTAGTAATCATCCAAACATAACAATTGTATGCAACACCAGATCTTGTAAACACCTTTTAGATGACATGTTTGGAATGATAAAAGTGAATTTGCGAGAACTGGTGGCACTGAATTGGCCGCATACTTGTTAAATTTTGCAAAAACATCAGTTGTGGCTTGGTCCACCATGTCATTAAGGAAATGGAAGATCACCATATCATAGATGGCTAATGAAATGTTGGGTTGAACTTATCCTAATTCCTTTTCTCTACCATTCTAGCAAGATATTTCTTCAAGCATAAAGTCTTTAGGTCATAGCTCTCTCCCTACTTGATGATGTTTGATGAACATACACGCACTCCAATCAGCTCTTCTGTATAGTCTACATTGACCTTCTGACTACTAGTGAATTGATAAACCTTGACTCTATTTGACACGCTGATGTCAAGAAGGACCTCATTTTCATCAATAGTAGACGACACGTCTAGGTTAGGAAATTCAAAAACATGCAAGGAAGTGTTCTAGTATTGTACCATTTCCCTAATGGCCTTAATAGCATATGCATTAATGTTAATGAAGAGGAGATCAGATAGTCTTCTATACTCCCTTAAAAACTGGTCTTGAATGTCTTGTGGGACCTTGGGGATTAATTTTGTCAAACAACTCACATCCACGACTTGCAATTCTATATTTACACCATTTTTACCAAGAAGTTAATACTAGGACTCATATCAAAAGAAGTAGTATTCATATCTTATATATTTTAAATATTATGAAATCAATCAAAAAATCAAATCAATTGAATTAACTAATATGTTAACTCAGAACTACATAATTTTGATTTTCCTATTACACAGAGATACGTCTGAGCAAGATGATTTTCCTATTAGATAGAAAAATAATTCGTCTTGAAAATAATTTTTTAAGGGTGTAAAGGTCCATAGACTAACGAGTGCACCATTTATTACATGCATGTGTGGTGCTAATATCATTCCTTGATCCGTAATCGGCTCCTGAGCTTAGTACTTTTTTCAAAGACCATATTATCCAAATTGAGCATTAAAAAAGTTTTATATATTTTAAGCACAAAAGACATAGTGGCGACTTCAAATATCTTGGGAGAGGTCGAAATCGAGTTCACCTCTTCCTAAGTCACAAAACCAGTTACCAACCAGAAATCAGGTCACAATATTGATTATAAACCATCTTCCTACCTCAGGACACAATACTAATAACCACTACAATGTCTCGATCCGTAGTGGAAGGAAATATATGGCAAGAGTCGTAACCTTCCTCGGAGAGATAATACTAATAACCTTCCTTATTAAATATAAAAAAAATCATCATTATGACTATGTGCATGATCAAATTCCTAAAGGACATGTCATAATGCGCAAACTTTAAATTTTGATTTCCCGATCCAATTTATTATATCAAAAAATCTCGAATAATATCACTAACTGTTGGGTCTCACATGGCTTTGTCACTCACCTAGAGGGGGGTGAATATGTGATAGGTTACATGATTATCGTTGCTCGATAAACAAAGAGAAAACACACAATTATACAGTGTTTAGTCGATTATACACATATTTAATCGATTAACTCGATCTGCTATTAATCGATTAACTAAACAACTTAATCGATTATTTAGTTCTTTTTAAGTGAACACAATTTTCTTTCGATCTCCAAGATTACCAAGATTCTACTAAATTTATATGCACTTATTATAGGCAGTTAAGAACAGTAAATGCACAATACAAAATATGCACTTAACATAGAATTATATGCATGTCAAGTTAAGTAAATCAAATAATGCGGAAATGTAAAAGATAAGAGAAAAGAAGAATGAGACACGACTTTTATCCTGGTTCGTTTGCGGGTCCACTTGCAAACTACATTCAGACCACCCCTTCTGATCTTGGGATATTTTTCTTCACTATGGAAAATCAATGTTCGTTACAAACACACTTCCAATACAAGACGCAAAACGTTACTTTCTTGATCTCTATGAACTTGACAACCTTCGTTTGACCTCTCATTATCGACTACTAAGATCTCTTATCCTTTCGCGATTAGGCCCCAGTCAGGTATCGCTCAATACCAAGACTTCTTTCTTCTTGTGAAGACACATCTAACAACAGCTAGGATTTTTCCCAAACCTATTTTCTTTCTATGGTGATACAACACACCAAGAGAATATGGTAATGTCTTAGTCTAACAATTTTCTTCAAGTTATATATGCACCTCAATGTACAGATTTTACACTCTTCTCACAATCTAAGAACCCATCTAAAAGATCTCACAATTATAGAAACAGAATGCATGAGATGCAAGGTTTCTTTTTCAACAAAAGATTTGACAGTAAAGCTCAATGGGCATCTTGTAAAGATTCACCCTTTTCTTTTCTCAAAAAGAACACTTTAAAATTAGAGCTTTAGATTCCCTAAACAATATGTGTAAACTCTTTATTTCGAATATGTGTTCTAACTCTATGAAAAGTTTTTCTCCATTATTAAGCAATATGAAAAACTTGGATTAAAAAATATTCTGTTTTAAACTGCAGTTAATCGATTATACTTAATCTTAGTCGATTAACGGGTTCTTGAAAATAACAGAAAACAGAAATAGTAACAACCCTTAATCGATTAACCCCTCATTTAATTGATTAACCGGTTCCCAAGAAATCAATGATTAATCAATTAACATATATGTTAATTGATTAATGGTATTCTAAATATATATTCCAATTATGAATGAACCTCCTACATGATTTATAAACTAATGATACATGCCTTTGAATTATGTATGATTTAAAAACACGTTTTAAATTCATTCGAAACATATGGTCATGTATCTATGTATGTGCATGTAAATCATGTAGGCGTGCATGTAAGTCTCATTTTAGATATGATTTATTATAGCTTGTGAGACTTTTATTGGGGTTCATCCTAGCCTAGACTCTTACTAAGCAAACATCTTAAGACCTAATAAAGATATTAAAGACTTAGATCCTCTTTTGAATGCTTTGCCTTGTATGAACTTGAGTCTTGACTTTATAGTTGATACTTGTTGTTTGTTGATTTGCTCATCTTCTCAAGTTTGTCTTTTAACATTTAATCATATTGTCTATCCTTTATCTTTATCAACCTTTTTTCTTCCTCAAACTATATGTGTCATTTATCTTCATCAAAACATATGTGATGCGTGCTTGAATCTTCACTAACAAAAACCGGTGACAACTAGAGGGGTGGTTATATATGTTGAGATGGGGTTAGCGTTACTCGAATTTGACCCTGCATAGAGTCAATATTTGGGTTCAAACCCAACCCAATCATACCTCGAATGAATTCATGTCAACCCAATATATTAGCAAAATGTGTAAATTTTAACATTATGCATAAAAGCATAGTGAATTATAAATCTAAAATATAATTACAATACACCTTCCAAAATATTTTTATAAATGAGTGATTTAAGTCTAGAAATTTAATTACTTATACCTAATTATATGATAATATAATTTAAAATAATATGAAACATGATAAATCTATGACACAAAATACAACTCGGACTCGTCCCAAAAATGCGAAGAAACCCAATTTCTAAAACTCCAACAAGTCATTATGAGCTTTTGTGAGACAGGTAGAGAGATGGCGCGAGTCTTACACGAGAGCACATATATTATATCACTAACTTCATGTGTCACTGTTAATTATAAGAAAATGTTTATAAAACTTTTGGTTTAAAAATATTTTTCAATCAATTTCTACAAGTAATCATAAGAAATACTTTATGTTACATGAATGAATGAATATATTGTTTTATTTTGAATTGTGTAACTTTTGAATGGAGAGTTGTGAATGAAATGATAAGACTCTTGAGAAAGAATCTATATATAGTGCTTGATAGAAGCATTATAAGAAAAAGGACTTGAAGCATTGTCTCTATCTCTATCCAGAAAAGTTGCTCTATTAGTCATCAATAAAGAAATAGCATAGAAGAAAGGGAAAGAGATAGAAGATGTTCTCTATTGACGAAGAACAATACACAACATCAAAAGGAGAATCGTGTCGTCATGAATAAAGGTTGGTAATTTATATCCATTCTTATTATTTGAAAACTATGATTTCTTAAGACTCATTTATATATAATTTTCATGATAAAACTTACATGTAGTATTAGAGCACTATGCTTAAGAACTTATAATTTTTCATTAATGATGATTCGATTTTGAATGATGATTTGAAATATGTTCTTGAATGTTTAGAGAATTCATATAATTATTTCGGATGCATTATAGTAATAAACAAAGGGCAAAAAAGAACATATCACTATTCATTGCACTGTTCATATTGAACAGAAAGTAACTAAACTGATATACATTCTGCACTGTTCATATTACATGATCATATCTGTAATGTTCATTATGCTCTCTTTTATGAAACCTCACTGCAAAAATTTGTTTTAAACTAGACGTTACTACTAATATCATCGTGTTTCTGTTCTTGTGTTTTCTATAGAGTCGTTACTATTACGTTTACATTTTATATTCACTAGTGTGTGAAGATACTTCAATATTATATAGTACTATGTATTTAATTTTTATATATTTCATTTTTTATAATTAGAATATATTTGTTGTATTCGGTGTACTTTATATTATAATTTTTGTGTTTTTTTGAAAATATTTAGTTTAAGGTGAAAGATGTGGTTAATTAATATGTTGGTGGTGGTTAATTATGATTATATGTTTTTTTTATAAAAATTAAATAAAGTGAAGGGCAAAATAAGAAATGAAAATTACACCATGGTGGAAGTTACACCATGTTTTACCTTTATATATAGTATAGAAGTATAGATGTATATACAAAATTAAAGGAAACAAAATAACAATTATATATATATATATATATATATGAAAAGAAACAGTAACGTGAAATATGTGTATATATTAAAGAGAAACAATAACAAGCAGATATAATATATATCTTTTTATATATATATATATATATATATATTATTACATTAACATACATGTAATAGATATGTTTTATATATATGTTATATATATATATATATAATATGAGTAGTGATTCATTTATACCAAAGATAAGTTAAGTTAGTTCACTTAATCTCATCCATTAATTTTCTTAAATTCAACGTACTAAATGAGTGAGTGAAATACATGATGAGAGAGAAAAAGAGGAATCATAGATGACTTTTAAGTTTCACTCATTTGGTCAATTGGATTTAAGAAAATATATGGATGAGATTGAATATAACTAGTGTAACTTAACTTTAGTATAAACGGATCTCTCCTCATATAATATTAACATATATATAATTAAGTTACAATTTGATTTCAACTTTTGATGCAATTGTTTCATGAATATATATGTAACTGTATAATTCATGTGTAAGTTTGAGAGTCATATGTATGTATAATATTATGACTTATTAGATGTTTCAAATTATTGTATGATAGATTTGTTAATCACCAAAGTGAACAAATCTTAATGTTTATTTAATTTCAAATGTATGATCATATTTCATTTGTTTGGAATTATTGTATAATAGATTTGTTAATCACTAAAGTGGTCAAATCTTTATGTTTATTTAATTCTGAATTGTATGATCATATCTAATTTACTCATTAATTTGATATTATGCATATTTATGAGTAAATTGAAGTTCATTAATATAAGTAAATTAAGAATCGTCCAAAGGTTGATTGTTTGTTCTTATAATCAATGAACATGAATATTGGTAATGTAAATATATCATTATTATATTTATATATCCAAAGATAATAAATCTTTCTAATATATGCATCTATCATTGTTAAATTATGTGAATTTTTTTAGTATCATTATATCTAGTATGATACATTGATGGATTACCCAAAGGTGAACATCAATATGCGCTTACAAAGCAGTCTGAATTAATTTAGCATGTTAGCATGTAACTCAAAGCCTTAATGTTTTTTGTTTATTTTATTGACTGCAGTACCTGTTGCTTTGCATTTGAAATTCACATATGTTCCAATTTTCAATAGACTTAACTTCTCTAAATGGAATGAATAAATCAAATTTTATCGTGGGGTAATAAATTTGGATTTTTCACTTAGAGAAAATAAGCTAAGTGTTATTACTAATATAAGCACTAAAAGACATAAAGTTCATTATAGGAATTTGGAAAGATCAAACAAATTGAGTTTAATGTATAGAGAATGAGTATTGCTAACAACATTAAGTTCGTTCTTCCTAAACTAGAAGGGCTAAAGAAATGTCGAAGTTTGCAGAAGAGCATTCTGAAACTGTTGACAAGTCTCCTGTTGGGACACTAATGAGTACATTGACCACTATGAAATATGATGGTTCTCGTACTATGCATGAACATGTCATTTAAATGACAAATATTCCAACAAGACTTAAGACATTGAGAATGTGGATGAGAACTTCCTTGTGCAACAATTTATATTAAAATCATTACCCTCTGAATATGGTCATTTCTAAATGAACTATAACACCATGAAAAACAAATGGAATGTGCATGGATTGTATAGTATGTTCGTTCAAGAGGAATCCAAAATGAGGAGCCAAGGAAATCATTCCAGCAATTATATAAATCATCAAGGAGGTAGAAATAAAGTCGGTAGGAAATATGAAGAGAAAGGGAAGGGGCATCATTATATCATATGTCGTTTCTGTATAAAGATTGGACAATTCCAAAAGGATTGTCCAAAACGCAAAGGTTGGTTTGAAAAGAAAGGTAAGCCTAGTGCTTATGTAATATTTGAATCAAACTTAGCATAAGTTCCTTATAATACTTGGTGGATTGACTCTGGATGTATTGTTCGTGTTTCTAATACCATGCAGAGCTTCATTACGACCAGAACTACAAGACTAAATGAAAATTTTGTCTTTATGGGAAATAGAGTGAAGGTTCCACTAGAAGCTGTCGGGACTAATCGTTTTATACTTGACACTTAACATCATTTAGATTTATTTGAAACCCTTTATGTACCTAATATATCTAGGAATTTGGTTTCTATATCTAAACTTGATGATGTTAGATACTCTTTTAAATTTGATAATGAATGTTTCAGTTTGTATAAATATTCTCATTTAATTGTCAATGGTATATTATATGATGGAATATACAAGTTAAATCTTGATAATATTTTTTCTGAAACGCTTTTAACCTTGCATCATAACGTTGGAATTAAGCGTGGCCTAATTGATGAATGTTCTGCTTACTTGTGACATAAATGTTTAGGACATATTTTCAAAGAAAGAATGAGATCCTCCCGGATTTAGATTTTACTGATCTAAATATATGTGTGAATTGTATTAAAGGTAAACAAACAAAACACACAACGAAAGGAGACACAAGAAGCACAAAGCTTCTTGAAATAATACATAAAGACATTTGTGAACCTTTTGATGTTAATTCTTTCAATAAGGAAAAATGATTCATTACCTTCATTGATGATTATTTACGTTAGGTCATATCTATTTATTTCCTGATAAATCTCAAGCGGTAAAAGCCTTAGAGATTTATATTACTGAAGTTGAAAGGCAATTGAATAAAAAAATGAAAATTGTAAGGTCTGATAGAGGTGGTGAGTATTATGGTAGATATGATGAAAGTGAACAACATTCAGGTTCATTTCCTAAATTTCTTGAAAGTCATGGTATATGTGCATAATACAAATGTTAGGTAGACCACAACAAAATGGTGTATCAAAAAGGCTTAATTAAACATTGTTGAATATGGTTAGGAGTATATTGAGTAATTAATCTTTACTCATTTCATTGTGGAATTGTGCTTTAAAGATCGCAATGTATTTATTAATAGGGTTCCTATTAAGGCAGATCCAAAGACTCCTTATGAACTATTGATAGGAAGGAAACCTAGTTTAAGGCACAAGCATCTTTAGGGATGCTTGACGGAAATAAGAATTTATAATCTACAAGAAAAGAAACTGGATGCAAGAACAATCAGTGGTTATTTCATTGGTTATCCAGAAAAATCAAAGGGCATAAATTTTATTGTCCAAACCATACTTTAAGAATTATTGAAACTCAGAATGCTAGGTTCATTGAGAATGATGAAGTTAGTGGGAGCGAAACACCACATAAAGTGAAAATTAAGAAATGAAGATACAAGTTCCATTTACTTGTGTCTCTAATAATATTATTCCTCAAGTTATTAATAATGATGGAGAATAAAAAAATAATATCATTGCTCAAAATAAAGTTGATAAACCTATAGTAGAAGAACCACGATAGATAGCATTAAGAAGATCTCAAAAAGAATAATGATATATTATTCCTGACGATTATGTGGTTTACCTCCACGAGTGAGAAGATGACATAGGATTTGAGAATGACCCGATTACATTTTCACAAATCATGGATAGTGATAATGTTTATAAATGGTTAAATGCCATGAAAGATAAGTTAAAATCTATGAAACAAAATGAGTTTTGAGACCTTATGGTAACTTAGAACGTTATAAGGCCAGACTTGTTTCAAAATGCTATACTCAAAAAGTTGGCATTGACTATAAAGAGATATTTTCACCTGTATCTAAGAAAGACTCATTTAGGATTCTCATGGCATTGGTGACTCATTATGATATGGATTTACATCAAATGGATGTGAGAACTGCCTTTCTAAATGAGGATTTAGCAGAAATTGTTTATATGGATCTACCAATGGGATTCATAGAGAAAAACACATGATGTGTAAACATAGAAATCAATATATGAACTTAAACAAGCTTCTCGTCAGTGGTATTTTAAGTTTATTAATACTATTGTATCCTTTGGGTTTAAGGAATATATTATTGATCGATGTATATTCCATAAGGTCAGTAGGAGTAAGTTTATCTTCTAGGTTCTATATGTTGATGACATCTTGCTTGGAACTAATGATCTTGATTTTTTTTTAAGCGAGACTAAGATGTTTCTCTCTAAAAATTTTGAAATGAAAGATATGGGTGGAGAAAACTATGTGATTGGAAGAGATATTTCGTGATAGATCACAAAGAATTTTGGTTTGTCTTAGAAAGCATATATTAACAAAATTTTAGAAAGATTCATAATGGATAAATGTTCAGCATCTCCCGTTCCAATTTAGAAAGGGATATGTTTAGTATCCTGCACTTTCCAAAGAATGACTTGGAATAGAAGCAAAAGAAATTCCTTATGCATATATAGTTGGGAATTTATAACTAGTAAGACCCAGGAATCCCCTCAATCCCTTGATATCCTTGGGTGATGGCCAAGAATACATGGCTTCAATATTTGAATGATATGCTTCTACCCCCTTTCCTAAGATAACATGGCCCAAATACTCCAATCTCTCGTGAGCAAAAGTGCATTTCTTCTTGTTGGCTATGAGGGAATTAGCTTGCATAACTTCTAATATTTACTACAAATGCTCCACATGAGTAGGGATATCCCTACTAAAGACCAGGATATCATCAAAGAAGACCAGAACAAACTTCCATAGGAAAGACTTTAGCACTTCATTCATTAATGCTTGGAAAGTGGAGGGTGCATTGATGAGGCTAAAAGGCATGACCACAAACTCATAGTGTCACTCATGAGTTCTGAAAGCTGTTTTTTCTATGTCTGCTTCTCTCATCCTAATATGGTGATAGCCAGATTTCAGGTCCAATTTGGAAAAAAACTTGAGCCCCTCCAAACGTATCCAACAATTCTTCTATAATGGGATGGGAAACTCATTAGGGATGGTTACTTTGATTAGGGATATGTAGTCCATACAAAATCTCCAGTCCCCATCCTTCTTTCTAACCAAAATGATAGGACTAGAGTAGAGGCTTATACTTGGTCTTATTACTCTTGCCTACAACATCTCTACTACTAGTTTTTCAATTTCAGTATTTTGGTAGTGTGGATACTTATAGGGTCTGAGATTAGGAATGTTTGTCCCTTCCTTGAGGTAGATGGCATGAGTATGCCTCCTTCTAGGACGAAGACCTTTAGGATCTGCAAACACCTCTTCAAACTGTTGCAGCACTGCTACCACCCCTTCTAGGATATCATAAGGAGAGGTTGTGGTAGTTTCAGATCCAACATAAGGCATCATCAATCTTTTCCCTTCTTCCTTCAGTACTTGCATAAAGGCTCCCAATGAGAGTTGAATGTTTGTCAATGTTGTATATCCCTTAATTTTGTGAACTATTCCTTCCATTCTTAAGGTAAGCTCAAGCTTGCCAAAATTTGCTTTCCCCTTCCCCAGGCTAGCTAGCCACTCAATGCCCAAGACAACATCTACATCTTTCAAACCAAACAAGTAGAACTCTTGAGTTAACTCCAAGCCTTGCGGTACAAGCTTTAACTAAGCACATTTTCCTTGGCAGTGTATTTTATGTCCATCCCCTACTTCTTCTACATACCTAGGGGTGGCTATAAAGTTTTGGGAAGCCCCCACAATCAATCAGTATCACTACCCCCTTATCCTCCAAACAACCAACCACCTTCCAAGAATTTTAGAGGTTAATCCTGCCATAACCGGGACAAATGTAAAGAATGCAAATTGAACACCATAGAATCTTCACTATTTATCTTCTCTTCATCTTCTTCCTCCTCCATCAAGATCATTTTGAATTGTCTGTTTTTACATCTATGCTCCCTACTATAAGGCTCATTACATCTGAAGCATAGTCCATTTTCCCTCTTTTCTTTCAATTCAGCCCTAGTTAAGTGTTTGATCACTCCTCCTCTACTCCTATTACTATCCAATATTTGGGAACCACTCACATTAATAGAGGCACTACAAACATATGATTGCGCAGACTTCTTATCTAACCAAGGCTTTGATTCCACATTTATAGACCTACTAGGGATATTAGTTCTAGTAAAACCAGCGGATCTAGTATAATTGCTAGTGTTTATTTTCTTGTGAATAATCACATTCTTCTCTTCTGTCATAAGGGATTTTTGAATTACCTCGAATAGAGTAAGATGCTCATATAACCTAACTTTAGCCTTGATCTTTTCTTTGAGGTAATTCAATAAGATGCCTTTGAAAAATTTTGGGCCAATTTCTCTGAGGGCTCCCACATACTTCTCAAACTCTTCTACATAATCCTCCACTGTTCCTAGATATTTCAAGGCTAACAATTGCTCAAAAGGGTTCGACACCATGGAAGTTTGGAACCTCCTAATCATAGCCAACTTGAAACCCTCCCAAGATGATTGAGAATTGCATCTACTCTACCAGTGATACTAGCTGAGAGCTTTTTTTTTTCTAAGGCGATCCAGGTAGCTTGCATTTTCTCTTCATCACCCACTTCTTTCAACAAGATATATCTCTCAAGCCTATAAGTCCATCCAAATGCATCATCTCATGAAAAGATGGGAATTTCTAATTTCCTTCATCTATCTCTCCTATGATTTTCCCTTAGAGCACGCTCACCCCTAATTCCACTTCCTCTGTCATATGAATTAGTAACCCTAGCCCTCATTGTAAGTTGAGCCAATGCCTCATCTAGCCTCTTCGTCCTAGACTCATTCAATTCTATTCGAATTTTATGTTCTTCTCTCTTTTGCCTCATCTCTTCACGTTCTTGGACCCAGTCTTCGGCGTTTCTCGCCATTCCCCTCGTAGAAACCATGAACAAAGTTCTCCTACAAAAACGTGTATTTTCAGGGCACCGGGATGGTGCTCTGATACCAGTGATAGAATTGGTATTCTAGGATTAGACAAAATAGAAGATAAGTTGAAGAAGAATTGATTCAAGATCAATGTGATCTTGAATTATTTCTTTATTATGAAGATTGAATCTCAAATGGAAAATTACACCTTTGAGAGGAAATCTCATGATCTAACTGATTCCTAAATCAGTTACTTCCCTCGTTTTCTTACTTTCCAAAAACTACCCCAATACATCAACAACCTTCTATTTATAACTCATACCCCCTAACTAATTAACTAACTAACTAGCTTCCTATCAGTTTTGTTACAAGAAAACTGCCATTCTCAATTAAACAGTGTGCATATTCTTCCTAACATATACATTTTTAATGGGAGGTCTGTCTCTCTTCCTATCAAGGGTAATATTGAAAATAAATTTTTCTTACTAAATGACATTATTATGTGATTCTCGTTAATGTGTCATGTTAGGAATAAGACTAAAATAGTAGTATTGTAAGAGACTAAATATAATAAATAATGTACAACCGTCATGACTATTATTAGTTCTTGTTCTTAATCATGATTTGTAATGTAATGAATATGGAAAAATATTCTAATTATGCACATTATGTTTGATATATATCATATCATGAATTGTATTGTCACATAAGTCAAGTGTGAGAATGTAAGAAATGCCTCATGTTACATGAATGAATATGTTGTTTTGTTTTGAATGGACTCTTAAATGGAGAGTTATGAATGAAATGGTGAGACTCTTAGGAAAGAATCTATAAATAATGCTTGATGGAAGCATCATACTGATAAGAAAAAGGACTTGAACCATTGTCTCTATTTCTTTCCAGAAAGGTTGTTCTATTAACCATCAATAAAGGAAGAGCATAGAAAGAAATAGAAAGAGATAAAAGAATTTCTCTATTGATAAAGAATAACACACAACATCAAAAGGAGGATCGTGTCGCCATATATAAAGATTGGTAATCTATATTTATTCTTATTATGTTAAAACTATAATTTCTTAAGATCCATTTACACATGGTTTCCATGATAAAACCTATAGTAATATATTGAATCACATACTTTTCAGAACAACAAAACTATTTGTGATTTACATATATGCAACACACATGAGAATAATAAATTAAGATAAAGATTATGTCATGTGACATAAATAAATTATTGACAATCCACCTCTTAAATTATTTTTAAATAAAATAAATTTGAAAAATTAGGAAATCACTCATTTTCTTAATATTTCAGTACTAAAGACATATATATAATTAGTGTCTATCTTAAACTTGTGATTGATAAAAGGAAAGGAGTTTAATAGAAAATTTTGACAAATTATAATTTTTTCATTTATCACAAATATATGATACAAGAAATGACAAATTTTATTATCTTAGTCATGTTCATGTATTTATAACACAAACTAAGCAACTCCTTTTAGACGGGAAAGACCCAAAAGAGTGAGACTCATCTTAAGTAATAAAGAGAGAAATAACTTGTTTCTTTGTATTTTAAAGGTAAAAGTGTAATATTATGTTAAATATAAAGGATATAAATATCAATCTCTGTTATTTTTTCTTTACTTTTTCACAATACTTCCTTATTATTAATGGAGAAGAGTCTGATTGGACCCAAAGGTAGAGCAAAGTAAGCCTTGCTTTATACCCCCAACTTTTCTTCTTCCAATATCCTCTCCAAAAGGTTTCATCTTATCATTTTAGAGTTTTAAAACCCCTAGAGTGTTTTTAATTAATAATGTTCTCTTCTAAAAATAAGGTCTTATTATTTTGCCTTAAAATATTGAACTAATTGCTAATAATATTTATTTTAGTTAGTAATACTAATAACTAACATTGGTTCCAGTTTTGTTTTAGTTCTCAATTGGGTGGATTCAGTTTTGTTTTAGTTCTCAATTGGGTGGATTCTGCTTTTAGTTATGCCTTTGAATTCTGTGACTCCATAGCCCACCATCATTGAATTGGCCTTTTCTTCATTGTTAAAATCATACCGGTTATCAAACTGTTAGGGTACTGGTATAGTGGTACAGTGGTTTAACCGGTAGTTCAGTAATTAAACCGTATGTCGGTTAAATTGGATATAACTACTTATATTTATATATAATACAAACCTATAACAAAAAAATTCCAAATAGGTAGATACTCAAATTTATAATTCATATTCATAATCTACTCAAAATTTACATAAACAAACAACTTTAAGTCTTTAACAAATTCAAAGTCTAAATTACAAGACATATATCAATCCAAGAGTATCACTTAACAACCGCAAAATATAAATAAATGACACAAGTTCACAACCCACTCTACAAAACAAATAAATTTGGAGTTTTAACATTTAATATCAATGAGTCAAAGTTGTCTCATATCGATATTATATTTTTTCACCAAATCCTATCTTCAGACAGTACTCTAAGATTACACAAATGTCACTGAGATTACACACAAATGTTAGGAACCAAAAGATGTAACCTAAGTATGTCTTGGAAGCATGTGTCTTGAAGTGTTGATGAAGGGTTGGAAAGATGGGTCACCTTGTAATGGGTTTTTAAGTTTTTTTTTCAAAAAACAAATATGTGTATAAACCGGTCGGTTTAGTCAAATACTGGCCGGTTCACCGGTTTTGACTGGTTTGACCGATTTTTGACCAGTTTTGGTACTTGGCCGGTTCAACATCTGTACAGTACCGGTTAGGGGTCCGATTCACCAGTTTTCTGATTGAATCAGCCAGTACGGTACGGTTTTTACATCATTACTTTTATTAGTTTTATGCCACATGACTCTGGCAATCCTTCATTGTGTTGGTTATCATAATATAATAACGGAATAATGGATTTTTGTAACCTATGCATCCATGATAAGCATTAATAGTAAGACAACTTTATTCACTTAATTAGCGTTTTAATGATGTACAAAATTGTTACAAATGTATACAACATACTTTCTATCAGAAAAAAGTATACATTATACTTTCTACCCAAAAAAATATACAACATACTTACTCTTCTTTATATCTATAACTATCTGTCTAATGTAATTTTTCCTTACCTACTTGGCCCTTCTAATAATTATTATTATAACGTTTTCATATACAATAAAAAATATTAATAAAAGTTAGAAAAAGTTTCATACACCAAAATCAAATGTAGTATTTAAAAATATAACAATTCATTTTGATATTTCTTATATCACAAAAATTATAATATCATGTGCACTTAATATAAAAAAATGTACCGGCAAGACATTGGTCAAATACTGTAAGACTATGTTAGATTCCCAAAACAATCAAAAGATCTAAATTTGACACACTTATTGAGAGAGACAACCGCGCACATTAAAAAAGATTAGTTACTTACCACAAGATTATATAACACTCTTGATAATACCAAATAAAATATAAAAATATGATATAAGTCTCTAAAATAAAGTATATAAAAATAAAAAATATATCCAGAAAATATTAGATACCAAAATGTGAATTTTTCATAATCTACAAATTTAATTTATTACAAAAATATATATATATATATATATATATATAACATATTTACTTTATCTTAATAATAAGACAACTTGATTATCCTAATAAGTGTTTAATAATCTCCCCTATCATTTTTCATTATCCCCTTGACTTCTCTCTCAAATTAACAATTAACCTACAGTTCATTTAGGCACGTTAATTTCTTTCACAATCACTCGTTATACCACGCATTAATTTGTTTGGGATTCAATACATTATTTGAAGCATGATACATTTCACATTGAGACAAGTTACGAGGAAAAAAACTATTCGCACCTTACAAGGTGGGAATTGCTGAAGTTTGTGTTCCCTTATTACAATTTGTTGGTGATGCTATTTGATCTGAGAATGCTCTTAGGGGAATATCATGGTTATGAAGAGCGTTATGGTCTTAAAGTAAATTTCACTAAAAGTAAATTGGTTGGGCTAAATATCCAGAAGGATCACATCGAAACTTTGTCCAACTTCCTTAATTGTAAGGTCAACATTCAATATTTTTACATGGGTATCCTACGGGTGTGAATTATAGAAGAGGTGTTTTCAGAATCCCATCTTCGAGAAACTGAAATCAAGACTATCTTCATGGAAATTTACTCATATCTTTTGGAGGTCGTCTTACCGTGATTAATGTTGTTTTATTTGCCTTTCCTATGTATTTATTGTCTTTCTATAAAGCTCCAAGTGCGGTTGTGTATTCTATTCAAAAATTCAAAGGGACTTCCTTTGAGGTGAGTTTGAGAGAAAAATAAAAATAAGATAATTCAAGTAGGATAAATTGTACAAAGAAAAACTTAAGGGTGGGTTAGGGGTAAAGGACATAAATCTTTTCAACTTAGCTCTTTTGTGGAAATGGAAATAGAGGATGCTCATTGAGAGCGAAAGCTTTTGGTGTAGATTGTTAAAGTCTAGTTATGGGTATGATCAATCCCTTTATCGAATAGTTCCTTATGGTTCAAAGATATAGGGAAGCTTGTTTGTAAGGGTGTGGACTCAACAAATTGGATCTGGAATGGAGTTGTGAGGAGAGTTGGAAATGGTACTCATACCAGATCTTGGAAAGACAATTGGTTATGGCTTGTAGTCTTATGAATAAGTATAGTAGGTTATATAATATGAGTTCGAGTAATGATGCTCTTATTGGCGATCTAGGAGAAGGTCAGAGGAGAAATGGGAATGTACGTTAGCTTGGCGAAGGCAATTTTTCATTTGAGAACATGAGCTAATCGACAATCTTATGCAGGATCTCCAACAATGTGCACTACAAAAACATACTCTAGATTCATGGATGTGGTGCTAGGACAAAACAAACTTGTATTCAATTAAATTTGCTTACAAGCTTCTTGCCAAGCATCAGCAGCAGCATAAACAAATCCATATGCCTACCAATCTCCTATAGGAACCAAAAGATCCTTTGAAAGTTACTACTTCTGCATGGAGACTTTTCCATGACAGATTACCAACCATGGATAGGTTGACACTGGAATGGGAATAACTTTATCATCGGTAGGATGAATTTTATGCAGGTTTTGCAACGGTCAACCAAAATCTTGTCAATATCTTTTTTCCACTTACAAGTTCACTTATTTTGACTAGCTGCTCCTTTACAATTGACTCGACTTTACAATGGCTCTAACTTGGGCATGCCAATCTATAGAAAGTGTAGGAAGCTTTGGAGTATCTTATGGTTAGCTACAACATGATCAATTTGGTTAGGTAGAAATGATATAATCTTCAACTCAATTCAGACGTTTGCGCATTAAATTGTGGAAACACTGAAGGTGAACTCTTGGTGATGGATTAACATGAATAATAAGCACATAATACCCTATTCTAATTGGATAATCAATCCCATGATTGCCTTATGAATATGTTTTGACTTTACTCATCTTTTCAACCACATTTCCTTGAATCTTTGAATTTTTTGCCTCACATCATTGTAAATCTCATATCTTATTGTAACTCTTATTCACATGTAACAATGTTCTTTTTGTCAATAAAAAAACATTTCACATTGAGAAATCTATTGGGGATGCTTGAAATATGTTATTGTGTTAGTCCCACATTACCTAGTATTAAAATAGATCAGAGTATAAATGTTATATATTGAACTCAGGTCCCTTGTTATTATGTGCTAAATAGAAAAAAAACCACGAGCACTTGGGCCCATGGGCATGCTAGGGCTTGCAATCTTTATTCTCTAATAATATCTTGGTAGCTGCTCAGCGCTCTTGGGGACGTAGGTACAACTGGCCGAATCCCGTTAACCAATTTGTAAGACTAAGATTTCAACTAAGAGGGGGTGAATTAGTTGACTAGAAATTATGACCACTTTTTCTGCAAACTGAAGAGTTAAAGTGCAATAGATAATATTGCAGAAAATAAACAAGAATAAATCAAAGAGGTAAGGGAGAAGTGAGTACACATATGTTTTATACTAGTTCACATTCTTGTCCATCGAAGGCACGTCCAGTACTCTTGCAGCACAAGAGATTTTCCACTAAATATTATGAGTTGTAATTACAATATCTCACCCCGAGATCTTTATGTACCTTACACACTCACTAATACTTATACCCTTGGAAAACACCTTTCCAAGTAACTCTATCCCCTTTCTATTCACAAGGAATGAAGAATTACAATGATGGCTTGGATTGCCTTTACAAGTATGAAATATAATAACACTTGCAATCCAATCAACTCTTTTGTATACTTAGTAATAATGCTCTTTAATTTTACAAAACTTTGAAACATTTTACTTCAAGCAACTCAGAAAAATAACTTTGAAAGTTTGAGTTCAAGTTGCTAGAAGTGCATAAAACTATTTCAGAAAAGTGTAGGAAAATTGTGAGAAAAAGTGTGAAAGAGATATGAAAGAGTTGTTAAATGATTGTGAGTTCCAAGGCCTTTAAATAGGCTTTCCAGTCAGTCATTGTGCCTTTATGAAAGAGTAGGAGTTGTTTGGAATGAAGGCATTTCGTTTAGGATGAAAACCCTTGAGTTTCAAATCTGAAAAACTGATGTAACAGCTTTGAGTAACCGATTACAGAAAGTGGGTAATTGGTTACCCAAACACGACGTTTTGAAAAATTACATTGAATAATCGGTTACTCACTTGAGTAGTCGGTTACTCACTTGAGTAATCGGTTACTCAAACTTTCTGTCCAACAGTGAATTAAAATTCACTTAGAGTAATTGGTTACTCCAATTCAAATTTTGTTGGATAACTAATTCTCACTCATGTAACCTGTTACACAGTATT
>NC_032028.1:15472300-15510756 GCF_001865875.1 Lupinus angustifolius | reverse complement strand
TACTACTTTAGTATATTAAAGAGTATAGGATAGAAGTACCTATTTAGATAGACTAATTGTCTTTAAGCTTTAATCTTCTTGGTCTTCATAAGTAATCTTTCTTTTCTTCTTTTTGGTGATGTTGGTGTCTTCATCAAAACCTTGCCAAGGTCAGGAGCAAAGATCTTCTTCACAATCTCCCCCTCTTGATGATGACAAACCAAGATCTTTTTTACAGTGTAGTTTTCTTGAGAGTAGCATACTTTGAGATATGTTGAACTTTGACATGAGTATGCTCCTCCTATCTTGTATGCTCCCCCTTTCTTTTGGAGCAATGTGCCTGAAATAATTTTACAGAAAATACACTTCTCCCAACTTTTCTCCCCCTTTTGACTTCATCAAAAAGTAGAAAAGCAAAGAGATTTCAGCACAATATATATAGCATACATACACTTATATAATCAAGATATATCAATATGATATCATATACTCATGAATGGATCAAGATATATATAAGCAATAATGATCTCTGATGAGGTTAAAATTGAGAAATTGGAACACTCTAACCGAATATGCATAATGATCATGAAACGCTCTAATCCAGAAGCGTTTTGGGGCTCTATTTTTTAGGGTTAGAGTGAAATGAAGTTCCTTGAAGAAATAGAATCATACTTTGCTAAAAATTAAAAGGCGGAGACAAGTAGCCTTTTGGCTAAACTAATTGCCATTAAGTATAAAGACAAAGGGGAGATAAGAGAGTATATTATGGAGATGTCTAATCTCGCATCATAACTCAAGTCACTTATGTTAGAGCTTGGTGATGATTTTCTCGTGCACTTGGTTTTGATCTCGCTTCCTGCATACTTTGGGCCATTCAAAGTCAGCTATAACACTCAGAAGGACAAATTGTCTCTCAACAAGTTTATATCTCACTGTGTACAAGAGAAAGAGAGGCTATAGAGAGATAAGACTGAGAGTACTCATTTTACTATGACCTCTCGGAATAAGAAAAGAAATAACAATAAGGAAGCTGTGAAATGGCTATTTGTATTTTTCCTCATATAATGTGGAATTGTTTTACAATACACTATGCTAGGCAAACCTAGCATGAAGAGTATTGTTGAGCGATTAAACCAAACTCTTAAGGATATGGTGAGAAGTATGGTTAGTCAATCTTCCTCACTAGAGTCTCTTTGGGGGAGATTTGAAGACAACAATTTACATCCTTAATAAGGTATCAAGTAAAGCAGTTAACAAAACCCATATGAGCTTTGGAGTATAAAAAGACCAAGCTTAAAACGCTTGCACATTTAGGGTTGTCCAGCTGAGGCATGGCCTTATAGGCCACATGAAAGAAAACTGGACTCGAGAACAGTTAGCTGCTATTTTGTTGGCTATGTTGAACGCTCTCAGGGCTATAAATTTTATGATCCCACTTCAAGACTATTTTGAGACGAGAAATGCAAGATTTCTTGAGGAAGTTGATTTTGGGAGGAAGAGAATATAAATAATGTTATCTTTGAGGAAGATCATGTCACTAATGGTGAACAAGTTCTTGTGCATACTACCATTTAAGGAATAAATTCGATAATAGAAGATAATATTCAGAATATTGTTCCTGACAATATTCTTGAACAAGACAACAATAAAGATCTCCCTCAATTACCTATAGAACAATTTCAACAACCTCAAGAAGTAGAAGTACCATTAAGAAGATCCACTAGAGATATGAGAAGTGCAATTCCTAATGATTATACTGTATTTCTTCAAGAACATGAAGATGACATCGGGTTAACAGAAGATGATCCATTGAACTTCTGTCATGTCATGAAAGGTTCTAACTTTCAAAAATGGATTGATACCATGAAGGATGAGATGAAGTCTATGCATGATAATGATGTTTATGATCTTGTCGAATTACCTGAATGTGTGAAACCTATTGGTTACAAATGGATATTTAAAAACCAAGAGGGATTCAATGGGTAATATTGATAGATATAAAGCTCGCCTAGTTTCTAAAGGCTACACACATAAAGAAGACATTGATTATAAAGAAACTTTCTCTCCAGTATCTGTGAATGACTCTTTTTGAATAATATTGGCACTATTAGCTCATTTTGATTTAGAGTTATATCAGATGGATGTTAAGGCCGTGTTTCTAAATGGTGGCATTAATGAAATGATCTATATGATGCAACCAGAATTTTTTTTGTCAATTGGCTCAAAGTCTATGGTATGCAAATTAAAGAAATTCATCTATGGCCTTAAACAAGCTTCTTGTCAATGGAATGACAAGTTTCACCAAGTTATTACCTTGTATGATTTTGAAGCAAATAAAGTTGATGATTGTGTGTACCACAGGTTCAGTGGGAGTAAATTTATATTTCTGGTATTATATGTCGATAATATACTTCTTGCTAGCAGTGGTATGGGACTATTGCATTAGACCAAGGGATTCTAAAGAATAATTTCGAAATGAAAGATCTTGGGGAAGCTTCTTTTGTATTAGGTATTCAGATACTAAGATATTGCTCTCAAGGTATCCTAAGGTTGTCACAAGAAAGCTATATAGATAAAGTTCTATATAGATTTGGCATGAAAGAAAGTAAACCAGGGGATACCCCTATAGCTAAGGGGGACAAGTTTAGTCTCGAACAATGCCCCATAAATGATCTTGAAATATACGAGATGCAAAAGACTCCTTATGCATCTGTAGTAGGAAGTATAATGTATGCTCAAGTTTGCACACATCCCGACATAGCGTTTGTCATGAGATTTTTGGAAAGATATTTGAGCAATTTCGTAATGCATCACTGAAAAGCATTCAAACGTGTTATGCATTACTTAAAGAGAACTAAGGAGTACATGTTCACTTATTGGATGTCTGAGAATTTAGAGATCATTGGATACTCTGACTCCAATTTTTGGGTGTCTAGATAATAGACACTCCACCTCTAGATATGTGTTTATCTTGGCTGAAGGTGTTATCTCTAGGAAGTCTTCTAAACAGACGCTCATAGCTCCTTTAACCATGGTTGCGGAGTTCATGGTTTGTTTTGAAACATTAGACCATCGCATATGGTTGCAGAAATTTTGTCACTGGCTTATGTGTGGTTGATGGTTTAAAAGACCATGGAGAATTTATTATGACACTAAGTCTGTGGTTCTGTACTCCAACAATAATGGGAGTTCTACAAAGTCAAAATTTATTGACATAAAGTTTCTAGTTGTTAAAGAAAGTGTCCAAAATAGACAAATTTCCATATAACATATAGAGACAAATTTTATGCTAGTTGATCTATTGACTAAGGGTTTGGTATCTAAAGTCTTTCATGAGCATATTTCTCATATGAGTATCGCTCCTAAGGATACCTCAGTTTAGTGGGAGTCTATATGTTTTATGATTTACTTTGGATGTCATATATAGTTTTATGCATAATAAAATTGATGGTTTATTGTTCTATTTTGAACTTGTGTATTGTAACTATTGTGTTGCAATTAAGGACTTTGGATTAATCTCACTAAAGAATAGAGAAAGATCAGTTGGAAATACACATGTTTAAGATCACATTTCATGAAATTTCCATGTCACTCATTCATATTTGATCTATGTCATTTAGTATATTGGTATGGTGATCGTCGTGGTCGAGTTACATTTGAACGTGATGAAGACCGCGGTGGTTCCATTGTTGATATATGAGATGGACCAGATTGTATTAAGGAGAAGTCCAAATATAAATAGCATACAGATGTGCGCCTAAAGAATATGTGATATTATTGTTTCAGGAAAATATGAAGCCCAAGTGGGAGATTGTTAGAAATTCATAATTTCTAATTAAGGTGAACATCATATATTTAATACCATTATATCGGCTATTTATTTTGGGGATTACAAAACAAGTGATCTAATTAATAACAACTTATAAGACTTCTAAAACTGATAATGAATATGGGCTTAATGAGTGGATACTCAAACAGCTTACCTATATGGGATAATGGAAACCCTATAAGTAATACATAAGGAACGGTTATGATCCCCAAGACGCCAAATCACAAATAGTTTTTACCTCTCCCCATCAGAGAGAAAACGAAGGTCCCAAAAGGAATTCAAGATTTGGTTGAGGAAGGCCATCATACCAAAACTCTCTCTCAAAAGATATATCAAAGGAGTAGATCTGAGAACATGAATTCAGGTATGACTTTATATCCTTGTTTTATATTATGTGTGAGAATCATGAGATTCAATATCCTAAGATTGGTATTTCACCAATCATCAGGAAATATCTAACAGATGACTCTTAACCCATGCGTCAGATAATGACTAAAGAGGGTGAAGGCGTGATGGCTAAGACAAGGTGCATCAAAGGTACTGCGCAGTATAAAGTAGATGAGTTGAAGGAGAAGAAAACATGACAGGACTGTGGTAGGGGTGATGTATGTGTTGATCTAGAATCCCAGAAGTTCATGTACTGGATTAGGATCAAAGTGGAGATAGGGACTCAACTGTTGAGTTTTGTCCTGAGATAGGTGCTGACAATATCTCTCTAGATGTTGAGAGAGTGATCTCATTTGAGATGCAAAGTGCAATATCCTAATGGCGTGTCTGAGACATCGTAGTGAACGATATTAATTGCTAGCAGATCCACAAAAGCACGGAGGCGCCGCCTAACTTTGATGTAGGGTGTAACATGGGCATTGGCTTTGATGGAATGTGTAACACAGACATTGGTAGAGATGCAGGGGTGTGACATGTGCATTAGCTTGGATGCAAGGATGTGACACATACATTGGTTAGCATTGGCACAAGGTGTATGTTGTGGGTATACTCCTTATGATGGAGTATGATAATTCTTTTGAACTTGGATTATCGGAGTAGACAATGGTGGTAGCAGTTGAGGCTTTCCAAGATTCAGTTTGACTGAGTACTGAAGAGAACGATTGTTGGTGAACTTTTGTGTAGAGGCTCCATATATCGAAAGACTTCCTAGCAATAGGTGGCTAGGGGACATATTCTATTTGATGGTAGTACGGGAAGCTGCACTATAAGTATGGAGAGTTAGACTCTTGGTAACATTGTCAAGAATACTCAAAAGGTTTATGTTGTATAGGAGCAGACTCTTATGCAGAGGAATTGTTAATGAGAATTAGGCATTGAGCAATGTGAAGTCATATATTCGCTAAGGTGGAGATTCTTGTATAAATTTCCTAATGAGCGAAAATATTCGTCTATTTCAATCAAGGTAGAGATTGTTGGAGATGTTTTAAATATGTTATTGTGTTAGTCTAACATTGCCTAGTATTAAAATAGAGTACAATATCTATGTTATATATTAGACTCAGGTCCCTTGTTATTATGTGCATCAAATATAAGCACCAAATAGAAACGCGTCATGGGCCCATGGGCGTGCTAGGGCTTATAATCATTATTATCTAATAATATTTTGGTTGTCGCTCAGTACTCTCAGAGACGTACGTACAATTGGCCGAACCCCGATGCCAAATTCTTTTGTTTTTATTCTTCTATTTATTCTATGTACTTTATTTAATTGTTTGTGGTCAACGCAGCGCAATGATCACTTCCACCGCACCAACAAAATCATATTACCTAGCTCTCCGATCTGTGTCTGCCATACATGTTGCAATTCAAATTAGCATGCATGCATGCTAAGAAATAAATAAAAAAATACCATGCTAATAAAATTACTTACCTGGACATGGCACCTTTTTCAATAACCTGGTGTGAAAGACAACTAGTTGTGAAAGCATGCTACTTCTTTCTGGTACATAAAAAAATTACACTTTTTTAAGAGGAGGACTGGCTTATATGTTATTTAAGAGGTAGGAAGGAAAAATTACACTTTTTTAAGCCAATCTATTTTATTTTGTGATTGACCTGAAAGAGGCAGGAGGGAAAAATAGACTAAGTGTGGATCATATGTTAGAAAATCCAATATAATAATTGGTTAACAATATAGACTAAAAACCTAACCATAATATATACTTAATCAATCTTAACACCAAAAATAGTATCCAAAATTGTTATAACTACCGCATAATATACAATATGAAACAAACTTCACATTTTCCCCGTGTATGTGATGCAAAAATATCTGCCTTTATTTCCTTTTCAAAACCTCTAAGACTTTATGGAACATGCGCAATGTTACACGTGGAATATAAGCATCAGACATTTATGCACGCTTTTCACACCATATCTTGGTGCTATATGGACAAGGATCACATGTCTTACAATTTTTCTGTCTCTCTGTCTCGGACCAATCAAACATAATAAAATAATATTAAAATATTATTTTCTGTTTTTATAATTTTTTTAAATAAATGAAGCTCATGATTGGCTTGGTACACCAAGTGAGACATAAATGGGGATATGTGATCCCCATCCATTGCTATATGGCAAATGTTAGACTCTTCTTAGTTACTATTCAAGAGAACAATTCTATTTTGAAGCATATTTTTAAGGATAAAATTATAATTTTAATATAAATTAAAGAATACAAATCTTATTGTTTTTTGAATTTTTTATGCATTTCCATATTACCATTGTCTATAATGAAGATGAGGCCGGCTAATAGAGGAAAAGTTGTGGGAGCATTTAGTATTTATGCTTACTCATATTCATACTATTTGTGAAAAAATACTTTTAAGTTATTAAGTTTAGGTATATATTTATATATTTTATAAAATAAATATATACAAAATAATTATTAAATGAATAATAAAATTTATATACCTATTAAATTTATCTTTGTATTTTAATTATGAAATTTATTATAAAATAATAATAAAATATATAATATATAATTATAAAATAATAAAAATAAAATATATATAAAATATTTAATTACAAATAAATTTATGAATATGTGAGATTCTCATTCTTAAATTATTTTTATGAGTATTCATAGGACAAATATTTTTATCTTTCCTAAATACTTGTAATGTTTTTCACTACACAAATCATGTTAGCTATTGCTAGCAGTTCTTACCAAATCATATAAGCATCTGGTTACCTGATTTTTTTTAATAGTGATTTATAATATAAATATGATGATAATTGTTCATAAAAAATATCAAGATAATTTGTGTGTGCAAACTTTATAATCAATGCCTAATACCAAAAAATAACTTTATTATCAATGCTTGTTATATATGGGACTAGTCAAACCTAATTGAGTTAAAAATAACTATAAAAAAATTGAGTTATAAATAACATGTGAGTATGGGATAAAGATGATAGAAATATTAATATAGCAAAATCAGTGTTTTCTTATATTGCACTTGATAATGTTTTTTTTTTTTTTTGCTACAAGTATCCTTATTGTTAGAAATTTTATTCGATCCAAAAACTTTACAATAACGTGGGACTAACTCTAGAAATCTTTTCTATACGCAAAACTCGAAGTTGTATCATTGCTTGTGGAAAAGTAGATATACACCATGTGAACTAGTAACTACCACTGATAATCAATAATGTAAGATTCTATAACTAACTTGTAAAACTTGTTGGATAAATGAAAAGATAAATATGAGGAGAGACCGACCGTGAGATCCTCAATCCTTTTTCAAAATAAAGATGTATAGCATTTTTTGTTTGATATTATTAAAATAGTGATATTATACGTTTGTTGTCTCAATTATTTTATATTAGATGTATGTAATTATATTATATGACTTATATAATATATCATATATATATATATATAGATAGACAAATGTATTTATTTTTTTTGGTGCTATTATTTAAGACTAAATTTTAATTAGAATTAAATTTTCAATTTGTTATCAAGATTTTATTGGTTGTCTACGTACATATGTTTTCACACAATTCTTTCTCGTAACTATTATCATATACTAATTTTTTATTTCCTATTTTGTCCTTAATATTTTTTAATTTTTATAAAAAATATATAATCTTAGTTAATCACCATTAGCACAAGAATCACACATCTCACATTAAAATTAGACATTATAATAAATACAAAAAATAATAATATAAAATACACCAAATAAAAAGCATTCTAATTTTATAAAATGAATATATAAAAAATCAATATTTAACATAAAATAAAATAAGATATATCGACATACTAAAAAGATAAAAGTAAAAAATAACAACAAAGACGATGTTAAATTTAATATTCGAAATTCTAATAGTGGGATTAATCAATAGATATTTATAGATCAATTGATATTTTCAATTACTTGTATATAATAATACACGACGATTAGTTATATGTGAATGACTAGTATGAAAATGTTGTGAGAAACCATAGTGTAAGTCCAAATCAATTTTCCAAAAGCACCTCATGAAGGTCAAGCATAACTTTTCAAGAACAAAAACCTAATTTTTTTTAGCTCTTTATCCCCTCGTGCGAATGTCTATGCGTCACACATCACATTTTGTTGCAATACTATAAAATCCAAATCATTAACAATGTTGCATTTGTAGCAAACAATACAACTTTATACACACACACAAAATGGAGAAACGAAAAGCTGGAAGGAAGAAATTCCATGAAACTAGACACCCAATCTATAAAGGTGTGAGACAAAGAAATGGGAAATGGGTATGTGAGTTAAGACAACCTAATAACAAAACTCGTGTATGGCTTGGAACTTTTGCTCACCCAGACATGGCAGCTATAGCATATGATGTTGCAGCTTTGGCTTTCAAAGGAGACACTGCTTCCTTAAATTTCCCTAACACAGCAACCTTGTTACCACGCCTTAACTCACAAACTTCTTCCATTAGAGCCATTCAGTTTGCTGCAATGAAAGCAGCTCAGAAACACTTTACAAGAGAGTTGAAACCCAAAGAGATTGGTGCTAGAAATTGTTCTGAGTTGTTGTGTTCGGTTGATGAAATGGGTTTAGAGGGAGGTTCTAGAAGCTTCTTTTGGGATGAAGAAGAGGTTTTTAACATGCCAGGGTTGATGAATAGCATGGCAGAAGGGTTGATTATCACACCACCAGCTTTGCAGAGAGGATTCAACTGGGTTGGTGGGGAAACTTTTGTGGACTTGACTCTCTGGGGAGACTAATAGTGAGGTCCTCCTTCAGAACTTTGTCTCTTTGGTCAACCCTATCCGGAAGGGTAGTATATTTAAAGACCCTCCTTGTCTAACTTTTTTTCATACATCTATTGTTCCAAATTTTATCTCATGCTAATAAAAATATTAAATGTTAATTAAAAAATTTAAACATATATTATTGTTTTATTTTTACTTCATTATCATTATTAGAAAATAGCATATGAGACATAATCTTAACCGATAGATATGTTAGAAACTTATATAAATAAGAGAAGTATATTAATTCCTTATATGTTTTCACCAGTGGATTAGTGACAAGTTGAAAAATTGAATAAGAATTGTTGAGTTCTTGTGATTATTTCATAATCATGATAAATATGGCCATGTAATGTTTTGATTAACTTATAATTTTTTGGAAAAAAGTTATTTATTCAAGTGCCATATTTCAATCAGTATATATTACTGTAGATGAAGGGTTTGATTAATGCATGTGAAAGGATAGTGTATAAGTGCAGGATTGACTTTTCATATTTACCTTATATTATTATTCTTATTTTGATAATAAAATTATTACAACTATAATGGTAAAGTTATTTGTCTTAGAGTTAATGGTTCAAACTATGTAAATGAGTTATTCTTTCCATGTGAAGGTATAGACAAGGTTGTGTACATGCATCTATTATCCTTAAACCTTTCTAGATTGGATCCTGACACAGTGGACCACTTTTTAAAGTTGTAATTTAATTTTTAGACGGTTTTTTTTTAAGTAATTATAGAAATGAAATATGAAAAATCAGAAAGATGGAGTAACGATACTTGATTTATGATAAGAGAAGTCATTGAATTTGAGTTGTTCAAATAACACTATCACACTTAATGTTGGGATGAACTAGTATTTGTGAGGAGGTTGGATTTATTTTTAATGAATGATCCAAGTAGGATAAATGACATAATGCCATTTTGGGCAACCAACCCCCTATCCTTATTTTGGGCTTCTCCATGATGGGACCAAACCTAAAAGGAATTTAAATTTGAATCCAAAAAAGTAGTTTTAATCGTCATGTTTTTTAAACTCCCAAAATCAACTATTTTCACTCAAAACTACTACTTAATTCGGAAAATTTATAGATGTGGTGCACTTTGACCGAAAAATTGTAGTTTTGGTACACCTTTTAGAAAAATTACACAACTAGTGTAATTTTATAGAAATCGGCAATTCCATTGCCGATTTATGTATTTTTTTCTCTCTCCTCCCCCAAAATCGGCATTGGGGAGGGAGTTTTACTAAAATAATATTTTAATAAGTGTTTTTCATTATTGTGTTATGTTATTAGGGTTAGGGTTGACAAAATTTATTATAGTGTGTTGTTAGGATTTGTGTTTGAAAAATTAAACTCTAAAACTAATAATATAACTCCCACAAGTTAAAAAAAAATCAAAAACTCTCCGGTTGCCGATTTAGGGGAGAGAAAAAAAATAAAAATAAAAATAAAAATAAAAAATATAAATCTCCCCCTATTGACAATTTAGGGGGAGTTTAAAAAATATTATTTTAATAAAACTCCCTCCCCAGTGCCGATTTTGGGGGAGGAGAGAGAAAAAAATACATAAATCGGCAATGTAATTGCCGATTTCTATAAAATTACACTAGTTGTGTAATTTTTCTAAAAGGTGCACCAAAACCGTAATTTTTCGGTCAAGGTGCACCATATCTATAAATTTTCCACTTAATTCACTCATTCAAACTATTTTGTCCTCTCACTCATCTCGTTACACTTCTTTCACCAAGTCACTCAAACTCATTCATTTTACCTTGCATATTAAGATCAAATGACCTTGGTCATGTGTACCTACCCAACATCGTGTATGTTTTTTAACTTCATATATGTGATCTTACTCACATGATGTTGGGTTCATAAATCAACTTTTAATTTTCAGGAAAATTTTAGTATAGCTACTCTTCTGAAACTGCCCAACGAAATGCATGCGCTAGGCAAATTGAGCAATTTCGCCTGGTGCAGTTTGGCTAGCTGAAAGGTCGAGGCTTGATTAGACAAAGCGTTGCGACCAACGAATTCCTTGAATTGAACCATTGTACCTAGGTTTTTATTGACACAAATTGAACTAGTTAATACAAAAACAACATTAGCTAATATAGTTTAGCAGTGCAAGTAGAGTATGATTCATTCATCCCTTTGGTAACTTGGTCCTTAGTGCCCCTACCTTCTCACGATCAAGCTATAAGATTCAAGTAAGTCTTTAGAGTTAAGGAAAACCTTGATAGAAAACATATAGGGCATGCAAATTTTAGCATTCCTCCCATGTCTATGAAAAGTAACAAAGACCAAGCATTTGATATAGATGATAGGAAGTCAACTTTTAATGCTTGCATATTTCTAGGTCTTAACCTTGTTACTTGGTGGTCTAAGAAGTAACGTGCAGTTTCAAGGTCAAGCACAAAAGCTAAGTATAGAAGTTTAATCATTCCCTCTGACGAAATAATGTGTACAAAATCACTCCTAAGTGTGCTAAGCATATCAAGCTAGATCTCTATTTTGGTAAAGACAAAATAAAGAACAATACTCAAGAATTAAGTGTTTGCCCTCAACTTATTAGACCGGAGACATTCAAACTAAACCACTAACTAATATTAAGTTCATTAATTTCATAAAATAGTTTCAAACCAAGAGCTATTTCAACTTGGTCCAAGGGGTATATTAGAGAATATTGTAGATTATAATAAAGTATATTAATTAGTTACAATTCTATAAACTTAATTAGACATGGAGGTAGCTTGTTGTTGAAGTTATCCAGTCTTACTTTCATTAATAACATTTTGAAAGTTTGTTTCTCTCGTCTACATTTCTCTCTACTTTTCACCCTTGCATGTATTATCCATCAAAAATTTATGTTATTGCAGCTTCTTATGATTATGTATTGGCACTTGTATTTTCTCTAAGTAGCCCTCTATTTCTGCAATAATTATAATTTTACCTTAAAAAAAGAATAGCATGGTAATACAAAGAATACGATGATTGGTCTTTTACATTGTCAAATTACTTTCTTTATAAGGTACTTGAAAACTCTATTATTAGTCTCCAATAATAATTTATCCTTTTATCCTTACATGGTTTACTCACTAATTTATTTACCTTTTATGTGTTGTATTGAATTTAGGGTACCAAACCGGAATTCTCTATCCCCAAATATTTATGTTTTTATGTTCTAAATCAATCAAATCTCACCAAATGACATCAATAATTTTTTTTATTTTTTTATTTTTCTTTTTAAGTATGTGTCAACTTTCAATTGGTTTGGGACACAATGAGGTATAAAAAGTGGAACATGCGATCTTTATTGGTCCCCGTCCAATAAAAAGTTATCATATATTTGGAAAAAAATAAAAAACATAAAGTAACATTTTTATACTATATATGGGGATATAATTGGTTTGAGATAGGAGGACATGAAATTTTGGGTACAAATGACCACATGTAACCTAGCTTTTGCCCAATGGCCTAGCCTCTTCTCTTTGACTAATCCTTGTGAAGTTGGAGTACAGGAAAGAAAGAGTATTATTATACAGAGTTTTGAACCACTACTATATTCGTAAACCCTCTTGAACACATGTACTAGCTAGTAACTACAGCGAGATTTACACGATTAAATAAGTTCATGTTGCTGTTCAAATGTTTATTCATTTATCATATGATAAGATTGCTCGGGAAAGACAAATATGAAAGGAAGAGACATTAACATTGAATGCATCTAATTTATATCATTCCCACATGTATCTTCATCACAACATTAATAAAAATTGATCATTAGAATAACATAAGCAATAACTGAAAATCTGAAATTATATTGTTTAATTGAGAAACGTGATTTACAGCATTCTCATTTCCCAGCCAAGCTACGTTCACCAATAATGTACATATTCCCTTGTGTTACCTCTCAAACTCAAGGTATCCCATAGTTACATAATAATCATAGAATGTCTCATAAAACTAAACAAGTCACATGGACAGAGAACTTCTGTCCAAAATCCTGTCCCCAAATCTTGTCCCGATTCAATCAACTATGAACAAGTAATATAAAAATGTATCATTTTCTTTTTAAAAATTTTTGATCCTTGTTCCAAGTTGCATTCCCTAGTAAAACATGTACATGTACCTGGTAATAGCAACTATGAATTATCTTCCGGGTGTCTTTTTCTTCTTCTAACTAGCTTATTCTAATAATGCTCACGTCAGACTGTACTCTTCTTCTAATAAAAAGAATAAACATAATCTCATTCATACTAACATCTTCAGCTTCTTCAAAATTTGGGCACATTAACATAGTAATTCCATTGGGTAAGACTCCACCCAGTAGTGAAGTTGATTATCTCGTGGTCTTGAAGTTATAACAAATCTCGAAAATATTCTCTTCGCTTGGAAGTGAGATTCTGTATATTTTTTGTTTCACACTCCACTAGATGGGAATATCATGTACTGGGCCGCCATCCTTTACTTAAGATAGCAATTCCTCCACCAGAAAGCCAAAGATAGCAAATTCAACTTCCCTAGCAAGATCTCTAGTCTGCTCTGTATTTTTCTTCCACCCACATTCCTCTCTAGAAATGTCCTCTTCTATCATCATATCAATTGTGTTAGACTCCACTTCTTTCCACAAATCCAGCCTCCTACAAACCCTTCTTATTATCATGTCCTTGTCTTCTGAGCAATCAAGTTCTTTCTCTTCCTCAATAATGAGATCAGAAACTAGTCTCTTAAAGTCTTCAGGGACATGCTTTTCTAATACTATTTCTCTCAATTCCTTTTCTTCACATGATGTTTCATAATTGTCATCTTCACATTCATCATCTTCCATAAATGTTTCATACTCGTACTCGTCTTGGTCTAGCATTCTTTTCTCGAGTTCTAATGGATCTAACTCTGCTAGGCTTTCAAATCTTTGAAGCTTGTACAATAGTTGCTGCTTAGCTCCTGCAAAATTAATACAGAGAAAAGAATATCAATAATAGTTATTTTCTTGTAATTAATCTTTAAATGTTGTTGTTGCAAGTTGCAACATTCCAAATAAATAAAAATTCAGTAATTTATTTCTTGTCCATGCTTCAGAACCAAACATTCAAGTAACACTGTATGGATAACAGCAATAACTACAATATTCATGAAAGCTTCAGCTACTACTGAATCAAGTATTAAATTGCACCTTATGCTTTGAGCAATAACTTAAGTAGATCAAGAACATAAAATTGTTAACAACTAAAATGTACCAAAAATAAATCTAACGTAACAATGCAGTACCAAAATAATTATAGAGGGTAATATATATAAATTGTCGTGTAAAAAATTATACACAGTCAATACATCATTCATCCTTATCATTATTACTTTACTTGAAAAGTCAATAATTATTAAAAATAAATGATAGACAATGAACTGAAAGTGTATTAGTGCATACATTTTTTTTTCTCTCTTAACTTAGAAAGTAACAAAATTAATGAAGGACATACTCTGTGCATTGGAAAAGCTACACTCCAAATCAAAACCATCCATTTGGTTATAGTTTTCATGAACATCATCATCATAATCCTCAAAGGGTGGGTCTAATACAGATACTGGACTGCACTGTTCCTTTTCTTCCTCTTCTTCTTCACTTGATTGGAATTTGTTGAGTTTATTTGCTCCATTAGTTTCTTTGTCCTATGTAAATTCACAACAACCTTAATTAGAATATTGCACTAGTTGGGTAGTTATAATAATTTCTTAATTGTTGAACTTTTAATGTAAATGGATGTACACTTAACAACAGCTTCATTATTGGGTTGTTATTTATGGACTTCTACTTTATTTTGGTTACTTGCTACAGGATCCTACTACCAATATAAACAAAAATACAAACCAGAAACTATTTTCTAGTAAATACGTTGTCGGGATCGAATAAGAGAACAAACAAAACAATATTTGTCTTCTTTTTAAGAAATTTATTTACCGAATGACCCACTTGTATATCTATTTAAAAATAATAATAGAGATTGTTGTATTTTACAAAATTACCCCTTAAATTTATGAATAAATTATTAATTGACTAACAAGTAAAATGTTGCAATCACACTTACAACAATAATACAAAAGTACATGTTAGTCATTGCTAATATTAGAATGAAATCATTATCAAAATATAAAATTAATTGACAAGACGATAAGTAAATTCCAATATTAAAAGTTATTAGTAATATATATATATATATAAATAAAATTAAATAATTATGCATAAACTAATTTAACCAAGGGGGAATTATAAAGAAGAAAACATGGTTGCATGATAACTAACTGTGTAAAGTTTATGCTCTTTTTCTACACTTTTGTTTAATTAAGCTAAAAATGAATGATAATTTTCCAATTAATATATGATTGTATAAAACTGGGTACCTCTGTTCTATGGCGACTCGGGGACGACACCGGCGAGGAAAACTCCGGTGTCCGGCGCCCGGAGAAGGCGGTGGGACTCGGTTCCAGAGCAAAACGGAAAGGGCTTTCACAGAAGAAATCACCATTCTTCTTATCATCAAAGCAAACACACTCAGTGTTATCTTTATCTTCAACAGAGTCATAAGATTCATTACTATTACTCGAAGTTTCAATGTCCAACGATTCATTACCTTCGTTGCTCTCTGACCAAACACCACTACTTGCATTCCCATTACAAGAACACGTGAACCCCACCTCACATGAACATACCCCATTCACAACAGCATCCTTAATCTCCTTCTCATAACATATCTTATTTGAAGAACGAAATCTCAAGAGATCTTTAACCTTAACATTGTTGTTGTTGTTGTTGGTACCCTTTATTTCTCTCTTTTTGTTGTTTCTGCTTCTTTTTGTTAGTTTTTTCAATAAGGTCTCGAAGCATAACCCGAACCTGTTACTTTTCTTTTGTTGTTTTGTATTTGACTGTTTCTGAATCTTGGAAGCTGCTTCAAGAAGAATGGATGCAGTTCTAGAAGGGATTTGGAGAAAGATAGTGTTTTGAGACCTGCATGGGCTTTTTGAAGGAGATGTGAATTCAAAGAGAGGGGATTTTCTAATGTCTGGTGTAGAAGTAGTGTTGTGGAAAGAGAGAAAGCATGCATTTTTGCATAGGTTTATAGGGAACCTTGAGTTTTGTTGAATTTGTTGTTTCTTCAGTAGTAAACTATTAAGATTTGTTTTTGAGGAATTAGGCCTAATTTTGAGTTGGATGAGTCTATCTGAAATGTAGTTTTTTAGAAGGAACGGTTCTTGATCTTCCTTCATTAGCTCTTGTAATAAGTGCTTCTGAGCCATCATAAACAAAGGGAAGGGTCTTTTATTCAGTGATGATTCTTATCAGGTTGTAGAGATTTTCCTTGAACTTTGTTGAAAAGGGGGAAGGTGTGGGTGGAGAGGAAAATTTTGGGTACTAATAAGAGTGGAGATTAGATAGAAGGAAGAAAAGAGGAGACTTCCTGATTCAAATCTAGATGGGTTAAAATACCGAGGCAGGAGGGTGAAATGGGCATACGCGAATTGTTATTAAATTATGACACCAAACATCTAAAAATAGAGCTTAATATATACATATGTGTGAAAATATGAGTTTTTATAGCATCAAATAATCATATTTACCTCTTTTATTTTATATAGTCAATAGTTAATTTCACCGTCTCTTTGGTATAGAAGAGAAAGAGAAAGTGGGAAGAGAGGTGGAAGAGAAATATCAAACTTATCTTCCTTTTGTTTAATAAAGAAAGCTGGAGGAGCAAAGAAAAGTGATATTAGACCTATACAAAAAGCAGGATTGTGAAAATCTTATCGGTAATTTCAGCTACTATATACTGTTGAATCATTCATTATATTGGTACGATATAATAATTATAATCGATCAAAACTTGTAAAGTTAATCATTCAATCAGTTTTCATTTAAACTATATAAGTTATATTGGTTGGTTTTTATTTAAAATTACGTATTTAGAAAATTGTTCAACTTTTACCAAAATATTGTTGTGAAGAATCAAACACTTTGTTTATACTTCTAAAACATAGTCTAACATGAAGTCTTACATTTTGTTTTAACAAAAAAAATTAAATAAAAATATTTATCACATTTTTATTAATTTTCTAACATTAACGTTAACGTTAGTATAATATATATATATATATATATATATATATAACTTCATCGATATGCAGTTTGATGATTGGACAATTGGTTGCTCCCGAAATGCTATACCCGCATACTAGTATCTTAATTTGTTTGATGATTACTACAATATTAATAACATCATTAATTGAAAGTTTGAGAGTGAAATTATTTTGGTATGAAACAACAACACTGTCCGTAAGCTTTTGTATTTTTAAGATTATATTTTTATTGTGAGGATATTAACATAATTCAAAATTTAATATCTATCTCTTTCTCATCTCTTTTTTTCTAATTCTCTCATATGAAACAATCCAATAATATATTTCTGTTATTTTCTTTCTCTTCCCTCTCTTTGTTATCTCTCATTTTCCACACATCAAACAAACAAATGAGATGATTTACCCATAACTTAGTGTACATAACTCGTGCATTATTAATATACTGATATTTTCTTATAAAAATATGAATTTAAAATATTTTAATTATTATTAAGAGTCAATAATAATTAACATATAAATGATGGATAATTTAATATCAGTATAAAAAATATTTACATTATTAATATATATAAATCTAGTTTGCTCATAAAATGTAAAAATTAAAATTTGGCTGCAAATTGTGGGTGTGTTGTGTCCTAGTCTGAGACACCATCTGTCATTTCTACACGTCTAACGGAGAAAGCTTCGCCAACAATGCTCTCCTACTTAAAATGCATTAGGCCATTTTAAATTTTGCACTCAAGCCAGTATAATTTTCTGTTTGTAAAACAAAATTTGACAAATGGGATAGCCACAAACAAAAAATATTGTTTTCCCCTCAAATTACTAGGTTAAGATCAAAATATAGTTCTAAAATGATTTTAAAATAATCTTATCCAATATGGCAACATATTTGAAATGAGATGAATCACAATATTCATTAACGGGAATCATTATATTATCTATCATTCATTTTCAATCATTATTGATTTTTTCAAAAAAGTAATCCAAATGAATAATGTACCGAATATATATAAATCTTTATACGGTTAGTATATAGATATTACACTCATTTATTAATTGATGGAAACATTTAATTAAATATTTAATCAATGAGTTTTAAGGAAATGAAAGGTTTATGTATTGGTTGGACAAAGCTCAATATTCAAGCATCACAATACTAAAAGCCAATATTTAATTTGGAGATAAAGTATTAGTAGATGTTGAGGAGATAATTTATTTCTTTACATCAGTTAGATAATAACACATGTCTATTTTTTACCTATTTTTAAAATAAATAAAAAACAAAAAGTAAAATAACACAAGTGTCTATTAATGAGTGAGCATGAGAAGATAACTTCTATTCTCACACATGAACGTACTTTATTCCCATTTAATTTTTAGGAGTTAAATAGTTGTCCCAATATCTTAAATATTAGACTCTCCCCCAAATAACAAGAGGATACTTGGCAAATGACACTTTTTATTTATTTCTATGCAAGGCAATAAGCTATAGGATAATGAGAAATAAATAGGGGGAGATGAAAATTGTAGGCTGTTTGTTATATTTGAGAGAAGATAGAATAATGAGAAATAAATAGAAATAGATGTAGTATTTAAAAAGGACTAATTTTGTACATAATTAAACAACTCTGGGAATAGAATTATTTGTAATTAATTAAATCTTATCCCATGTATTTGAAAAACTGTATTACTAAATAATTATAATCTATATCTATACCAATGTTAGGTGAATAGGGACATGAAAATGACTTTGGTTTGCAGTCTTAATTGAATGAGGGGTTAGATCGTTTTGAACCGGAGAAATTCTGGTTCAATCATGTTAAATCCAGTTAAACTACAATAACCTGAAATGTAAACTGAACTGTTCACATAATTTAAAAAAATGAAATAGTACTCTAATATTTTATTTTACGTTGGTCTAAAAAAAGATGAAGATATGTTCATTCAATATAATTATGCATAATTATTAATGATATAAAATTTTGCATTTATATATAATTATTAATTATATATAATATCACTTGTTTTGATGGGACAATCAAACTGTTTAAACCAACTAAATTTATTATGAGACTCTTCTGGTCTGATGTCCGATTTGGATTTTACAACATTAATCTCAACTATTATAAAGCCAAAAAAATCATATAATCATGGGTAATTACTACCAAAATATTAATCGCAAGTTAAAATTACTATCTTACCATAAATTGAACATTATAATAAAAACAAAAAAAAATATAATTTAAAGTATACACAATAAAATTATAATATAAAATAGATTAAATACATTAGATACAAAAAAGACATTATGATTATAAAAAATAAAAAATATAAAAATTGAATATTTATTTACATAAAATAAAAAAAATTTAACACTTTAGTTTTAACTAATTATTATAAGGTAAAACAGATGTACATTTTAAAGTAAGAATCATTACAATAAATAAAGAATTTTAATAATATTTGTTGGTCTAAGGAGAAAACTCACAGTCATAGAGGGCATTCCCCCTTTTTTCTGAGCGCATAGAATTATAATGTCTCAAAAGATAACTAAATAACATAAATGCTTACAATGACTTACCTTAAAATAAAATCTGTAATTAATAGCCATGTTCCTGATACTGTTACAGCTGTGGTTATTAAATTATCATTGTGATGTGGTTACAAGGAAACAGGACAGCTACTCACACGTCCCTGACTTGTGGGACTTGCTTTATTTCTGTTATATGTGTTGCCACTTCTGCCCTTACTAACTTCCCAAGGTCTGTTATTCACTTTCAAAGGATGCTAACCCGATCACAGAGAAAGGTTAACGCAGGAAAAATAATCAACACACTATTGTACAAAAGAGACAGAATTAGTGATCTTATTGCTAGAAAACTATAAGCACGATGAACGCGATCACGTTACTAATATGATAAGATACTCGTTTACCCGATTTCTATATCCATAGATTTTGCACTTGGGAAAGAAATAAGTAAATACAGATCGGGGTAATCTAGAGCAGGAGAGTGATGCACATGACCCACCTGATTGTACTGTGTTAGAATTATTGCTTTCCTTTCTTTCTATTTTAGTTTATATAGTCAATAAGTTTCATCTTTTTTTCAACTTTCAATCTGCAGTTATTATTCAATATCTTTTCTTGGAGAAAGAATATCCGGTTTAAGTTTTCACGCACGACGGCACGAGTGTCACCGCATGCTTGTATTAAAATCAAGCAAAGTCAATTTATAATTTTGGCAATAGTGGCAGTAACTGTGTTGTTATCTCTTCATGGATTTCTTTATCTTGTTTCATTTCAGAAAAGGAAATAACGTAAGGAAATGGCAAGTCCCTGTGTCTAACTAAAAAGCATTCAAAGCAAAATTAATAGTACAAGTGGACCTAAACTTGGGCACTTGGCATGTGATGCCAATCACATGGATTGATTAAGAATTAACATATAATGCAACGTATGCTGGTGTAGAATGGATCTTTGTTCTTATTTGTGTCCCAAAACCAATTAAAATACATTATTCAATTAAATAGAAACATCATAAATGAGGAATTATATTATTTGATGTAATTTAATTAGAAATAGACAATGTAAGACATAGTTTTTTAGGACAGGTGATTTAGGTTTCCACTAGTATACATTTTGACTTTTGTATATCAAGCTTTAATATTTATGTAGTGTGAAAGTAAAGAAATATATATGAACAAAATATCATTTATCATTTATATATATTATTTTGGTTTAATAGTTAATGATAATTTACTTATGAATATGGTGAATGATAGTTTTATAATATATAAAAACTTTTATAAATGCATTATTGAATTTAGTTTTACAAGTATAGTGTCCAAATAGTGGTATCCCAACAAATTAAAGAAATCTAGATGCTTTAGGTACATGTTTCCTTGTCAATTTAGGTGACAAGTGTAAGTCAACCATCATTCATTGTTTACAATCAATTTTGTATTTTTGAAGGCATTTATTAACACTCTTATATTTTCGAATAAATACTCAGCCACTCTAAATCTCTAATCTTAGCTTTACTGCATTACCCCACTTCTATTAGTTGCTCAAATGAATAAAACTAAGAAACATGAAACATATATCATTCTTTAACGCTTGATTTGATTTCATCATTTTCAAAACATAATTTTTTGTTAAACAAAATAAATGGTTTGTTTTTTATATCCTTCTGCCACCCATAGTTTTCTTTTTTCCTTTGTAAGTGGAAATAATTTGCCATTACAACCATCAATATCATCCTAATCTATCGAAATTCAACTCACTGGAGGCATCTTTCGCCGCTAAATTCTAGAATTGGTTCATTCGGGTGAGTCCGTGTTACCAACTACTCTTCCTTTCTGTTATTTCTTCGACTGAAATAGTAAGAAATTTTTGGGTCTGTACCTTGTATGAAATTAATGCAAGAACCATAGAAAACCAATTCACAAAAAAGAACCGTATATAGGTATACACGAACCAATTAATTCGTGATTCTCTTCCAACTTGAAGAATTTTGTTTCAATCGTACATATCTAATTGTGTCCTATTTGAAATTCATCAACCAAAAAAATTAAAAATAAAGGAATTAAAAATTGGAGGTAATATTAAACAATAAAGGAGTGTCTTGATCAAGACCAATTAGAAGTAGAGAGTACTTACTGACAAATTAGTTTAATAAATTTAACGATGGAAAAAGTTTTCTAGGACTTTCTTCAAAGTCGAATAATTAATGATTGCAAATGAATATTCTCCTCATTGATAAGGATAGTGATATCACACCTAATGAGTGGCAGATGATGATCGTAAAGAAAAATTTGTTAAAACATACCCTTATAAAAATAATAAATAAATCTTGATAACATATTAAAAATTTAATTTTAATTAAAATTTAGTCATTAATAATAACATAAAAATATAAATGTATTTATCTCATGACAATTTAGATATTTATTTATTAAATTCTTTCTATAAAATAATTAGGTACATTGAAACGGGTCCTATATTATTTACATAAATTTTGTCTTTGAAGTTTAAAAATTCAATTTGTTGTTAAAAAGGAAATTTCATCACAAGATATTCACTTTTTAAGCTCCATGGACATGGCAATCATTAGGTATGATGTCACTATTTTATCAAAAAATTAGTAGCCTGTTTAGAAGTGGAACTTCAATTTTTGTGCCCCTACTTCTTTGGTTTATCATCCTTTTGTTAATAATTCTCCTCAATCCCACTTTTTTACACATAACAAGCAAGTATGTATGTTTGTTCATTGTTTATTAGTGTTAATTAACTACTGTTCTAAGACCGATATTTAAAGAATATTATATAAAAAACTGTTTTGAATAATAATCTCAAAGTAGTATATTATTAACTTTTATCTAGCTCGTAAACAAGATATCACTTATTAATTATTAATTATAACTTTTTTTCTAAACAAGAGGTATATATCCTCTATTAATAAAAAAATAATTTTGTTTAAGAATACATGATAAATGATCATTAGTGAAACTCTTCCTATGAAGTATCTAATATATAATGTAACTTTATTTTTAGGGATTTGAATATAAACCTAAGTTAGAACGTATACACTTGTTGATATTAATTATGGCTTTGGTTTAACTTCAAATGACCTAGGTTTGAGATAGATCACCGTGCACGATAAGACTTGAAAAGAGATAGAATAATGTAACTTACAAACCAATACTACCGCTGCATCGGTAACTTTATACTTTTTTATGAAATTTGGGAATTTAAATTTTTATTAAATTTAGGTTATAGGAATTCATCACATTGGACAAAGAGCAGATTCATGTCATGTATAGAGAAAAATACATTTTTTATTAAGGTAAGGTCCATTTTGATGATCAAGACATTCATCCTAGAATTAAGCCCAAAGAAAACTTTTGGAGTTTTTAAACTAGTTAAAATAATATTAAAGTGATTTTCCTAACCATAAGCCTTAAGAAAATGTTTAAGCAGCCAAAAAAAGAAAGAAAGTCAAAACTTAAAATATTTTCTTACTTAACTGAATGCACCAAATTTTAATATTGGCCTTCCCTATATGTATTGCTCAAAAAGGCAATGTCAACAAAATCTTATTAAAAGTTATCCATTTTTGTGGGGCTAAAATAATAAAATAGAAGTATTTATTTTTTAAAAGAATGTAATAGCTATACAGTAATAGTGTAAATTTTTTACATAATCAACTTTTATTAATTACCATTCATTTATATTACTTCTTTTATATAAGAGTAATGATAAATGAAAATAAATGACGTAGTGACAAAATAAAAACACTTACACTATTGACATATACATTTTTATCTCTTCTTGAAATATGTTATCAAGAATATTTGGTGGGAAATTAGAGCCAAAGTATTCAAAAGGGCATTTTTTATTATAAAGAGAAAATATTAGAAATTAGGAATATTTATGGGAAGTCTAAAATAAGAATAATGATTTTTTTTCAAATTATGTTTGAATTAATGATATTGAAGTAAAAACAGAAAAAATAATAAATATTTAATTTTTTTAATTGACATAACATGTTTTCATTATTATAAGACATAGTATTTGATACAATAGATTCTTATCCCTAAAATAAGGGCTGTGTTGGCCTTACCCAAAGGCCACCCCTATTTGACCGAGGAAAGCTTTGGTGGAAAAAAAACAGAAGCTTGCTTTTGCATAAACAACAATATTTGTCAATTTTATTAGTAAAGAACAATACAAATTAAATAAATATATATTAAGTAATAGTTGCAAGTAAATGTTGATATAGACAAATTATGCTATGACTGTTGTTTTAAAACATTGTCTTATTAATTAATAGGTAAATAAAATAGGACAAGTAAAATACAATAAAATATGAATAAAAAATAAAATGTAACAAGTAAAATACAAACAAAAAGGGGACCTCATTGTTATTTGGAAACTCTGCCACCATGAATTTCATTTCAGATTGGTTTTTCAGTACAAAATGTCACGGCCTGTTCGAATTTACGTGTGGGAAAACAATATCGTCGCAACTAATTTATGTCGGTGGAAGAATTTATATTTTATGAAGGGAAAATTAGGAGAATATAAGTTAACTAAGAATACAACTGCGTCATAATGATATATTATAAGTTAGCTGATTTTTTAAAAATAAAATATGCTATTAATTATAATACAAATCATTAAACAAAACTTATAAGTTAGAAACTTATTACATAAGTCTCTTTGTTAAACACAATAAATTAATTTATTTTAATCAAATAAACATAGTGACTAAACTCGGTTTAGATGGTCAATCCGACTGTCTAACGGTGAAACGAACATCTAACAGATCCGAATCATTATTCTGACACATTATGCATCAAATACAAATCGTTAAACTAAACTTATAAGTTAGAAACTTATTACATAAGTCTCTTTGTTAAATACAATAAAATAATTTATTTTAATCAAATAAACATAATTATTAAACTCTATTTAAATGGTCAATCTGAATGTCTAACAGTGAAGTGAACATTTGACAGGTTTGAGTCGTTGTTCTGATGGGTTATGCATCAAATACAGTTACTTGACTAGTTGGACCAATTCGACTCGGTTTGTTCAATCAATTTAAAAAAAAACATATCAAAAGGACATCGTTTTAAGAGGAAAAATCTACTTCATTCAACTTATTTGTAATTATATTTATTATTATTGTAATTATATTTGTTATTTATTAGTTTATATTTTTTGTACTAGGTATCCCAAAGGTAATGAACTAATCTTTTTTGGGGTGTATGACTGATCTTCCCGACAAGTATCGCTTTTAGGAATTGAACTATTGACATTTTGGTTATCCTCTGGATTAAACGGGACCTTATACCACTAGACCAACACATTGTTGTTCTGTTGATTTATGTTTGAACAAAAGTGTTATTGTTTAGTTAAACTTAAAATTTATTTATATCCTTTAGTTACAATTAAAATCCTTTAGTTACAATTAAAATGTAAAACCTATGATATTTAGTGATAATTTAACTTTTCTGTGAAATTTTGTTATACTAAAAAATTACATGTTTGTTGTTTTATGAGATAACTTATGTAATGATAAGTTTTTATATTTGGAATAAAAAAAGTAAATAGTGTTATATTATGAATTTAATATTTTTTAATATAAAGTTATAGTTTAAGTCAACTTATCCAATCACTGATTTATAGTCCGGTACCTGACTGAATCAATGATCAATATGAGTTGTAAGAACATTGCAAATGAGTTAGTTAACTATTTTATAAGCCACCTTTATACTATTATGGAGCCTAATAAAGGTTTGCCACAATTAGTTTTATAAGTCCCTTGGGATCTTAGAAGTGAAGAGTGGAAGACTAGAAACTTATAATTTAGTTGATAAAATAAATTTGATTGGTACTCCCTCAAGTCTATTTTATATATAAAATTTAATAATTTCTCATATATTAAAAATTCAGTTAAAAGATAATGAATTGCTTTGATTTAATAAAGAGCATGCATAATAATTACAATTAATATTTAATATATGGTATATAAGAAATTATTTCAAGTGTATTTAACAAATATAAATATAGTTAAATTTTCTTGTATTTGATACTAAAAAATAGTTAATTTTTTTGTTATAATAACCCTCTAACTTATAAGTCATAAATCACATTCAAATGACTTATCAAATATAACTTTATAAGTCATCCTATAAACTTATAAGATCAATTATCAAACACCATCAACTAATTTATTTTTATCAAATAAATCTATCTAATAACTATATCTCTATTTGATTTCTGGCCAAACAGATTCCCGTAATTCAGTTAAGTAGTTTTTTTTCTCCACGAAATCACTAGTAATTAACTCTTGTTAAAGTCAATCCGTGTTAATTTTTTCAATGAGACAAAGTTTTCGTAAACAAAAATTTCTTTAAAAAATAAAAAGGACCAGAAAGATACAAACGTAAATTTTGTTTATAAAACAAAATGAATTGGAAACGGGGTCCACTAGTACGAAGCTTTTGTTAAAAGACAAAGCAGATAGCACAGTGTGTAATGAATGCACCGTCATTGGGTGCAGCCCCACATAATGCAGCCAATTCTGAGAGTCCATTTTCCACGTGTGGGTTAAGTGATATTGACCACCCCCCACATCCACGTGTGTGTTTCCTGTTTCATGTTTTTCCTTCTGTAGAAAGATTTACGTCGAAATATATTTAAGTAGAGATAACAAATAAAATTTTAATTGTATATTAAAACTTTAATTGTATCCAAAATTTAATTATAAATAATAGTATAAAAATATAAATATAATTGTCTCCAAATATGATAGGTAATTACTCACGTGAGAATAATGCGCTATTGTGAGAAAAGAATACTTGATATACACCATTGGATCTTGATTGAATAATTAAGATTAAAAGATACATGCACATGACTATCATATGATCAATAACTAACTTTTAATCCTAATCATTTATGATTAGTTGAAAGACTAAAATTTATTGTTCTCATAATTTTTATATGAGAATTACTCTTACTTGAGCATATCCCAATATTATATGATATGTTCCAAAGTTTTTCTCTACCATAGAAGAAATGACATCTTATACACAAAATGTGTCCCACCTTGTATACTTTGGATCTCATTAATCATAAAAAATATATGATTATATATATTTGATATTCTTTTACCTTTTTAATTAGTATAAAACGACATTCAAACGACTATAACTTATCGCACCTTAATTAAATAGATATATTTTTCACCGATAAAATAATTAGTAAAAAAGGAAGGATATATGGAATAATACACAATTTCCACATTAAATATGGCTTCCAACAATGATGTTGGCACCAATGCATAGGATCCCTTCTCCGTCCTGAAATGTGCATGCACCTGTCGCACATCTCACTTTCCAAACATTATAAAGCATATCAATTTTTATTCTTTTTATAACTCCCATTTTTGTTGATGGTGGGACTCGAACCCACAACCTCTTATACTCCATTCCTTACGACCGTCCTCTTCACCATCAGACCACCTTATGATTCCTATAAAGCATATCAATTTACTTCTAAAAATATAAATTTTGATAATAAAATGAAATATGTTTATTGTATTAATAAATTTAATATTTATGCATAGATATTATATGAAGAGTTAGTGTTGATCAAATATGAATAATGAATAATATATAAATAATATTAATGTAGATAAACTAATAATTTGATAATAAATAAGAGAGAACTCTCTTCATGTGTATTAAGGATGTCTTCAAGTCAAGATGAATACTATTTTTTTAGGTGGACATCGCCCAAATATGTATATTCCTTCAAATGAAACATAAATTTAATTCTTTGCATTGAAATAACTATCTATAAATTATTTTGGACATTGGGGTTCTTTTATATATACAAAGTATGAACGTACGGGAAAAATAAATAACATAAATGCATAAGATTTCAAAGTTAATGTTATAAGCTTGTTGTTGAAATAATATACCTCTAATTTAAAAAATATTTTTAAGGGTTATTTGTTAGTATGATTTTATTATTTTCGGTGGTTAAATGTGTGGCAGAAGAAAATAGAAATGTATTATTGTGATAATTTGAAAGAAAAACACCAACCACTTGTGCTTGACACGTATATTTCATTCTCATAATAACAGCTGGTAGCATCAAAATGTATGTACCCATTTATAGGCTATTTCCTACGCACCAAAATTCACCACGCTTTCGAGTATAAAAAATGATAGTTTTATTGGTATTGTTTTCTTTTCCTCTTTTTTCACGTATGTTTTCCTATTAGGTTCTATATCTATTCAACTATTTTGGTCAACTATACTTGGAGACTTCGAATCGTACAAAATAAGAATACGACAATTTGTCTAATAGTTTATTGATACAGGTCCCTCCCATGGCAGACATGATAATCTTTCAACCATTTTTAATAATCCATTTACATACACCATACACACCTAACTTACATAAATACATAGGATATACCATATATTCATTTATTTCACGATATGTTTTTTATATTGGGTAATATCATTAACCAACATTAATTTTTGACCTTTTACGATATTAGAAGATTGTTTACATCATTGGACCAATTCCTAATTAATTTCGTATTATAATACATTTCAACATTCACATACTCAATGTAAGATTTATTTTAGACTTTAAAATTGCTTCTTTTAAAAAATTATTATGTGGACAAAACTCACCCAAAACCTTCTTCCAGGGTTTTCTACTGGAAAAACAACGCCCAATACAAATTTCTCCCCCACGAGATCTCTCGAACTATAGGTTCTCTTTATCTGGCCATGAAATTGTTGTGGATATTTGTTTTGCAAATCAACCCTAAGATTCGGAAACGGAGTATGTAGGTTCTCTTTATCTATATCTAATTTATGTGCATATTCATGTCGGATTTTTGTGTTTTATTTTTATCTATATAAGTAACAAATACGGACACAATAAAACAGATACACACCGAAAAACACAAAAGAATATTAGTTTATATATTGTATTAAGTTATAATATGACAAATTTAGTGACTCTCCCTTCACAATTCGACCAACACAATTTATACCACTAGTTTATTAAAATGACGAGTATTTGCACAATTTGTATAGAATTATTCTTCATGACAAATTTAAAATGCTTCTTCTTCGCAAGTTTAAAATATATGTAATGGTTATTTTGATTGAATTTGCTAGCTATGGTGAGAGATATTTGAATGATGGATGGGAGACAAATAATGAGTAATGAATATATAATAATGAAGCATGTTACTTGGGCATGTTACACCATACTGATATAGCAACTGCATGCATGACTATTGCAGCAACACCGTCGTTTGGTCCCTTTCTAGTAAACCTAAAAATATTCATGCAGTGATTACCTCGTGGTTTTTCAGTGCAAAGATGAATATATAAATAAGTTCATTTTCGAATCCAATGGTTTGGTTTTGTATAAAGAATCATTGAACAAAACATCATGGAGGGTTCTTCTTGGATTTAATTACTTGACAAGATCCTTATACTGACAATGATCAATTAAACTAATGTTTGTATTAATATTGAAGATTTGTCTCAGACTGTGTTATTCCTAGCTAATGTGTAAAGCAAAGTTCCAGCTTATAGCAAGTTGGATTGCGGTTAGAATTACATTTGTCATCCTTCACTAAAATATTCCATTATGTTTACTAGTCCTACCCTCTTTTGTCTCTTTCTTTATTTGTGCTGATATTTACAATTATAATAACTTTTCCCCTATTTATCAGAGTGGGAAAATGATTAACGATCAATTTTCTGCTTTCATTTCCCTTCCATTCAGTTTAAATATTATAAAAAAATTAAACTAAATCAATATCACTCGAACTTCTTTAAGCGGAAATTATTCTAGTCTAGATTTCTCTATTGCACCTATAAAAACGAAAGAATAAGATAAATTCTTGCGAGACACAAATGTAAAAATCTATTATTTGTTTTAGTGATTAATTTTTAATAAATAAATTAAGGTTATAATTAATCTATGTAATTAGCAAGAATATCATCTAGTATGGGCGATGAGGTGCTAATATCTTCCTTATTCGTAATTGACTCCCAAGCTTTGAACTCTTCTTAAAAGACCATTTTATCCAATTTAGGCATAAATGGAGTTTTCTATGTTTTAACTGCAAAAAATGTAACGGTGACTCTAAATCTTTTGCGATAATCGAAATTGAGTTGAACCTTTTTTGAGATATCGAAATTGAGTTCAACCTCTTCCTAAGTCGCGTAGTCGGTAGTCGACTGAAAAATGGGGAACAACAATAGATTTATGAGCGGCACTTGTTGGGATACATTCATGCACACAAAAGGGATTAATTCCTTATTTATAAGGTGATGAGATACCTTTGATAATACGAAAAGAAGACAAAAATAATAGATTCAACAATAAAAAGTAACAAAGAGGTTGCATTAAAAAAGGGAAAAACATGAAGAAAATCAACTTCATTGATAGCCTCCATATGACTCTATGATGAAGTTAAATTCAGAGAACTAGAAAATTGGGGTTACTATTAGTGGATTTGGGCTCAACAGCAGGCCATTCCTTCAACACTTTAATTAAATGATAAAAATAAATATTTAATGCCCAACTTCAAGTTCGTTTTCCATGACCATGTTTGAAAAGTGTAATTTAATTTTTTTGTTAGTCTACGTTAATGATTCAACCATTTTTTCAAGAAATGAACAAGCACATTATCTGAACCCAAAACCTAGCACCCATTTTAAACCTAAAGCTGAAACCTATAATTAAACTTCATTATGAATAGATTGAGCAGCTGTTCTTTCCTTTACCACTCCACCATTTTTATTTCTTCATTAATTATTTTCTTCTGATAAAGATAAGAACAGAACAAGCACTACCACATGTTTCTAGTTTTTTGGTTTTTAACTTTCAAAGCAACCAGGTTTGCCATAACTAGGTAAATTCGGATTAATTTACTTTCACCAAATAAATTTCCGACCTAACCTAATTCAATCGAGATTTCTGTCATCAATAGCTTAACAAAGGCATGAAACAAAATTGGTGCAGTATAACATAAAATTGGGCCTCTTTATGGATCATTGCCATTAATGCCTAACCTCTAGAGTCTTCTCTAGATGGGACATGATTTTTCCTACATGGGTTGTTTCTTTTAGCACCCATTTAATCGATGTTTATAATTGATGCAATATATAATAAGAGAATTTAGTCCAATATATAACATTATTTTCTCGCTCTTCATTCTAATATTTGACAATGTGAGAATTCATATAGTAATATATCTCAAGCATCTTAAACAATCTTCATCTTAACTCTCTTTACTATCTCCTTAACATGAGAGTCTACTACCTGTTTAGCGTAAGCCTTTCCAAGGTATCATTTGAAATGACAAATAGTCAAAGGATGCCATCATGATGAACCTACTTAATTTTGATGAAGACAAGGAGTTTAATGGAAGCTTGAAGATGTGGACATTACAACAAACAACATGACAAAGACTCAAAGGTCAACGTCATATACTTATGATTGTTTTATTATTCTAGAAGTCCTAAGATGTTTGCCTAGTGTTGAGTCTAGGTTAGAAAATAATTATTTTATTTTAATAGAGTAAAAAATTTGACTAGATTGTTTTTTAGCTTTATTAAAAATGAAAATCACTTAAAACATTTTCTATATTTTTTTTAAAAAAAGAACTTGAAAATTGGTGGGAAGAAATTAGTCTGAAATATTATCCCACCATTATTGAGTTAATTAAACTCTATCTTTTTATGTGAGTGGAAAATCCAGAATTGTTTTCTTCCTTAAATTAAATTTCCAAATCAAAATCTTTCATTTATTATTTATTTGTGGAATCATAATATGATTAATTATTTTTATCAAACTAATATATTTTTACTATGTATGTTTTTCATTTATTTTTAATTATTAAAAAGATTTTTTTCAAAATTTATTTTTTTGGGTTTGACAAAATTGATGGATAACAAGCAAACTATGGTTCGAGAGTTATCATTATAAGTAACTAATAAAAATAATCAGCACTAACTTGTCAAGCTTAAGAAAACTTACCTAGCCAAATTTGAGTACTTCACTGAAATAGTTGGAATTAGTTGAGAACATAAGTCGGGGTCATGTCATAACTCGAGGAAAGAAAAAAAAAGAGAAGACACAAGTCAAGAATATAGAATCCAAGAATGTATGTCGGGAAATTGTCGAAACCTAAAGAATAAAACACTGAAGACATAGGGTGGGGTCCCACCAGAATGCAAGAAAAATAATAAATTCAAGAACACATGTCGGAGTAGTGCCAACACATGGGAAATAAGACACTATGAACGCAAGTCGGGGTACTTTCAAAACCTAGGTAAGCATCAAAGATGTAGGTCGGGATATTGTCGGAATTGACGAAAAAATACAACCAGGAATGTACGTTGGGATATTGCAGGAACTTGGGAAACAAGATACTAGGAATGTAAGTCAAGATATTGTCGAGGCACATGTAAGAACTAAATACGTAGGTCGGAATAATGTCAAAATTTGGGAAAATAAATAAAACCAAGAATACAAGTCGGAGTACTCCAAAACCTGAGAAACAAGACACTAGGAATACAAGTTGAGGTAATATCGAACCTAGACAAGCAGCAAAGGTGTAGGTCGGGATATTGCCGAAATTTAGGAAAATAAATAAAACCAAGAACATAACATTTCGCCGCACGTCTAAGTCTGGCAACTTCATAACATTTCAGCGTCTAAGTCCAAAGAGGTTCCGTGAAAGAATGCTCATGCATCTAAGTCCAACAACATCATATCATTTCAACGTTTGAGTCTGCCAATGCTTATTGAAAGAATGCTCTATCGTTTAAGTCTAGCAACTTAAAACATTTTGGTGTCTGTGTCTGAAAATGTTCTTTGAAAGAAATTTTCCATATCTAAGTCTGGCAATATCATAACATTTTATCATCTAAGTCCCAAATTCTTTTTGACAGAATGTTTTGATGTCTATGTCTAACAATTTTGTAAAGCTTCAAGGTTGAACTCAGCAAAATGCTTATAAGTGTAATGTCATTAGATTGGCCTGAAAGTCTTGGTTGCTCGTTTATGAAGTTGTGATAAGGGAAGATGCATATGCAATTGTATGTGATTATGCTATGTAATGCATGAAGTTCATGTTATGTTTGTAGTATAATGATTAATGTATGAATGCGAGTATGTATAGATTTGAATGGTGATGCATGATAATGCTTTTAATGCTTATAAATGTGATATGGTGTTGGTGTTTATTTATATGCAAGAGAATGAGGGGTAGGACACATGCACAAATGTGTCACTCAAGATTTTTCTTTTGGGATGGTAAAGATCAATTCACTCATTCTTTACAACTTTTTTTGACTCGGCTAAAGCGATTCTTGACTGTCATTGCATGATTGAATGATAACTTTCCTTTCATCAAAAACTTACCCAATTTATTTAAAGAAATCTTTCTTTTAAGGTAATCCGTACACTGTGCTCCAATGTCATATTGATGAGAGTGACTAAACTCAAATACATTGCTCCATTGTAGGACGACCGAAATTTCTTTCAATGAGACACTAATGTTCTTGTTTTTATTTATTTTTTGATAGAAATTGTCAAGTGTCCTATTCTGAACTTTCAACTTTCCTTCAGAGTGGTGATTTGGTGACAATGAATTGAATTTATGTTTGAGTTGTGAATGGTGAGTGATGATGTGTTGATGATAAATTGAATTTGTTTTTGGGTTCTAAATGGTGATGGTGATGTTGATGAGAGAATTGGATTTTTGTCCTATATATTAAAGATGAGAAATTTTTATCAAAATTTATGAGTTTAGCAAAGTCAGAGTTTGTCTGTTATGGTGTGAATCTTAGGAAAATCGACCATCTATTTTACCATGGCATGACTAAGGGTATCTAACAAGTGGATATAAGACTCAAATATATATTTTTCCCATACACACCTTTCACCTTTTCTTCTTTGTCTTATTTTTAACAGTTTTCTAATATGATGTTCAACAATTAAGAGGAATTTATTGATTAATCAAGGCGATAATCTTCCCCTAAATAATTTGAATGGTTACTTTGACAATCATTGATAATGCATTTTTAATTGCCGTAACATTTTATTTAGATTTGAATTTAGGATTCTTGGCGGACGTATTATCTAGTTTTCTTTACTGGAACGCTAATTTAGCTGAACATTTTTATTTTCTTTGAATTCTTTATCCCCAAGTCAGATGGTATTGTGAAAAAAAAATGCATTTCTTAATAATTGAATGTCAATAAACACAAAATGATTGAAAAACTACCCTGAGGCTATTGATATTATTTGGTCAATTTTTTTAATCAATATGATTGGTGGAGTATAGTGAGGGTCGTAAATTTGCATGATCAATGTGGAATTATATATATGTTAAAAATATATGCATTCTAAAATAAATCTTTATCCTTGTAAGAGGAAACATTGATGAGCATAGGAGTGGTCAACCTTGACTAGGATATTTAAACAATGAGAAGATTTCAAACCGGATGTTGGTTATGCTAGATTAGGAAACAATGTGTCATATTTAGATTCTCCTTGAATTCTTGAATGACTTTTGTCTCAATCATGATTGCTTTCAATCAAGTTTAATAAGAGTGCTTTCGAAACCAGCATTCAACTCATGAGTGCATTTGGCAAAAAAACAGCAAATAGTTTTTTATTTCTGCATGAGATGCATGAAATGGACATTCTTTTTTACATGGACTAAAATGCAACTTATAATTTAAATGATGCAAGAAATGCTAAATATGAATATACACTATTTCCAAAATGCATGACATGCACTTTAAGAAGTCTTTGATTTATTTAGGGACGTATGGGAGGAATGAGATTGCAATTATTTTGTGTGCATATAATGTATGGAAATGTGTGCATGTTATTTTTTTCATCTTTTTTAGTGCATATGGAGATGCATGAATTGAAATATTTTTTCCTTTTAAATAATTTATGTTAATGTATGAAATGCAATAGTGAGATAATATTTAGAATGTATGGTATGATAATATATGAAATACACTGTTTGAATGGGTTCTTTTTGTTTTTAAGAGTGCGTGCATGATTAAGTAGATGAATATATGTATGATACATATGTTTAGACTAAACATATGAATAAATGAATGGTTATATGAATGTTTTATTTTTTATTCTTTTTGAATGTATGTAGGAATGGATGAATGAATATTTCAATAAAATAGTTTTTGATTAATGTATATATATGACTGATTGGATGAATGATATGTATGAATTTGATGTGTAAGATATAAATGTATTTTGCATACCCATAGAGTAGGAACGCTATTTTAGAATAATATAGACTTAGTTACAATATAGTTAAATGTCATGCTGAATTTGAAATCTATTATATAACTCCAAGCTTATTAACATGATCGAAAACTTATCAATAGGGTGTTGAGTCCATCGACGAGTATGTAATGACTAGAAATTAACTATAGCCTCAAATTAAACAACATAACTTTAGACTAATTGTTATGATAAAAAATCCATCCGGCATTGAACTCATTAAAGAGTTTGCTATAAATGAATTTTATCCCTAGGGTGTTGAGCTCATTAATGGGTATGATATAAATGAAGGTTAGATTTATCTTGGAATTAAATAGTATAATCCCAAGCTAGCTTTAATTATGCAGAAATTATCCTTTGGGTGTTGGGCTATTTGACAGGTATGTTATGAAGGTTAGCCATCCTTGTCACATAATGACATTGTAGTGTAATGATATACTTATTTCACTTAAGAATGGATTATGTACTCATATAACTAGGGATGATAAATCCCATTTCATGATATAAGAGTTTCAAAGCAAAAAAAATGATCACATTCTCGTGTCTTATATAAGGTATGTCTTATGGGTATATTGGAATGTGTAATGGTTGCAACCCTATGGCAAAGTATCATGTCTTGTTTAAAGTGGACTCGATAAAATCTTTAGACTACTTGGTCACCAGATTGCATGTAATCTTAAAAGAAATGAAACCAAATATTGTAGGTTAGAAACAAGAGTAGCTAGTCAATCCAATGTCTAACTCACAATACCAGGAATAATCTAGGTGATCCATCACACTAATACCACATTTGACACTAGGCCATCACTGCCAAAACATATGTCCTTATCTAAATCATAATCTCAAATAGTCGGGTTTAGTGCATATGTGTGTACACAATCAAGTGTACAATGTTAGTGTGTGGGGGAAATGTATTAACCTTTATTGAAAAATAAATTACTCACCCCTAAAAGCTGCAAAAATAATAGAAGGGTCTATTCAAATGATTAATTGAAGTGGAAAGTAAGAGGAGATAAATATTTTTATAATTTTTAATTTAAAAAATATGATATTTAAATTCATGTAATGAATGGCTCTAGGCCTCACTCTCTTAGTAAAAGTTTGAACTCTAGTGGAGTCTCCAACTGTCACATCCTAATTTTCAGCTAAACATCGACTACACAACTTAGGAAGAGGTTAAACTCCATTTTGACCTCTCCGAGGAGGTTGAACTCAATTTCAAACTACCCCAAAAGATTTGGTATACCACTATATTTTTTGTGGTTAGAACATATAAAACTCTCGCTTAAGTCTAAATTGGATAAATGATCTTTAAACAATATTTATGGGCTTAGGAGTCAATTATAGATCAGAGAAGATATTAGCACCTCGTACACTCATATTTGATGACAGTACACTTGCTAATTGCATGAATTAATTGTACCATTAATTAATTTTTTAAAAGTTTAATTACTAAAACAAATAATATTTTTTTATATTTGTATTTGACAAGAGTTTATATTATTTCTACGTATCCCTAGGTGAATTAGAGAAATCAAGACTATGTAATTCTAGGGTTAAATAAGCTTGAGTGGCGTTGATGTGATTTGATTTTTAGAAATTATTTAAATTGATTATATGGGAATTAATAATAGAAGAGCCGATATTGGTCTTTAAACATCTTCACACTTTGATAAATAATTGTGACACTACAAATGCGTAAAATTGTTTCTCAGCTCAAAGTAGAAAGCAAGATATAACATGAGTTCGTAACCTCACTATTGAATTACTAGTAAATAATAAAACAATTATTTTTATTATTATATACATTCTTTGTAAAAGATGAAATTAATAGATGAAGACTCAATATTGGTCGTTAATCATCTTCTCACTTTAATAAATAATATATGTAAGACAAATGATCATAACCTTTTCTCAACTCGAATTGGAAAATAATATACATCATGAGTAGTAATCTTGCTATCGAATTCCTAAAAAAATTAACTAATTTTTTTACTTTTGGTATTAAATAAATTAGAAATAAAAAAATTAATAGCATTAGTCATTAACTTTTAGGAGTATTAGGGAACAATAACTGGAAAAGAAAAAAGGATGGTAAAGGAAGATGGGATGGAGTGAAGAAGATAGAATGCATGGAAAATTAATGGAAGATTATTGGAGAGAGAAATATGACATAAAAGAATATTGTACTAACCTTATAGATGATATAAATTTTCTCAATGTCTTTCTCTACTAAGTTTTACTACCTATAACACCATATTTCTTAATTTCTTTGTATTTCTTTGTGTTTTTGTGTGTTCTTATGTGTCATTTCCCCTTCTATTTATAGGAGGATCCTGGACATTTTTTTTTCTTGAGAGGAAAACACTATTAATGAGTGATCGAGGCCGTACCCGATACAAATAATATAAAAATTAAAAATTGCAGTACTAGGAAGTGACTCCTAGGTCATTTCTCAAGGATTATCTTTCAAGCAAAGTTTCAAACACCTTATACTCACACACACAAGAGCGTTTTTGTTGTTGGATAGTATGAACATAAATCAAATTCAGAAAGAGTAGTTAAGTAATGTAATAAAACGGCTAAATCTTTTTGGTTCGTTTGTTCACAACTCAGTCCTCGGTTTCAAAATATTATTTTCAGATTCCAACCATTGACTTCTGAATTTTTTTAGAATCAATTAACTAAGTGATAATCAATTCAAAGTTCCAAAACTTAAGCCTCTAACTAAGTGAAATCAGCATAAGCACGAAACGATTAACAAATTCACACGAACTAAACATTCATGCACTAGATAGTAAATCAACTAAGTGAAGACAAACTCATAAACCAATTTCTTACATCGAAGAAATCAATAATAAAGAAACCGAAAATGCATTAATAACAAAACCTCAAGAGTTGTTATACATTACCAAAGGAATTTAGTCTACAAGTTTAGCCTTCTGTCGAGTGGAAAAAACAAACCGAAAATGAATGAAAACCGAAATGGAGGCACAAAACGAAACCCTAGCATAGCCAAAGATGGAAAACGAAATTCTCAGATGTTTCAAAATGAGGGAAAATGAAGTATGTGTGTTTGGAGCGGGGAATATGAATTTAACCCCTCCAACACACATAAAATCGAATTGGGCCTAAATATTGGCCCAAAGCTAAATTACAATAGAAAACTCCTAAAATAAAAATACAATCTTCACTTCAATACATATCCCCCACTTATGTAATATCGAAAATGTCCTTAGTGCCAAATATTATCTGAAAATGATAATAGATTTAATCAGGCCAAATAATCCCAAATTAACTCATTTTAGGAATATTAGTCCAATAAAGTCTAAAACACTAAACCATGTGAAACAAAGTCCA
>NC_032028.1:15469196-15472200 GCF_001865875.1 Lupinus angustifolius | reverse complement strand
TGGGCAAATTCAAACACACAAGAGTAAAAGAATCAAATCAAGATATCCATGAATATCATCCAATGAATTCAAGTGTGCAAAGAAACCAATCAAACCAAGAGGCGAGTCAAAAAAATGATAGAACCTCACAAGATATGCTCTCTAAAGTGTTTACACTCATGTGTCTTAGGTTGCAAGTGTTTACACTCAAAGCACTTCATGGAAACAAACACAACCATAAGTTTGACAAGCCTCTAACATCAACATCATAAGCACATGCACATAAAGATCAAAAGGAATTTTCAAGGTTGTAATGGGGCCGAGGACAAGGTATGATAAATATGAGATATGTAGCTAAAACCAAATGGAATAGATGAGCAATGGAGAATAAGTAAAAAGTAAGCAAAAATTAATCCAACATAAGACCAAATCTCTAATTCCAATCATGTTTGCCTTACTCAACCTTTTATTCACTTATGTTTCTCTTTTTGTTGCTTTTTTTTGTTTGATGAACCCTTATGTATACAATAATTGTATCAACCATTAAGAATAACCAAGAATCTACAAGATCTGAAGAACACTGCACCATTTCTTACTTAATACACATGTCCAAAACAATTCCAAAGCTCCAAAATTCCCTAAGGTTAGGACAATCACGGTTTTTCAATTATAAGCATGTAATGAGCTAAATAACAATGAAAGAGGTAAAAGGCTCAAAAGGGCTATCAAAGGATAAAGTCATTCAAGGTAGGCTTATATGGCTAAGTGGCTTATTCAAAAGAAATGCCTAGATCACTTCAATATGCGCATGTGAATATCAAGTATCAACAAGAAATAAGTCAAGTAATCAAGAGTACAATCACACATGAAAGAATATTATATGACATACAACAATTCATCCAAAATTAAGGCTCAAATTCTCACAAGAGACAAGTCTATCATAATTTTTTCAACCTCTTAATTCTCAAAAGCAATTTGACACACAGAAATGCACGGATTCACACCACAAGATATCATGACTTAAGTGAAAGAAAGTATAAGAGAAAATGCCCAAACCTAAGCAAAACCTAAAAATCAAAGAAAAACATGCATCAACAAAAACCTACAACCTAAAATAGTCTCCCCCCCCCCCACACACACACACACACTTAAATTACACATTGTCCCAATGTAGCACAATCAGAAAATCCAGACATACATATCAATCAATGGAATTGGACAAGTGCAATAAAAAGTAGAGAAGAGAAAGAAAAACTCATTGATTCATGGAGGAAGGAAAGTGGGTTCATCCAATGAGTCCTCCTCCACAAGTTCATCCACTAAGGAAGGATTTGTGAGGAAAAGCTTGAGGCGATGCCCATTAACCTTGAAGCTCTTATCTGTGTATTCACGTTTGATTTCTACAACATCATAAGGAAACACTTTAGTAACAACAAAAGGACCAATCCACCTAGAACGAAGCTTACCACTCATGAGTCCAAGCCTAGAGTTGTACAACAATTCTTTTTGATCAACCAAAAATTCTTTTCTAGAAATCAAGTTATCATGGAATCTTTTGGTCTTCTCTTTGTAGAACTTAGAGTTCTCATAGGCTTCTAAGAGAATCTCATCGAGTTCATTCAATTGGAGCTTTCTTTCTTCACCAGCTTGATCAAGAGCAAAGTTATAAGTTTTCACAGCCCAATATGCACGATGCTCTATCTCTACAGGAAGATGACATGCTTTACCAAAGACAACCCGATATGGGGACATCTCTATGGGTGCCTTGTAAGCAGTCCTATGTGCCCAAATAACATCCTTAAGTCTATTGCTCCAATCCTTTCTGTTAGGCTCCACCATCTTCTCCAAAATCCTCTTTATCTCTCCTTTTGAAATCCCAGCTTGCCCATTACATTGGGAGTGATAAGTTGTGGAAACTCTATAAACAACCCCATATTTCTTGAGCATAGCTTGCATGGATCTATTGCAGAAGTGGGTCCCTTGGTCACTAACAATGGCTCTGGGTATATGATAAGTGCCAAATATACCTAAATTTCATACACTTTTATGGCACATATCTTAAGCATAATTGAGAAAAACCAACTTAAAACAATACATTTTGTATAAAATATCACAATCTTGTATATTTGTGTTTGTATTTCTGTTTTTATGTGTTTTGTAGGATTTAGAAAGAAGAAGAAAAGAGAAAAAAGATTCAGGGTCAAAGAGAAAAAGAAGTCAAAATCAAGGTGCTCAAGTAGGCAGCTGAGCATGGACCAAGCCACGCTAAGCTGACCTAGACACCAGCCTGACCTGGACACCAGCATGACCTAGACACCAGCATGACCTGGACCAAGCTGCTCAAGCAAGTAGTTGAGTAGACTAGCTTGGCCGCTCAGCCTAGCACCAGACTAAAATTGATACAGTCAGAACTCGAGCTTGACACGGTCAGACACGAGCCTGACACACGCCCAAACTGCTCAACAAGCAGCTCAGCGGTGCAACCAAGCATCTCAACGGTGAACCAGACTCCTGCCTAAGTCAGCAAGCACTAGGCCATGTCCCAGTCAGCACGGTCAAAGCTGCTGAACAAGCAGCTTAGCGGTGCTACAGGTGTGCTAAGCGGTGTGCACCCAGACCTGACTTAGCCATCAAGCAGACCATGAAGTCACCAAAGACATCACTTCAAGTAGCCCACCATAGGCTTTTCAGAGTACCTCATGATAGTTGGTCCCGTAGCTCACAACTAGCTTTGATGAGTCAAGCTTAAGGAGGTGACAAAGCTGCTTGATCAAGTCACCAAACCCATGCTGAAAGGTTTGGTCAGCTGCTGAGCGGTGGTAACAAGCAGCTCAGCGGCTCCAAGGAAAATTCTATAAATAGAGGCACATTTCATTCGAACAAAATATCATATATATCGTTCACCATCTTGCCTAGAAATTCTTCCCTGAAGTTCTCTCTTCTTGTTCTTAGTTCGTATGAGTTTTATTTAAGTAAGTTTTGTAATTTTAGTTTATAATTCAAGAGGAAAAAAGGAGAAGGCAAA
>NC_032028.1:15458906-15469096 GCF_001865875.1 Lupinus angustifolius | reverse complement strand
TTGGAGTTAATCAAAGTAAAACATAAGAATTTGTCTAAGTAGTTCAAATTCATAAGAAGTTGAGAAATATTTTCCTTATTCATAATGATCTTGTCTCCTCAAGAATTTGTTAATATTTAATTTAGATTTCATGTTAATTGTTTATATCAAATTCAATTCAAATCAAAACCAAAATATGTTTAACTCATTATTTGTGCATTAACATGTTCATATGATTCATTCTATTAGACAATCTCTTGTGGTTTGACATAACTCTATACTATACTACAGTTGAATCTTGAAAGAGGTGTAAATTATAAAATAGTAAAGTGTTATCACTAAATTTATTCGTTGAAACATCTTTTAATATACAAAAGTGATGAAACTAACTTACTAAATTTTATTTATTGTTATTTACATTTCGCAATTATTTATTCTTTAATACCGATTCTTTAATACCAACCTTCCTTAAGGAAGAATTTTGGTTTGTTAATAAACAAAACCTGAAATGGAGTAAATAAATAAAGGTCACTTAAATTTATTATTATTTTGTTCTTTATTTATTTATTTATTTGTTTCTAACAACTAACTCTTCATCACTTTTGTACATTAGAATACCATTAAACCGGTGTTGGAATTTATTCCACAAAACCGAGATGGTATTCAAAGGTACTTAATAATTATGTAATAAGGGATTGCTTTGATACCATTGCACCAACGTTAGAATTTATTCTAATAAAGCCGAGATGGGGCAAAGAAGGAATAACTTATTCACATGATTATTAGATGTACGTTGTAACTGGAATATTCTTGAATCCATTATACCGGCGTTGAAATTTATTTCAACAAAGCCGAGATGGCGAACAAAGAATAAAGTCGAGTTCACTTACTTAACCAAAAAAGAGGAAATACACCGAATTGATGGAATTTTCGCTTTCAACAAATTGGCACTACTGCCAGGACGATTTGTTGAGAGGGGAAAGCCAAACCTTCCCCCAAGAAAAACCTTCCAACATTATGCCAAACCTGCTAAAAATGTGAGACCTAACAAAATCCATAACATCCCGAGCATCATTAGTTCTGGTGGCCTTAGCTTCCACTCATTTAGAAACATAATCAATAGAAAGCAGAATATAATAGAAGCCAAAAGAAATAGGAAACGGACCTATGAAATCAATACCCCATATATCAAATACCTCGCAAAACAACATAGGTTGTTGAGGCATCTCTTGTCTCTAAGAAAATGTACCACCTGCTCTCTGACACTACTCACAAGTGCTATAAATCTTCCACGCATCTTTGAAGATGGTGGGCCAATTAAATCCAGATTCAAGCACCTTAAATGTTATCCTTTGGGTACCAAGATGGTCACCCACTGCAGAAGAATGGCAAAACAGAAGGACTGACTCAATCTCATGATCTGGAATGCATCTTCTAGTAACATGGTCAGTACACAATCTCCACAAATAGGGATCATCCCACGCATAATATTTAGCATCACTTTTAAGTTTATCATTCTTAGATCTAGATGCAAGTGGAGGAAAAATATATGCAACCAAATAATTTACAATATTGGCAAACCAAAGGGTGGGGAAAGAAACAGAAATATTCAAAATATATTCATCGGGAAAATCATGTCTGATAGACATCATATCAACAACTCCTTCAATCCTGCTCAAGTGACCAGCCACCAAATTTGGTGCTCCACTCCTGTCACGGATCTTGAAATCAAACTCTTGGAGCAAGAGCATCCATATAATCAACCTTGGTTTAGAATCAACTTTCTTCAATAGGAACTTCAAAGTTGCATAGTCAGTGAAAACAACAATTCTAGAACCAAGCAAATAAGACCTAAACTTATCCAGAGCAAATACAATAGCTAAAAGCTCTTTTTCAGTTGTGGTGTAATTTGTTTGCGCAGTATCTAAAGTTCTGGAAGCATAACAAATTACCCTAGGCAGTTTGCCCACTTTTTGAGCAAGGACAACCCTCAATGCATAATTAGAAGCATCACACATCAGCTTAAAAGGTATTTTCCAATCAGGTACCTGGATAATAGGAGTGGTGGTCAAGGCTGTCTTGAGGCAATCAAATGCCTCCATACATCTCTCATCAAAATCAAAGACCACCTCCTTTTGCAACAGGTTAGATAGTGGAAGAACCTTCTTGCTAAAATCTTTAATGAACCTGTGATAGAAACATGCATGACCAATAAAAGAACGAACCTCTCACACGCAAGAGAGGTAAGGCAATTGTAAAATAACATCTATCTTGGCATGGTCTATCCTGATTCCCCTATTTGAGATCACATGCCCCAAAACTATGCCTTCTCTACCATGAAATGAATTTTTTCATAATTCAGAACAAGGTTAGTTTCGATGCATTTATGAAGAACTCTATCTAGACTATCCAAACATGCATCAAATGAAGATCCATAAACTGTGAAATCATCCATAAACACCTCTATGCAATTCTCTACAAAGTCACCGAAAATGCTCACCATACACCGCTGGAATGTACTAGGGGCGTTGCATAGGCCAAAATTCATCCTCCTATAGGAAAAAGTGCCAAAGGGGCAGGTGAATATGGTCTTCTCCTTATCCTCAAGAGCAATATGGATCTAGAAGTACCCATAAAAACCATCAAGAAAACAGTAATGAGATTTACCTACTAAGCGTTCAAGCATCTCATCAATAAATGGCAAAGGAAAGTAATCCTTTTTTGTTGCTTGGTTGAGCCTCCTATAATCAATGCAGACTCTCCAACTGTTCTGCACTCTCGTGGGAATCAGCTCATCTATCTCATTTCTCACTACTGTAATTCTTGTCTTCTTTGGAACCACCTGAACTGGGCTAACCCAATGACTATGAGAAATGAGATATATAATCTCATCTTGTAAAATCTTTGTGACCTCTTTCTTCACAACCTCAAGGATGACTAGATTGAGTCTCCTTTGTGGTTATCTCACTGGTTTAGCTCCATCTTCCAAGAGTATCCTATGCATGCAAATAGATAGGCTAATACTAGAAATATCAGCTAAGGTTCAACCAATTGTCTTCTTATGCTTCTTCAGCACTTGCAACTACTTCTCCTCTTAATCAACATCAAGGGAGGTGGAAACAATAACAGGAAGCTTCTCACCATCCTCTAAGTAAGCATACTTGAGGTTTTCATGCAAAGGTTTAAGCTCCAATACAGGTGCATGCAAAACAGATGGAACCAAGGTAGCAGACATAGATTCTGCACCCTGCACTTGGACAAGTAAATCAGCTTGTTGTATGATGTATGCAGAAATTGGGTTAGTGCAATCTGATTCTACAACATTTCGATCAACATAAATATGTAGAAACTCATCAATACAAGGATTACACATTTCAGAATCAGTGCATGTATGACAAGTTTATGAGTCTATCAATAACATAGAATCAAAATCATTAAAAAAACAGAGATATGCTCATTAGTTAACTCATTAATAAAATCAATATGAAACACAAAATGGTCCTCATATGGATGCTTTATAACATCAAAAATATTAAACCGGACCACAATATCACCAAACTTCATAGATAATGTTCCAGCATGGACATCTATCTTGGTTCGGGTTGTTCTCAATAATGGCTTCCCAAATATGATAGGAACTGGGTTATGGGAGGATCTCTCTTCCATATTGAGAATATAAAAATCAGCAAGAAAAATAAGTTCACCAACCCGAACCAAGACATCATCTATCAAACCAGCAGGATGGGCAGTACTCCTGTTTGCTAATTGAATCACTATCCTAGTGGGTTGCATAGGTCCAAGCGAAAGGGACATGAAAACTGACATATGCATAACATTAAATGAAGCTCCTAGATCTAACATGGCATTCTCAAATTTGCTATTACTTATTATGTAAGGTACAACAAATGTACCTGGTTTCTTACACTTTTCAGGAATATGAGGAACATTTTTACCTATTAATGCAGAAACATTTCTGCCCAAACTGATCCTCTCCTTACCCTTGAGCCTCCTCTTGTGAGTGCACAACTCCTTTAGAAATTTTGCATATCTTAGAATTTGCTTGATTGCATCAATTAAAGGTATGTTCACCTCTACCTTTCTAAATGTGTCCAAGATCTTCTTGTCTACCTCTTCCATCTTCTTACTTGGAACGACTCTTAGAGGAAATGGAAGAGGGATGGAAGGTGGTTGTGCATCACTTGTGGAAGGTTTACTAGCAAGAATTTCTTCACTGGTGCTCTCAGTCTCTTGTAAAACTGATTGCTTCATTTTTTATGCAGCTATATAACCTTCAATATGCTTGGCTGACCTTAGAGTGATGGCAGTCACATTCTTCGAGTTGACCACAATTTGGGAAGGCAACTTATCAGAATTCTGAGAGCGCGATGTGTTTAATGAAGTAGTCATCTGTCCCATCTGGGTGATCAAATTTTGAATGGAGGACTCTTGTCTCTGAATAGAAGCTCTGGTCTCTTACTGGAATTGCATATTCTACAATGTTATCTGCCTCACCAATTCTTCGAATGAAGGTTCACTAGATGTAGGGGTAGGATTACTAACCACTTGCTGTTGCCTCTACTGTTGGATTGGAGGAGGCACATATGGTCTATTTTGTGCAACATTATTATTCTGAAATGGTGGCCCTGAATGAGGTTGTGAAGGATTAGACCATCTAAGATTTGGATGATTCCTCCAACTAGGGTTGTATATGCTGGATCAAGGATCAAAATTCTATTGTTGTTGTTGCTGAGGTCTATCGTTGTAAATATTTGCAGCATAAGCATCGAGATGCTCACCAGTTTTGGGATCCAAAAGAGAAGGGAAAACATCAGCATAATGGTTAGTTGTGGTACAAATGCCACAAACTTGTGCTGCAAGTGGAGGTTTCTACTGATTCATGGCAAGTTGAGTGACCAAGGTAGCAATGGAGTTAATTTTTTCTCAAGTTTATCTTGCCTCATCGAATCTGTCCTAACATCATGGACACCTCTGACCATTATAGCATCACTACTTCTTGCACTAAATTGTTGAGAGTTGGAAGACATCTTCTCAATCAAACCTCTAAAGGGGTCATATCTCCAAGTGCACCACCACTAGCAGCATCAATGATATTTCTCTTCATGTTGTTTAGACCCTCATTGAAATATTGGAGGAGAAGTTGTTCAGAGATTTGATGATGAGAGCAGCTTGCACATAACCTCTTGAATCTCTCCCAATATTCATGTAAGCCTTGTGCATGTAGTTTTCTGATTCCAGAAATATCTTTTCTGATTGCAGTGGTTCTGGAGGCATGAAAGAATTTTTCAAGGAAGAATCTCTTCAGGTCATCCCAGCTAGTAATGGAACCAGGGGCCAAGTAATACAGCCAGTCTTTTGAAGGGCCCTCAAGTGAATATGGGAATACGTTCAAACATATGTGATCCTCTTGGACATCACGAGGCTTCATGGTGGAACATACAATGTGGAACTCTTTAAGATGCTTATGAGGGCATTCACCTGCAAGTCCATGAAACTTAGGCAACAAATAGATTAGTCTAGTTTTGAGCACATAGGGCACATCCTCATTGGGATACTGGATACACAAACTTTTGTATATGAAATCAGGTGCAGTCAGTTCCCTTAATGTCCTCTCATGTGGGACTTGATGTGGTTCAACCATATTTTCAGAGTATGCAACAAAATGCACAGAAACAATAGAATGCAGAAATAGTAGAATCAGTATCACTATCAAGTAGATTTTGATGGGTATAGGATTACGGTGAAAGGAAAGCTAATTTTGATGAATGATATATTGTTTATGTATGTGGGAGGATTATCGTGTGATGGTGGTACCCTTGGAGACTGCAAGGACGAAAAATGGAGTAGTTATGCTACTACTGAGGTGTATAAGTCATGCTTAAAGGGACCTCATTATTTTGTTTGAGGTGAGCTCACAAAAGCAGGTTCTTTAACCGTAGAAAATAGGCTTTTACATTACCTAATTGCTTACATATTAGTTTAGCGCAACACTAATCATATGCAACCTACTGTAAATGATCTGAAGCTTATGTATGTTGTTAAATAATGAATACTGGTTAGTTGGCCCGATGAGATTCTGAAAGTGATGTATAGTATTGCATCATCTTCTTCGAGATTGTTGACTTATGGAATATTCATCTCTCGTGTCATTGATCATTTGGAGATCGACACATCTGATGCATAGATAATTGTTGTGAATTGCAGAGAGCATATGGTCCATGAGAACATTATTCACAGGATGAGTATTTACAAATATGGAGGTGAATGGATGTATCAAGAGGATTATAGGACCACGGTTGATTTAGAAATGTATGGAGAAGAAGGTGGTGAGCGTAGTGAACAAAACCAGGGGAAAATGCCGATTAATCTGATATGCCTCAAGGAACTTCATTTTGTTTGGCTCATCTAAATGAGCATATTGACTCAAGGAACCAAGAAGTTGTATCTAGGATACAATCTATGGAGGATAGGCTTATGGCGGAGTTTCGAAGATAAGATGAAGAGAATTAGAGTCGTTTCAAGCAGCTTTCTTTTATGTTCAGTTCCTTCGGTGCATTTCCGCAACCACCTACTAGATAGCTTAGGATGTCTAGTGTGTCCTAGTTAGTTGATGATTTTAGTAACTTTGTGGTTCATGTAATCTTTTGGTTGTTGCATTGTAATTTGCCAAACTCGTTTAGTTTTTTTTTGGTGCGATGACTTGAACAATGTAATGATGTAACATGCTATGAATGAATTGGTTTTGTGCTGTTAAAATCGAATTGTGTAATGCTCTTATTACTTTTGTAAATCACTTGATCAATGGTTGAAAAAAAATGTTAGAAACTTTCAAATCTATTTGCGTTAATCTAATTGCGTTTACTTTTCAACCAACAAGTGGTAATCAGAAAGTAGTATTAATTCCCAAGTGGTATACACATAAGTGATAAAAAACAGTAGGCATCTATATAAAACAAGTGGTATAAAACCTGTGATATCAAACTGTATAAGTTTCTCCTATAGCATGTGGCCTGCACTGAAATCTGTCATATCAGTAGGTTTAATCGATTAACCAGAGGCCATAACCGATTAACCTACACCTAAGATGCAATTCTAGGCAAAATTAAACCACTCTTAATCAATTAAGTATATATGTTAATCGACTAACCTTCAAAAGAAATTGCATTATTTGTTTCTTCTTTTGGCAATATACTTTCATATATGACTTTGCTTTTTGATCATGCCAAAAGTGGGAGAAAGGTTGTTGTTTATGTTTTGCAGGACTTACACGAGAAGATAAGTTGAGGCTTCTGCAACGAAAAAGAATAAATCACCCAATGCTCAAATTGAGGGGGAGCAAGAGGGAGAAACACTCATAAACTTACAAGAACAAGGCAAAACAAGTTGATTGTCATCAAGAAAATCCAACAAAAAATTGTTAGATCCAACAAGTTGTTAACAAATATCAACAAGTTCATGTCATATGTCAACAAGTGCTTGTCATCATTAAAAATGGGGAGATTGAAGATGTAAGCATGCATGTATGTGAGATTGAAGAGGCAAGCATGCATAACATAATGTTTTATTGCAGACAAAGGACACACAAAGGTTGATGAAGACAAAAGAGTGATAAAGGCAAATGATTGAAAACATGCATAAATGTTGAAGGACAAGCTTGAGAAGATAAGCAAATCAACAAACAACAAAGTATCAACTAAAGTCAAGACTCAAAAGTATACAAGCAAAAGCATGCAAAATGTATTTTTATATTTTTATTAGGTCTTAAGATACTTGCTTAGTAAGAGAATAGGCTAGGATGAACCCCAATGAAAGTCTCACAAGCTAAAATCAATCATATCTAAAATGAGACTTACATGCATACATATAAGATTTACACGTACATACGTACATACGTACATACGTACATACGTACATACATACATACATACATACATACATACATACATACATACATACATACATACATACATACATGACCATTAGGTTATAAATCATGTATGAGGTTCATTCATCATTTGAAATGTATTTTAGAAAACCATTAATCAATTAACAGTTGTATTAATCGATTAACCCTTAGGCTGAACACGTTAATCGATTAAATGGTGAGTTAATCGATTAAGGTGGTTAGCTGGTAATTGTTTATGTTTTCTGTTATTTTGAAGAAACTCGTTAATCGATGAAGGTTCAATATAATCGATTAACTGCAGTTAAAAACAGAACAATATATTAACCCAAGTTTTTCATATCGATTTATAACTTAACTTTGAGAAAAGTTCAGAGGGTTAGAACACATTTTTTGAAAACAGAGAGTTTACAAATTATTGAGAAAATCTAGTGCACAAACTTTCATATATTTTAGAAATATTTTCTAAGTATTCTTTTGAGAAAAGAAAATGGTGAATCTTTACAAGATACCCGTTGAGCTTTCATTGTCAAATCTGTGAAAAAGTAACATGCATCTCACGCATTGTATTTCTGTATTTGTGATATCTTTTAGGGGTTCTTAGATTGGTAGAAGATTGTAAAATCTGCACATTGAGGTGCATATGTAACTTGAAGAATTATTGTTAGACTTAGGCAATAACACATTCTCTTGGTGTGTTGTATCACCAAAGGAAGAGAATAGGTTTGGGAAAACCCTAGCTGCGATTAGGTACGTGTCTTCGCGAGAAGCAAGAGGTCTTGGTTGTAAGCGATACTTAAGCTGGGGCTAGAGTCGCGAATGGTGAGGTATCCTAGTAGGCGAACTTTGTAGTCAAATCGAAGTGGGGGTTTAAGATCCAAGAAAGGAGCGTCTTGCATTCTTGTATTGGAATTGTGTTTGTAAGAAACATTGAAGATTCCATAGTGAAGATAAAATCTCCCAAGATCAGAAGGGGAGGCATGGATGTAGTTTGCAGTGGACAACAAATGAACCAGGATAAAAAGCTGAGTATTCTTCTTCTTTCCCTTATCTTTTTACATTTCCACATTACTTGATTTATGTAACTTGACATGCATATGATTCTCTGATACTTTCATATTATGTATAGTGCATTTACGGTTCTTAATTGTCTATATAATTGCATGTAAGTTTGGTTGAATCTTGGTAATCTTGGATGACCGAAAGAATTATGTTTACACTGTAACTGAACTAGTTTTTCGATTAAGTGGTTTAGTTAATTGATTAACAATATATGATTTAATCGATTAAGTTTGTCTTTAATCAATTAAACAGTGTGTTAATTTGTATAATTTCTGTGTTTATTGAGCGACGGTAATTGTGTACTATATCACCTATTCACCCCCACCCCCTCTAGATGAGTGGCAGAGCCCTATGGGACCTAACACCCTTAATGTCCTCTCACGTGGGATTTGAGGTGGTTCAGCCGTATTTTCAGAGTATGCAACAGAATGCACAAAAACAGCAGAATGCATAGAAATAGCAGAATCATTATCACTATCAGGTAGATTAACACTAAGATGAAAAGAGTCACTATCTATATTTAAATTTCTAACTTGTCTAACCAAACTATGAAATGTTCTACCAATTTCAGGATTTATTGGATGCAAAGGGTTAGGATTTCCCTTAGTCATGCAATAATGCAACATTAAGAACCATGTAGGGCAATAAGTGAAATACATGTTAAATTTCAGTGATCAACCAAAAATTTACATCAATAAAATCCTAATACCATAGGAAACATCCACAAAAAGTTTCAGAACAAAACTCAAAGCCTAGCTAAAATGCAACAAAATCAAAACAATTGGAAAATTAAACTTGTAAAATAAAAAAGAAATAGTAAACATACTCTTTTTGGATTTTCAAGATGGGTTATACAGACACAGTGGGTAGAAAAAGAATCGTTGGATTTTTATACCCCAAATACATATATAATATGTCCATTTCGGATTAACAATTCCAAAGTTATGCCCAAATAGAAAATCAACAATAAAACTAGTCACCGCTTGTTTGTATCTCACAACCAGCAGCAAGGTGACTAACTATGGTGCATCCAGCATTCAATATATGATGAAAGAAGTGTGGAAACAAAGTTTAATGTAAACATTCCTAGTACAACTATATTAACTAACATACACCCGAATCAACCAACAGGCAAATGGCTAAACAAGACAGCAAACAACAAACAGTGAATAGAACATGCAGCTTTTGAAATCCAAATAGAATGGTTATTCTAAGACACACACTAAAA
>NC_032028.1:15417992-15458806 GCF_001865875.1 Lupinus angustifolius | reverse complement strand
TGCAGTACTAGGAAGTGACTCCTAGGTCGTTTTCCCAAGGATTATTTTTCAAGCAAAGCTTCAAACACCTTATACTCACACATACACAATGGGGTTTTTGTGGTTGGGTAGTATGAACATAAATCAAATTCAGAAATAGTAGTTAAGCAATGTAATAAAACGGCTAAATCCCTTTGGTTCGCTTGTTCCCAACTCAATCCTCAGTTTCAAAAGATTATTTTCATATTCCAACCATTAACTTCCGAATTTGTTGAGTATCAATTAACTAAGCAATAATCAATTCAAAGTTCCAAAACCTAAGCCTCTAACTAAGAGAAATCAACATAAACATGAAACGATTAACAAATTCACACGAAGTAAGCATTTATGCACTAGAGTAAATCAACTAAGTGAAGATAAACTCATAAACCATTTTCTAACATAGAAGAAATCAACAATAAAGAAACCGGAAATGCATTAATAACAAAACCTCAAGGGTTGTGATACATTACCAAATGAATTTAATCTAAAAATTTAGTCTTCCATTGAGTGGAAGAAACAAACCGAAAATGAAAAAGAAGATGAATGAAAACCGAAATGGAGGCACAAAACGAAACCCTAGCAGAGCCAAAGGGGGAAAACGAAATTCTCAAATGTTTCAAAATGAGGGAAATGAAATGTGTGTTTGGAGTGGGGAATCTGAATTTAACCCCTCCAACACACATAAAACTAAATTAGGCCTAAACAATGGGCCCAAAGCTAAATTACAATAGAAAACTCCTAAAATAAAAATACAATCTTCACTTCAGCACATCCTCCACTGATGTAATGCCGAAAATGTCCTTAGTGCTAAATATGATCTGAAAATTATAATAGATTTAATCAGTCCAAATAATCACAAATTAACTCATTTTAGGAATATTAGTCTAATAAAGTCTAAAACGATAAACCATGTGAAACAAAGTCAATTAGGAACCAAGAGTCATCGATCATGATAAATTAAGGTTATAAATAGTGTGTAATATATTGCTCATCAATGAGTCCATAATGAATTGATCAAATTCAATTGTTTGACATATTTTTCTTTTCAATTGGTATCTACACATTAATGAGTCTATTAATGACCCTTTAAACTAATTGAAATGATTTTTAGTTTATTTTTTATTTCAAAACTAAAAACGAAAAGTTGGTGGGAAAAAATTAATTAGAATTTGTATCTCACTATTATTGAGTCAATTAAGTGATCATTAAACATATTTATTTTTATTTTAAAATGAAAATTTGGAGAGAGAGATTTGACTTTGAGGTGATATCTTACCAATATTAATTTAATAAATGTTTATTAAATCATTTAAACCTTTTTTTTATATGAGTGAGAAATCTGAAATTATTTCATTCCTCTAATATTTTTCAAAATTTAAATTATTTCATTCCTCACATTGATCTATTTTGGTTATATATATTTTCGTTTCTTTTTATTATTATTAAAAACATTTTTGTTTTATTTTTTGGCCCAACAAAAGCGGATATGCAGAACTATTAGTAAGGAAATAGATTAAAATGCATTATTTTTTTGGTGATAAACTAAAAGAAAACCAAGATAAAGAGATTCGAAGCATTATGCCATAGTTGAGGCTCTACGCAACATTACAGATAAACTAGTTTCAAATTCTACCCTTATAACCTCAATACTCTTCTCAAAAATCAACACCTTTCACATACCTCCTTTTCAAACTATAACAATTCCCCAATATCCCCATCTTTTACTCCTAATAACTTATACATTTGTCTCATCTTCACCGCAATAATCACTCACCCCCACAACCTAGACCACCAAAACAACAGCTCACCCCCTTTGGTGGTTTTGAACCTTTGGATTGGTTATTTAAAGATGAATATTTTCCCAGCTTTACCAGATCTCACTAGATCAACACCTATATATTATTTTATTTTATATGAAAGGAGAAGCTCTAAGCTGGTCTAAATTGACATTTCACAACTTCAATATCATTGGCTAGAAAAGTTTCACTAGATCTTTAGAAATATGTTTTGGTCCCTCATGTTATGAGAACCACCGAGCTAAGATATTCAAACTCCAACAGATATGAATAATTGTAGAATACCCAAAAAAATTGAAAAAAAATCTATAATAGAATATGGGGATTGTTACGGAAGGTAATATTAAATTGTTTCATATCTAATCTAATTCCTAAGATTCAACATGAACTAGTTGTCGTACGACCCTCTCATATTGTAGTGATGTTAGGTCGAGCAATATTAGTGGAATCCAAGATAAAAGATTTCAAACAAACATTGCCATAAACCCCTCGTTTGCCAAACAGAACTACCCACACACATTTACGCAACATTACAGATAAACTAGTTTCAAATTCTACCCTTATAACCTCAATACTCTTCTCAAAAATCAACACCTTTCACATACCTCCTTTTCAAACTATAACAATTCCCCAATATCCCCATCTTTTACTCCTAATAACTTATACATTTGTCTCATCTTCACCGCAATAATCACTCACCCCCACAACCTAGACCACCAAAACAACAACTCACCCCCACAACCTAGACCACCAAAACAACAACTCACCCCCACAACCTAGACCACCAAAACAACAACTCACCCCCACAACCTAGACCACCAAAACAACAGCTCACCCCCTTTGGTGGTTTTGAACCTTTGGATTGGTTATTTAAAGATGAATATTTTCCCAGCTTTACCAGATCTCACTAGATCAACACCTATATATTATTTTATTTTATATGAAAGGAGAAGCTCTAAGCTGGTCTAAATTGACATTTCACAACTTCAATATCATTGGCTAGAAAAGTTTCACTAGATCTTTAGAAATATGTTTTGGTCCCTCATGTTATGAGAACCACCGAGCTAAGATATTCAAACTCCAACAGATATGAATAATTGTAGAATACCCAAAAAAATTGAAAAAAAATCTATAATAGAATATGGGGATTGTTACGGAAGGTAATATTAAATTGTTTCATATCTAATCTAATTCCTAAGATTCAACATGAACTAGTTGTCGTACGACCCTCTCATATTGTAGTGATGTTAGGTCGAGCAATATTAGTGGAATCCAAGATAAAAGATTTCAAACAAACATTGCCATAAACCCCTCGTTTGCCAAACAGAACTACCCACACACATTTCCAACGACTACCAAAACTAAATTGTCCATCTCAAACTTTCCCCTCTACTCAACCAACAATACCCATATTTCGGCTCACAACAACATATATGTAAGAGTGACGAGTTCAGGGATTTTGTTACAATTGTGATGAAAAGTTCCACTTTGGCCAAAATTGCCAACAAAATAATTTCTGGTATTATTGGTTGATTTTCCCCTACAAAAGTAAGGCTCAACTAACCTTATTAGAGCCTATCGCGGAAGATGTCATACGCAAAAATTATGAGCTTATTCACTTCCAACTTTATGAACAAGCTCTTTAAGGCCAACCATCCCAAAAAACAATGTGATTTTAAGGCTCCATTGTTGCACATTCCTTCACAGTTGAGCACATTAAAGGATATGTTATGACATTTACCCATATGACACTTAAAGGATATGTTATGAAATTTATCCTACGGCGTTGAGCACATTAAAGGATATGTTATGACATTTACCCATATGACACTTAGCCCTTCAAACGACATGTAACGACATGTAATGGATAAAATTTATCACTAGGGTGTTGATCTCATCTACATGAATGCTATGGAAAGTAACCATCCTTATAGCACAAGGTCATCAAAGTGCAATAACATACTTATATCACTCATGCATGGTCACTTTTTAGGGACAAAAAGTGTCAAATTATGAATAGTGATGGATAAAATTTAGGTTATGATTCTCGTGTCCTGAATAAGGTATACGTACATGGTTTTGGATAGTCTAAAGATCACAACCCTATGGTGGGGTACTTGGTCCTGTTTAAGGTGGACTCAATAAAATCTCTAGACTTCTAGGTCACTATATTACATCTAATCTTGAAATATAGGAAACCATATATCGTAGGTTAACAACAGAAGAGATTGGCTGCTCTAGCGGCTAAATCACAATACCATGAATAATATGGATGGTCCATCACGCTAATATCAAGTTTAAAACTATATAAGCACCAGTAAAGCAAACATACCTCATATCTCAAATCGTAATCTCTAATATCCAGGTTCAGGGCATGTGTGTGTGTAAACTCAAGTGTACAATATTAGTATGTGGAAGCGTGCAAACCTTTATTGAAGAAAATAAATACCTACCCAGAGGGTGTAAAATGTTGCATTTCAATGTGTACAAGTAAGGGAAAAAATGAAAGCGAATATTTTTTATAAACAAGATAGTTAAGTTGATATAATTAACGGCTTCAGGATTGACTCACTTAGAAGTAAGTCCTTGGGGGAGTCGCCACCTTTCATGACCCAATTTTTGGATGAACACTGTCTACACGACTTTGAAAGAGGTTGAACTCGATTTCAACTTCTCCCAAAATACTTGGAGTTGCCACTACATTTTTTACATTTAAAATGTAGAAAACTCTCTTCTGATCCCAATTTCCATATTATGCTCTTTGAACTTGAGCTCTAAGCTCGGAAGTCGGTTACATATCAGAGAATGTATTAGCATCATAACTATCCGTAATAAAACAGTACATTCGCTAATTGCATGAACTTTTATACTCTTAATTCATTTTCAAAATTTATTTATTAAAACATAAAAAAAATTATTTTTATTTTTTATGTCTGACAAGAAATCATTTTACTCTTATGTATCTCAGGTTTAATAGGAAAATCAAGACAACATAATTATGAGAAAAATATTAGTTAATTGGTTTGATTTAATTTTTTTGTTTGATTTAAAAGGTGTTATTTAAATATACTAATTCTAATTTAATTAGATGAAATCAATAGAAAAGGTTTGACATTAGTTATACACCAAGTTCTCGCTTGAAGCATAAAGGAAGAGATGACACAGGTTGCGACCATACTATTCAAATTCCAAAAGAATATTGAAGATTTATTTTGTTATAAATAATTTATTTTTAAGAAAATAGAATTAATAACAAAGGTTTGACATTAATTATATATCGACTTCCTACTTCAAGTAGAAAAGAAAAAGACAATACAGGTCGCAATGGAATTAATAACAAAAGTGTGACATTATCTTACATCTACTTCCTACTTGAAGGAGGAAATGAATAAATGACACGGGTTGCGACCATACTATTCAAACTCCATAAAATTATTTAAGATTTATCGTGTACTTTTAAGAAAGTGAAATTAATAGCTAATGTTTGATATTAGTCATACATCGACTTATCACTTTTGAAACGGAAAGGAAGAGATGACATCAATAATAGTTGTACTATTCAAATTTAGTAAAAATATTTAAGTTTTATTTTTTATAAATAATTTACTTTTAAGAAAGTCGAATTAATAGCAAAGATTTTTTAATTGTTAGTTAAGAACCAAACTATTGAAGGAGATAGGATTGGTCTCAGGATATATATATATATATATATATATAATTGTGCTATTTCAACTTTTATAATTATATTATCTTTGTTTTTTTGTTTGTAAATATAGGCTGAAAAGTATTGGACGTTCACAAGGGCCACTATTAAAAATTCTTTATCATCAGGTAGATGGGGTGCTGTTTGCGACAACTATGGTGGTTTTGGTTAAAGTGATTTTAATCAGGTAGATGGTGGATGTTTCGAGGTTGTGGTTGGCGTGGTGGTGGTTGATGTCATGACAATCTGTAGTAGTGGGATGGTAATTGTAGTGGTCAAGATGGTGGTTGTGCTGCTGATAGTGATCGTAGATGTGATGATGGTGATCAAGTTGTTTTACATTGTTGGTTTTTGAAGTGGTGATGGAAATGACGATTGCTACAATCATTATACTAGTCGTTCAATAGTCATGATAATGGTCGTAGTGCAACGATGAACGTGACTTAACACCATGAGATTAAATTGTGTTTAATATTTTTATTTAACTAGAAAATATTCAAATTGTAGCTGACATATCATATTAATGTTCCACACTAGAACTTAGGTTAGAAACCCATAAAACCAAGTCGAATCAAGGTTTAACTCAGTTCAGTTAGATAAGTATTTATTCAACTTGAAACTCAACTCGAGTTCGAAATGATTTATGTTTTCAGCTCGAATTTAGGTCAATTAAAGTTTACAAATTGTTCGATTCGACTCATGAACTCGAATTTGTTTAGTTCGTGAACTATTTATCTAACTCATCAGCTTGATTGGTTTAATTCGTCAAATTAGGATGATTATTTATTTAATATATATAAAAGAGGATGGAGTATCTCCTGGTGTAAGGAGATAACTTCTCTCCTTACACCAATTAGGCAATGACACATCATTACATTTCAACTTTTTTAAAATGAATAAAAAAACCAAAAAGTAAAATATCACAAGTGTCAAATAATGATTGGGTGTGAGGAGATAATTTCTCTCCTCACACCAGGACATACATTATTCCCTATATAAAATTATTGATTTTTTGTATGTATATATATATATATACATATTTATACATACTTATATATATATATGAGGAGAGATTCGTTTACAACTGATTTAAGTTACACTCAATTTCAAACAAATATCAACATAGTTCGGTTTATTATCAATATCTTTTTTTGTTATATCGTAACAATAGATTTTAGTAGTTTTAATTTTTTTTTATCCTAGTTAGTTCTGCAATTTAAAATCAATAATCAAATCTCAATAAAGAGATGAGATAAAGGAGAATCACACAAGCAAGTATCATGGTTCAGCCCAATGTACACCTACGTCCAATTCTAAATAAAAAGATTTTCACTATGGTGTGCAGGTTATAGTATTCTTTGTACACCTAATTACTTCTGATTGTGTGTATATTAGAAGTCTTGAGAAAAGAAAGAAAAATCATTTAGAAGTAGCTATAACTTTTTCTCCATTGGTCATGAATTAGTTTGACTCAATGTACAGTTAAAGCCAAGAAAGCCACTAAAATCTGTCATAAATGTGCAAAAGTGAAAAAGAACAATCTCAACAACTAGTTCCCAAATAAGACAAAAGTGAAAAACATGGAGGTGTTCAATGGAAACTGTGAGATCAAAAAGTAATGGGGCCTAAAAAATCCTTTCTAGATAATTTCTGACAAGTGACAACTGTAGATATATGCCTGATAATTAAACCTAGTTGTCATGACAAACTTCTGATGTTAGTTTCATTCAATTAATATGCCAGCCACTGCATCACCTGAAAACCAAACAAAAAAAATTACAATATGATGGAATATAGGACTTTATTAGGACAAAACTTAGGTGATGTTTTGTTGGTACTTGTGTTTTTTTAATAACCAAGGGTGTATCCTTTCACTGCCTAAAGAACTAATCTCTTTCGGAATATGTGAATGTCCCCTCCCAAGAATCTAACCTTTGACCTTTTGGTCTTGTGGTGTTGTTCTTGAATGATATGTTACAAATGTTATATTTTTATTTGTAAGTTGTGACACATGTCTTTATATTGAAGAACAATACCACAAGCATGTAAGGACTAGTACCCAAGTTTTGTTCATATTATTGACCTGAAAGGAAAACATGATAAGACAAAAAAAACAGTACCAGAACCTTCTATTCATCTAGCAAAGATACATTGATGTCTGGGGATATCCTCTGATCTGATAATTCATTAGAACCATTCCAAGTAGCAGCAGCATTAGGTGTGGCATCAATGTTCTGTGTATCACCACTTGTTGTAACACTAACAGATTCTATGTTGCTTTGTTCTTGTAACTGAGACATGACTAAATGGAAGTTATCACCATCAACATTAGGATTTTCTTGTGAGAAAGGTCTTGCTGCTGCCACTATATCTGGACCACCTGAAATAGGAGAGGCTACCGAATGTTTGCGGTTTTGCTTCTTTTTATGAGTCTTGGAACCATTTGGTATGAAGCTTCCCATTACAATCTGAAACCATTGGTAACATCAATTTCCAATAGAAGTGAATGGGTCATAAAATCAGAAAAGTTGATAAGATTATCAATCTTATTACTTTGATATTTTTTTCATTCGTTAAAGATTTCGGACGGTGGTCTGCAATTACAATTGCAACTACAATATTGCAGTTTTGGTCGTCCCTACAACTACATTGCAAACTAGCAACCAGATCTTAACTGCTGTTATTTGCCAAATATTGCAGAAATGCAGTTTTTGAATTTCTCTCAATAATATACTATGTTTTGAAATAGCTTATGCAGGTTCTGATTTTAAATCTCACTACAACAGTTGCATTTCACAGTGAGGACAAAAGAATTTAGCTTATAAGTACTCAGTGAAGAAAGCAATGAAGAATATCATACTTGGATGGGGCCAGCAGCTGTCAATAGACCAGCAACAGCGCCTCCTATCACACGGCCATCAGGGCCAGCTAGTGAGACACTCAATCCACCACTTTGACTTCTTATGTCACTATTTTCGGAAACTGTGAATGATCCGGACAAAGATAAAATCTCAAATCGACCCTGAAAGTACACAGTGGACTAAATTATTGAACCAATCACCATAACTGTATGTATATCAGGAGTAAGTATATGACTAACAAGAGAAAATGCAAAACAGCAGAAGATGATATATGACATTGATCTCATACAGGAGTTGGTAACCTTCAAATTTCTCATATAGGCATATTTGTTTGCGTATAAATAATGCATCAAAATTAAATAATTGACAGTGTACGAAATCTGTGTCGAGGTCTGAGCATTTCTCTGTTGCAAGACATGGAAAGCTCAACTTGAAGAAACCTATAACCATTTACTTTTCAGTGTTACTTGTCATATTGTAATACATTACTACATTACCTAAGTGTCTACAGTGCATCCTTAGATTTTTGTTACAAAACAAGACTCATCCCCCATAACTGATACTCACTTTGTTAAATAACTCAACAAAATTATGATTTTCATATTAGTTTTAACTTGTGAGGTTTCATTGGACTTAAAACCAGTTTGACAGAGCACCAAAGGCTATTTTCCACAATACTAGAGGTGTTAGGAAATGAGTAAAGTTAACATCTCCAGCTATTAGTTCTGCATATTGGAGTTAACTTATTTCTCATTTACCTATCCTAGGTCTACAGGTTTGAGCCGATGCCATGATAGGATAAGCTCTTCTTTAGAATCGAGCCAATAGAAAGACAATAAACTTTGTCCAAGCCCCTCAGAATAGATGAACACTTAAACAGAAATCATCTGGCAACAAATGTATCCATTGCTATAATATATGACAGATAAATAGGGTAGCCAAAATGATTCCGGGGATTATTTGATCACAAAAGGCATAGTACTATCACGGATATACAATCAGTCTAACAAACATTTACAAGAAAAACATATATATTATGTACAAAATTTAACTGAAAGAACATTTAGATGATTAGATTAAGAGATCATGCCTCGTAAGTCAACATGCCTCCAGAAGAACCGGATTGTCGTATGGCAACATTAGAGACAGGTCCATTAGCAGAAAGAATGCATATTCCTCCTGGACTCTTCTGGGCAAATGACATGATCTTTCCAGAAACATCCTGCAATTTGAAAAGGTAACATCTCTATCTATCTTACTAATGAAACAGATCTTTCAAAAATTCTCAGGAAATGTGCATGTTTTGTAACACTTTAATTTTGGGAAATAGTCTCTTTTTTCTAAACAAAAAAAACCTCTGAGGAAGCTTTCGATTTTCAGTTATTTTGAACACATAGTAAAGTAATTCAACACGCTTGCAGGGTAACCAAATAAATACAACCATATGAATATGTAAGGCTAAGTAAGAAAAGCACACTGATTTCTGCATTACCTCTCCTGTATAAACAGTCACCACATGTGGTGTAAAATCTCCACCAGCAGAGTTTGCAAAAGCCTCACCTTCAAAGAATCCAGACAAAGAAATACTCAATGTACATATGTCATGTGTAGCAAAGTAGCATATTTCGGTTTAAATCACTTTTAGAACAAAAGTTAGACGATAGAGTTAAATTAAGCAAAGAATACAATTTCCCAGCCATAAAATTTCAAACAAATGTACATACCAACAATAGATTATCATTCACAAAAACTGAAGTTCAAATCTTTTTCATTGATTATGAGCCCTATCATACTAGAAGGGGAGTCTCGGCGCAACAGTAAGATTGCTTGTCTTGTAACTCGTAGGTCATTAGTTCAAATCATGTAAACAACCTCTTCGGTTGTGAATATAAGATTGTCTCCATCTACCCTCCTCGCACCCCACTATCGAACCGCCTTTTTTTTATACCTAACACACTATTTAGAAATCGCCAAACAAAAAATACAAAGAAAAACATAAAACTTGTATCACTTTCCTTAAGGAAATGAACAAATTTTACTTCTTTTAACCTTCAAATAGAATTGATCTTAACCCTAACCCAACCCCATCAACCCAAAAAAAAAAAAAAACTCTCAAACCCAGAGAGAAAGTGGACTACAACCATCCTCAACAATAAAATCCCAGAATCTAAAACTCCATGATTTATGCTAGTAAACAGATTTTTCCCATTATAGTAGGAAAAAATTAATTTTGTAGGCATCTAAAGCAGAACCAGAACAAATAAACACAAAGTTCTAAACTTGGGTCCTGTTCCATTCTATTATACATGCCTGGAAAATACCACAACAAATTTCTTTACCACTCACCAAAAGAAGCAGAAAGTTGTTGCCAATTGTTGGAGCCATTTGATTTGCCAGAACCCTTTTTTGGTTCAGTTGGAGACAAAGTAAAACCTGGTGGTGCTTTTGGATTTTGATACTTCTCATTCAATTTCCCATCTGAGTCATATTTTCTTGGCCTCCCTCTTTTCTTCTTACCCACCAAATCAGCACTGTTTCCTTGTGCTGCTATCATTGCTGCTATTTCTGCCACTGCAGAAGGAGGAGGAGGAGGCACTGTTGCTATTGTTGTTGCTGCTGTTTCTCCATTGTTGTTCATGTTTGTTATTGATGGGGTGGTTAATGGGTTTGATATTGCAGAAACAACAGTGTGGTTCAACTTTTGTTCTTCCATGAATGAATGAATGAAAGGGGTTTGAAGGAAGATGAAGAAAAAGAGAAGCAATAAAAAGAGACTGGAGTGGTTTCTTAATTATCTGTGTTTTCCAGAGATGGGAAACTGATAAAAGTGTTTGGTTAAGTTTGAACAAAAAATGTGCAAATGGCGCCACAAAATAATAAGCTTTTATAGATTCTTTATTTTTTCCTTTTTATCTAGGAGTCACACCCCTTCACTCCTCTTGAGTTTTAATTAAATTGTACAAAACACTTCTCTTTTTTTTCTTTTCTAGGTGTATATTCTAATTTATACACATATATTATAATAATTAAATAAATGATAAATTTAGTTAAGTTAAACAAAATATAATATATTATAAAAATAAGTTTAAATAGTATAAAAGTCATTACATTTTCATTATTTGTTTGTTCGATACTACATATACATTTTGTAACAAACCAAAATTTATGAAGAAACATTAATTATTATAGACTTATTTCTTTTAATTTAATATATTTATCACCATTTTTTTTGTTTATAAAAGATCATATTTATCTCTGAGTAAATAATCAATATAATATGTATAGGTGGCTTGTGTTGATATAAAGAAGAAAATAGTGTTTTAATTTCACTATAATAGTGTTTTATATAATTTGACTAAAGTTCATAAAGTATGACTTACTCTAGAGCAAGATAATAAGGAATAGTTCAAGTTGAATACTATTCTATTCACTCTATGGATTAGCATTAATGAAGGAGGAAATTGCCCTTTTAATTATGTGTAATATATTGTTTTGTACTAATTAAAATATGTCAATTAAAAATTTTAAATTTTTATTATTGTTGATATTTAGTTTTATTATTCTTGTAAACAATATACAAGATAAGATTTTTTATGTCACAAATTGTTATTGAAGCATATTATTTATATTTTTTATTATTTATTATGAAGGTTCAAATAAAATAATGTCAAGAGTATCATGTAATCCATGAGGATTGATCACCAGTTACACTATGTCCTATATGCCTAAATTACCCTAGTAATAAGCATTACACACAAGAGTGGTTTTAATGAGTATGAGTATGAACTCCATATTATTATTATTATTATTATTATTATTATTATTATTATTATTATAGACTAAAGTTGAAGATAACTATTTCACCAGTCAAAGATTTAGTCAGTCAAAGAATTTTGAAACTAAAAAGGTAATGGTATAGAATTAATTCAGTGTTGTGTGCCAAAAAATAATTAATTTAGTGATTTGTGCCGAAAATAGATTTAATTTAGTAATTTATATCGAATAAAATAATTAATTTGGTAATAATATATCATGTGTGAATTAACAGATTGCAAGTGTATGTTCATTTAAGCTAATCATCATTGCAATTGATGAGTTTAAATAAAATAAAATAAAATCACTTTTCAAATATCCAATTGAGTCAAAGTGTTCTTTTTAGAAGAGTCAAAGTGAAATTGAGTAGAAGCTCTGTAGCAAAAAAAAAATTAGTATGAATTATTTTGCCTAGCGTTCTATATAGAGGTGTTTCCAGCCCATTTAGATCGGTTTTTAGACAAAAAATGATTTGATCCAAATACATAATAAACAAGCGGTCTGATCCGATCTGGTCTGTTTATATTAAGATGTCTGATCCAATCCAGTCCAAATATTATATGCGGTTTCAGTTCAGTTTGGATCGGTCTTTTTTATAAAATATTGAAATTACACTTACATTCAAAACTCATAAAAATGACTAAATATCAAGCATAAAGCAAAAATAAAAATATTGTTCCACAATATTAAAATGTGTGCAACAATAGTATAAGTAAACAACGTCATAAAATAGTAATAAACAGGAAGACAATAATAATAAAATTAAAAAATGACAACATCAACAACAGGACATCAGAAATAATAAGACAATAAAACAACAATATATCAATAACAACAATATGAGCATTTGCAACGTAGTTTTAATATTTAGAGTGTTCCACTGATGATTAATAACAATAATATTTTCACAACAATAAAATTAATAATAAAACACCTAATCAAAATCAACACTCGAATCTTCTTCATTTGGTTGTGTGATTGGTTTAAGTTCTAAAAAAAGTGTATCAAATATAATCAGTATGATTTAGAACATAACAACATATATGTATATATATGTTATATAACATAACAAATAAATAAATGTGCAATTTTGGAGTTGAGACTTAAGATTAAGTTTGGAAGACACTTAAAATATTATACACTTAAACTTTACGTACTAATTCGGTCCGATCTGGATCGGTCTGGATCCAAGAAGTAAACCAAAATTCGGACTGGACCAATCGGTCTTTAAAAAATAAGTCCAACACGATCCAATCACATTCGATTTTTGCGGTTTCGTCTATTTTGGATCGGTTTTATTTTTGGACCGGTATGAATTTGAACGCCTCTAATTCTATTCTTCTTAGTCCTTACTTCTATAAGTAATAACTTAGATCTTCATGGAAATAAAATATCTTCTCATTGTAGGAGACAAAAATATTTATTTCATCAATAAAAGTATAATACGTATATTATTTTGTTTAATTTTAAAAATGTTTTCATAAAAATTAATTAAATAAAATATCTATCACACTTTTACTGATTGGTTAAAATAAGTTATATCGTTGTAGTGGATAAGTTATCTAATGTAAAATTGTTACACAAGTAAGGGTAATAACCATTTGATTCATTTGGCTTATTCAATTATATATACAAAAATATCAACTAAAAGAGAAAATGAAAAGGGCACTGCGGTAATATAGCTTATATGCAAATGTCTTTGATTAAAGAGTAAATTACACTTACACTCCTTGAGTTTTAGTGAAATTATACAAACTACCCCTCATATTTTTACACCTACACAAACCTCCAATAATTTTTATACTTTCATTACACTGACCACCCCTGCATAAGAAATAAGTGTAATATTTTAAACAAAAAATATGATAAATACAATTAAGTTAAACAAAACATGATATATTGTGGTGACAAGTCCAAATAATATATGAATCAATCTTTCTTTATTATTTTTGGTTCGTTACACTATATTATAAGAGCGATTTAAACAATATTTTTTTTAGAATTGTTTGATGCATTTTGTAACGAAAAATAATAAAGATACATTGATTTGTATATTATTTAGACTTGTCTACACAATATATTATGTTTTGTTTAACTTAATTGTATTTATCATATTTTTTGTTTAAAATATTATACTTATTTCTTATATTTCTTATGCAGGGGTGGTAAAGTATAAAAACTAAGAGAGGTTTGTGTAGGTATAAAAAATTGAGGAGTGGTTTGTGTAATTTCACTAAAACTTAGGAGGTGTCAGCGTAATTTACTCTTAATTAAAATAAGCAAAACTGCAAAAGTAATTATTTCGGGAATTCTTGGAAACTAAACCTTGAGATATTTAAAAAATGCGGTCAAACTGTTCCTTCTGTTAAAGGCTTAAAGAAATAACTTAATGTCTTTTGTATTAATAATTATTTTATCACAATAAAAAAAAGTTCAGGTCCCTATCTTACGTTTATGAAATTACACGCATTGGAATCCCAATTATGTTTGTCTTTATTATAGTCATCATATCTCTAAACAGTTTTTGTTATTTCATATCTCATTTTATTATAATTGATTAAAAAATATTTTTTTAAATATTTCTTCAAACAGTTACAGCAAATAAGTTTTCCAGATGTGGTCCCAAATAATTAGAGTGTCTAATTATCTCTAAACAATTTCCTTATATGTCATTTTATTATGATCGATTAAAAAACACATAAAATTAATTTTTTATATAAAATTATTTTTCCTAACAATCACAACAAATAATACATGGATTGTAATACAGTTTTCAATATGTAATCCCCAATAATTAGAGTGCGTAATTATCTTTTTCTTATTTTACTCTCAACATAATTATATTATTTCTATTATCTTTTTTTAAAATTAAATCTTCTATTATATAATATTTTTATTCTATTATATAATTTTTATTTATTACAATATTAGATTATAATATTAAATTTTTAATTTAAAAATAAGAATAATAATAATAACAAAAATAAATGTTATAATATTATTTCCAAATGTTTTATTTTCTAGATTTTCTTGTCCCATATACCATTTTTGTTCTATCCTTTTCAAGATTTCATCACATACATAAAACATTATTCTATTAGTAGCTAGTAATAAAATGAATTAATCATTGTCAACACAAAAATTCACTATTGTAGTAGAAAATCTGAGAAATTAAAAAGAAATATCATTTACCAATATAATTTAATCGTATTAATAAAATTATCATCCATAGTAATAGCCCATTGTTTCTGATGATTTGTGAATATTATTAATATAAATTTTAAATTTCTGTTTTAAACTATTATTAAGTAATACAAGTGGAAATTGTCCTTTTGTCTTCTAGATTTGCTTGCAATAACAACTTTAGAAAAACAAAAACTATGTATTTAAAGAATCTATCAATTTTTGCAATTGTCTTACTATTTATTTACTTGGTAATGTTTTTTCCTGATTTGACTTATGGCTTGGGCACTTCCAATAGAGAACCTATAATTCATACAACAACAAAAAGTATATATTAAATACTTTTGGTAAAATAAAAAAATCTATCATATTATTGCACTTTCAAATAAAAATTGTTCTTCAATGTTGGAAGAGTATCATTGGAATATGAGTTGCCTTGTTGATCAGGGAAATTGTTGATAAATAGTAAGACAAGTTGGGGGTATATCGTTAGACTTAAGTGAAAAGGACTTTGGATGTGTGCTACCGAGAAACTAAAGGGTCTAGTATTCTATAACAAGTCATGAAGGATGTGAGTTCAACATGTTATTATAAATTAAAGAAGCACGATTCCTAAAGTAATGCGATGTTAAGTTAATAGAAACTCTTAAGATTTATACTCTATTTGGATTGGAGTACCTATGCTAGATGAGTACTATTGGTACACTCACCTATGTGAATATGTAAGTGAGATTGCTTCTAATGAAAGTTTGGGCATAAGTTTCTAGATTGTTTACTTTACTCAAATAGATGTGCATGACCTTTAATGCACAAGTTTTTTTAGAATACATCCTTGAAAAAATTGTATAAGGTTTGATGTGAGAGATAAGTTCATGACTAGGAGTCACTCTAGTAAAATTTGAGTCTTACTCGTTATGCATAATGCACAAATTCAAGTCAATAAACACCTTTGTTTATGCGTAATCTTATAGAAACTACTATTTCTTTTTGAAACTCTTCTAAATTCATGTGGGGGATTGTTAGAACCTTGATGTGTGTGGATCGAAAAAATAGCAACTCCTGCATTGAGATAGGACTGTCCTCAGTCCAAGGAAGAATACATTGAAAATCCACCAAATGAGTTCCAATATGCACAAGAACAAACATCATAAGTACAACGGAAAAAAATCAATAAAATACACTAGATTGCCTCCCATCAAGTGCACTTTTAACGTCAATAACTTGACGTGTGATAACTCATGACTCACTAAAGCGAGTAATATTGACGAGCTTTCGAATGTCATCACCTATATAAGGCTTTATGTGCCACTCGTTCACTACCTAGGACTTTTGTGTGGTCAAGTCCATTAGTTCAATAGCTCCATGGGGGATTATCTCTTTAATCACAAAACGACCTGACCACTTAGATTTCAACTTCCTAGAAATAACCTCAACCGAGAGTTGAAAAGTAAGACATGTTGTCATACATGAAAATCTCTTTTCAGAAGCTTGTTGTCATGATATTTCTTTACACGCTCATTGTATAACTCAAATGAATTATAGGCCTAAGCTTAAATTCTTCAAGTTGGTGCATATGAGTTAACCTTCTATCACCACCTAAGCTCTCATCAAAGTTGAGAAACTTTAATGCCTAATAGGCCTTTTAGGCTAACTCAATGGGAAACCACCAAGATTTCCTATAAATGGACTGAAAAGGAGTGCATCCAAAGTGCATCGTCCAACTTTAGGGACCATTAACCCCGAGACGATGAGACATTTTTTACAAGAATGAATTGATATCTCAATTGGACACCTCAACTTGCCTATTTATTTGGGGTGAAAAGGTGAAGCCACCTTATGTTTCACACTATAATGTGCATGAACTTTGACAAGCTGAGCATTACAGAAGTGAGAGCCTACATCACTGATGGTGACTCAAGGTGTACAAAACGGTTGAAAATATTTCTCTTAAGATATTTGATAATCGTCTTGCCATCAGCAGTGGGAGAGGTAATGCTTCCACTAATTTTTAAACACATTCCACTCCAACAAGAATGTATTAATTTGAGTGGGAGGATGAAATGGTACCATAAAGTCGATTACTCAACAATCGAACACCTCAACTTCCATAATATTATGACGCGGCATCTCGTTCTGCTTACTGATTCTTCCAGTTCTTTGGAAAGCATCACAACTCTGCACATGGTAATGTGCATCCTTGAAAAGTGTGGGTCAATAAAACCCAAATTAGACAATCTTAACAACAGTTCTTTCTCCACTATAAGGTCCACCATAGGGCGAGTTGTGACGATGTCAAAGTATCCTACTAGCTTCGTCGAGGCCTATACACCGATGAAGCAACTCATTGACACCAATTTTGAACAAATACGGATTATCCCAAAGATAATATGTAGCATCATGAACAAACCTTTTCTTTTGTTGATAAGCAAGGTCAGAAGAAAGGATTTTCGCGACCTTATAATTGGTCATGTCTACAAACCATGACCTTTCTTAGTTATGAAAAAGTTTCTCGTTGGGAAATGCATAAGTTATTTCCCTTTCTTTTGTGGTCACCTCATTATTGATCGACCTCGAGTGGTGATCAAAAACCAAATTTTCCTTACCGCTATTACCCCTCATGTCCAAGTCAAACTCTTGTAGCAAAAGACCCAGTAGATTAGTCACAACTTGGAGTCTGACTTACTCAACAAATACTTGATAACAACATGGTTAGTATATAATTTTCTCTATTGGATACACTAAGGTCAACAACTCTTTCTCATCAGTTGCATAATTAATTTGTGCAGCATTCAAAACCTTGTCGGCATAGTGTATGACATGGATTTTTTTTATCTTTCTTTTGATCGAGCACAACTCCGATGGCATAATTACTCGTATTGCACATAAGTCCAAAATTACTTTTCTGATCGAGTGTGGTGATTATCATAGCGATGACCAGGTTCAATTTGAGCTCATTAATAGCTCTCAAACAAGAATCGTCGAAGGGGAAGGAATAGTTTTTGTTCAGAAAATTGCTTAGATGCCTTACAATTTTGGAGAAATATTTGATAAAATGTTGGTAGAACCCAAGATGTCCAAGGAAACTTTGAGTTCCCTTGACATTTTTCGGAATCGACAAATTCTCAATAACTTCAACCTTTTGGTGAGAAGTTCCTTCATGAAATTCACATAAGTAGGCATTTGCACTAATGCCTCAAAGAAGGGAATGTTGATTTGCAATCTGCAAAATATATCTAAAAACCGCTTGAATTGCCTCTCTCCGTATTGTTGAGTTAGGACATCAAGATATGGTATATATTTGATATGTGGGGGCATTATTATTTCTCTTTGCGTCCCCTTTTGTTTTCCACTACTTGTAATTATAGGTCCTCTAAGGTCTCACTATTGCTTGGCTCATGTTCTCTTTGTTTTCAATCCCACTATTACTCACCTCGTCACCACCTAGATCATATCCTACTACCTTACTGTACCTAGTAGTAATAACTTGACAATGTTCTTTGGGGTTAGTTTCGATGTGAGCGATAGAAGTACCTCTCAGTTGTTTAGTTATTTGTTTTGTCAATTGTCCCATTTGAATCTCGAAATTCTCGATGGAGGCATCAATTATGTTATTGCTTTCTATGGACAATTGCATAAACCAGTGTAAGGTATCATCTAGTTTGGAGGCCTTATCTTGGTAGGATGGCTCGTATGAAAGTGGCCTATCAGATTGTCCAATATCTTGCCCCTAAGGCTGGTTATTATAATTTTGATTGAACCCCCAATTATTGTTTAGTAATAACTATAAGGTCTTTGCCTTTGTTGGTTACTTATATATTGTATCTCTTCGAATTAAGGATGTAAGCAATAATGGGTAGGATGATCACCAAAGTAGATATCACACCTCATAACATGTTGGCCACTAGGGGAATCAGAAAGTACCTTAAATTGTTATTATTGCAAGTTTTCCATGTACTTCGTGAGCATTTCAAGTTTTTAGGTAAGGACTTTGTTTTGGCCTAAAATAGCGTCATGAGTGCCCAACTCGAGAACTCTTCTCCTAGAGGGATTACCACTTCCATTATGTCCTTGCTTATCATTGACAACCATAGCCTCAATTATGCTCATAACATCAACATAACTCTTTTCAGCTAAAGAGCCATTTATTGTGGCATCAAGGATCGATCAATGGTGTTGATGCACTCCATTTCTAAACAAGTGCATTTTAGTCTACTCTTCGAATCTATGGTTGAGACATTTCCTCAATAATGACTTGTATATTTCCCAAACTTCACCAAGTGTTTTATTGGACCATTCGGAAAATGTGGAGATCATTGTCTTTGGTTCCATATATTTGGCGTGTGAGAACAACCTAGCCAAGAATCTAGTCTTTAGTTGAGTCCACTCAACCACCGCCAAAGGATGTTGGTATAAAAGTCCTTCCATGGTTTTCCAAATTAAGGATAAACGAATATCATTGAGAACATCGTTGTTCTACTTCTTTAGTTGCATGAACCGTTTTACACAACTCACAGAATTAGAATGTGGATCCTTACGATCAAGTCTTATGAATGACTTTGCAAGGACTACTTAGATTAGTCCATTTTTCATTTCCATTTGTTGGGCATTCATAGGAGGATGTCTCGACCCATTATTAAAGTCCACATCTCCTACACCTCCCAAAGGATTTAGGTCTTTCTACATGTTGTCAATAGAGTCTCTTGGATGGTGCTCCTCCACTATGGTGTTAGGTTTGCTAGAGATGAACTTTCTCCTTGTTAACCCATCTTTCTGGAAAGTTGTCTCTGTTTTCTTACTCTACTATTATTCCTTCTTGCAATACGCTTAATCTCCCAAACAAATACAATTTGATCCTCCAGAATTTTACCTCGCATACACAACAACAAAAACTGCAAGTGTAGGTCAATTTGTCAAGAGAAAATAAACCAAAAAATAAAAAAAATTATAATTTAAAAGCTTAAAATAACAAAGATTGATGTTATACGAAATATCATATGCATGTCTACGATAATGGTGTCATTTTCCTAAGAAGCAAAATTGGTCAATAAAATACAAAGTTGGGTGTGAGAAACAAATATAAAAGGATTGTTGAATCTTCAAAGACTTACTTGACACTAGCCTTTTAACGAAAGTTTTTTATTCTGTTGTTTTCAAAAGGGTTTTGTTTAGTTGATTGATTACACTAATATTACTACTTGATTAAACTATTTGGGCAAAAGATGTTAGGATTGAACTTTCTATTTACCATCAATATACACTTGATTCAATAACATTAATTTGTCTAGTTCATGAAATAAACCTTAATATCTTATTCAATTTAGTAGCTCATGAAATAAAGTTATATATCTAGTAACTTTAAATACAAGATGAATATTTATGACCCAGAAAACATATATCTATGTCTAGTAATTATGCTTTTGAAATTGAGTTTAATACACCTCAAATATATTAATCACCAGTGTCTTGGTCATATTAGTAGCTTACTAAAATAGTTCAATATCTAGTAACTACAATAACAAGATGAAGATTTATGTACCGCTAACACGTCTCTATTTCTAGCAACTATGTTAAAATTTTTAGAGTTATTTAGTTATTAACTTAGTTCTATGTCTAGTAACCAAAGCAATATTATGCATAAAGTGACTAATTGATATAAATCTATGTCTAGCAATTATATCAATATGATGAGTCGAATAAGTCATAATTGCAATGAGAATTTCTCCATGTATTCACATTCACAAAATCATACAAAGAGGTGATCGATCTTAAAGTAAGCATTAAGCACATAAATAACTCATAAGAACCAAACATAAGTAATTAGTATAAATATGCATATATCAAGCTCATATTACATTCAGTCCCAATAAAGAAGGAAATTATCTACTTAGTAAAACAAAGAAATATATCTTATCCGCGAGAAATTACCACTCCATTGAGCATGGATTAGCTTCTCTAGCACTTATTCTTTGCTTCTACACCTCTAATCCAGCTTAACTAGCTTAAGAACTAAGTAACTTTTGAGTTAGAAGTGGTATTCCCAAATTTGTCTTATAAACCCAATTTCATCTCATTTTAAAGAGTCTGAAATCTTCACTTGGACTCAGGGCATGCAATTTCGTTGAGTGCATGTTTCGTCTAGCCTGGCTCAACCTTTCAATTAGCCAAGCTACATTGACCGTAGATAATTTCACTGAGCGAAATTTGGGCAAAATCTTTTGTAAAATTTCATCGTGATTTTCACTAGGCACGAGTCTAGAGGCTGTTATTTTTACTAAACGTGGAATAGACACTAAGCATTGCCTTAAAAGCCTATTTGATACACTAAGCATGGCTTCTATACTGAGCTTTAGTTATTTATGCCCGGAAACTTAGATTTTTGTAATTACTCCTACGGGTTTGGCCTGCAAAAAACACTATGAGGGTGACATATGGCAATTTAACATATATTAAGCTTTTAGAGTTAACAAATTGGATTAAGTTAAGAGTTAAAGTGTCATAAAACAGAAAGTTAACTTATGATATTTTGGCACTTTAACATGGCACTTGAAGAAAGAATGTCCTAAAATATGCCACATGGCGTGTTAAGAAGAATAAATTTCTCACTCTAGTTTGTTGTCAAGTCAATTTAGTGTTTGTGTCTAATGATACTCGATCGATGGATTATAGTGCTACTACTCAAATTAGTGCTAGTATGTAAGGTTGCTTGTAGAGCCAACAACCAAATGCTGAAAGATTGATCTTCATGGATGATGACAAAAAGGTTGTAGTTGAGGCTATTGAAACTTTTAGATTACATTTAAGAACTTGTTTTATTTGGATTTATTTGAGAATTTTGTAGTATCGTCTTTTAGATGGAATTTAATTACTATATCTAGTTTGGAGAAAACTGGTTTTCTTGTTCTTATGGAAATAATAAATTTAGTCTCTCCAAAACTCAGATGTTGTTGTTTATGATTCTTTCATTAATAATTCGTACATGCTCAATGTTTTTATCCACCTTTTGGCACAAGCGATTAGGTCATATATCTAAACAAAGAATTCAGAGACTTGTATCATATGGAATTCTTGACCCTCGTATTTTTTCAGACTTTGAAGTCTATGTTGAATGCATAAAGGGAAAACAAATAAACAATATAAAATTAGATGTCAAAAGAGCTAAAGACATCTTAGAACTAATGTATATGAATATATATGATTCTTTCCCTATGGCCTCTTGAAAAGCATAAAAATATTTTTTTCATTAGTAGACGACGACTATAGGTACGTTTACTTATACCTTATACATGAGATGTCACAATCCTTGGATGTTTTCAAATCTTTCAAGATTGAAGTTGAACTTCAACTTGGAAATAAAACTAAGGCTATCAAATCTTAAAGGGGTATGAATAGTATGACACATATGATAGATGAGGAGAACAATGTTCATGGCCCTTTTCATTTTTCCTCACAGAGTGTGGAATTAATCAATAATACATCATGTCGGGCAGACCTATTATGAATGCTGTCGTTGAATGATGAAACCACACTCTTAAGAATGTGGTGAGAAATATGATTACTTATTCCTCGTTACCTGAGTCTCTTTTATGAGAAGCCTTAATGACCATAGTTTACATCCTTAATAGGGATTCGAGTAAAGTAGATAATAAAATTACATATGAGCCTTCGACTAGTAAAATACCAAACATTAAACACTTTCACATTTGGGGGTGTCCAACTGAGGCCCAATCTTATATGCCACATGAAAGAAAACTAGATTCAAGAGTGGTTATTTTTTATGTTGTTAGTTATGTTGAATGTTCTCAGGCTATAAAAATTATTATCCTACTTCAAGAATTTTCTTTGAAACGAGAAATACAAGATTTCTTGAGAAAGTTGAGTTTGGGAAGGGAGAGAATATGAGGAATGTTGTATATTAGGATTAACCTGTCATTAATAATGAATAAGTTTTTGTGCCTACTAAGTTATTACCTTGTATAGTTTTAATGCAAATGAAGTCGATGGTCATGTGTACCATATGTTCAATGGAGCAAATTTATATTCTTGCTATTATATGTCGATTATATATTGTTTTCAAGGAGTTATATGATACTATTGCATGAGACCAAAATATTTCTAATGAAGAATTTTGAAATGAAAGATCTTGGGGGAATTGCTTTAGTGTTAGGTAATCGTATACAAAGAGATGGCTCTCAATGTATCCTAAGGTTGTCACAAGAGATTTATATTGATGAAGTCCTAGATAAATTCAACATGTGATATAGTAAGCTAAGATATACTCTCATAGTTAAGGGAGATAAGTTTAGTCTCAAACAGTGCCTAAAAAATGACCTTGAAAGATATAAAATACAAAAAAATTCCTTATGCATATGTAATAGGAATTCTAATGTACTCTCTCAAATTTGCACACGTCTCAGCATAACGTTTTGTCGTGGGAGTTTTGGGAGTTATTTGAGAAATCCTATAATGCATCACTAGAAGGCAGTCAAACGACTAATATGTTATTTGAAGAGAACAAAAGATTACATGATCACTTATCGTAGGTCTGGTGGTTTAGAGATCATTGGGTACTCTCATTTCGATTTTGATGAATGTCAAGATAATAAATGCTTCATATCTGGATATCGATTAAAAATGCTTCATATATGGATATGTCTTTATGATGGTTGGAGGTGCTATCTCTTGGAAGACTGCTAAACATTCACTCATTGCTCCTTTAACCAAGATTGCAGAGTTCATCGCTTATTTTGAAACATAAGACCATAGGATATGGTTGCATAATTTTATCATTGGCTTACGCGTGGTCAATGATAATGAAAGACCATTGAAAATTTATTGTGACAACAAGTCTGCAATATGGTGATCATCGTGACTGAATCATGCTTGATTGTGATGAAGGTCGTGGTGGTTCCATAGTTGATAAATAAGATGGACCAAATTGCATTAATGAGAAGTCTAAATACAAATAGCATAATATGCACACCTACATAATATTTGATAAAATTGTTTCGAGAAATATGAAACCCAAACGAGAGATTGTTAGAAATTTATAATTTATGTTTGGGCATCATATGTTTAATACAATTATAGCAACTATTTATTTAGGGGTATATATAATAAGTGGTCTAAGTGTGATAATACCTATGACTTCTAAAACTGATATGAGTTTAATGAGTGAATATTCTAGTTGACTCATAGGGGATAATGAGAACAATGTATATTCTAGTTGGCTCATAGGAAATGTTATGATTCCAACATATCCAATTACAAATAGTTTCCCACTCTTCCAATCAGAGAGAAAATGAAGTTCCCTTATATAATTCAAGGATTTGGTTAAGAAATATCATTACATCACTACCATATTCTTAAGGATACTAAAAGATCTAACAACATGGATCCAGGTATGTATTTTTATTCCTATATTATTACGTGAGAATCAAGAGATTCATAATCGTTAGAAAAATTGGTAATTCACCATTCATAAACTGAAGGTGCAAGGCAGGAAAAAAGGATTAGTCTTAGTAGGATGTAGTGGTTCGTTTTGGTTTTTGATATGTTTGGGACGATTTTGTTGGTATGAAGGAGTTTTGTGCTTTTTATCTCCCAAGCGTCAGATGCATCCAATGGGTGATATTGTCGGTGTAGAGCTTCATAAAAATTGAGGCAGAGGATTAAGAGTGTAATATTTATGTAGTATCACTGTAAATATTTATACACAATTAATATATCAGTTACTATTTATTTATATTATTTTTTTGAAGAGTAAATTATGATTAAATATAAATGGTGGATGTTGTAGTAACAATATATAAAACTCATACATTGTTAGTATAATACATTTTTCCTCGAAGATTAAACACATAATTATAATAGAGAAAAATGTATACACTGACAGCATAAAAGATTATACATAATAAGTATATCATCCACTATTGTGCAATGACTCATATATCTAGATAACAACAATACAAGTTATGGGCTTGAGCTGATGTAAAAGGGTTGTGGTAGAGAGCTATATATTTATGTTATGTAAACCTAATGTAACGAGGAGAAAAATAGTCAAACACAAATCCTAATAATACATAGTAGTAGCCTCTCAACGCTCCCGGTGACGTAGGCACAATTGGCTGAACCTCGTTACCAAATCTCTTGTATTATTCTATTTTCTCTATACTCTTTTACTATTTGACTGTTCGCTTGTTCCCAAAAATTGGTATTAGATGACTCTTAACTCAGGTGCCAAATTCGAGGTGGGGAAGTTCGATGGAACTGGTAATTTCGGATTGTGACAAAAGAGGGTTAAGGATGTGTTGTCTCAACAAGGTCTACCAAAGGTGTTGCGTGAGAATAAACCAGATGATTTGGATCAACTGGATTGAGAAGAGTTGAAGGAGAAGGCTGCGTGAACCATACAACTCTGTCTATCAGATGAGGTGATGTATTATGTTATGGATTTAACGTCACCAACAGAGGTATGAGAGAAATTAGAGAAGCGGTTCATGTCCAAGTTTCTAACAAATAAGTTGTATTTAAAACAGAGACTCCATAGCCTAAAGATGTAGGAGGGTGCTGATTGCAACAACATCTCAACACTTTCAATCAAGTGATTAATGACTTGCAGAAGCTTGATGTGAAAGTTGATTATGAGGACAAAGAAATAATATTACTGTGTTCTTTGCAAAATTCCTATGAACACTTGGTGACAACATTGATGTACGGAAAAGACTTAATCAAATTGGATGAGATCACATATGCACTTCTATCCCACACTCAAAGAAGATAGAATGTAGGGAAAAGGTCTCAGGGTTATGGTCTATATGTGAAAGGGAGCCAAGTGCGTAGGAGGAGACAAGGAAGAGGAGGTCCTGCCAAAGGGAAAAGACCAAATTCCAGGGGCAGAACATTAGTAGAGTGTTATAAGTGCAAATAGATTGGGCATTGCAAAAAGGATTCTCCCACTGAATGGAGTCCTATCAAGCCAGTGGGGAAAGATGAAGTATCTACATATGTAAATGTTGCACATAAATATGACTCTGATTACAACAGTGAAGTTGATCCACTATCTATATCATCAAATCATAGTGCAGATGAGTGGATGCTTGACACTAGTTGTTCCTACCACATGACGCCAAATAGAGAATGGTCACCACATACAAGTTAGACAATTTTGGTTTTGTGTATCTTGGAAATAATAAAGCATGTGGAATTATTGGCATGGGAGAAATCAGAATTGTGATGAATGATGGTGTAGTGAAGACGTTTTGTGAGGTTAGACACATACCAGATTTGAAAAAGAATTTGATTTCTTTGGGGGACATTGTAGGCCAAAGGATTTAGCTATAGAGATGACGGGGACAATTATATTCTTCGAGTAGGCAAATGTGCTCTGACTGTGATGAAGGGTAAGAGGACTATTGGGAATAGTTACAAGTTGTTAGGGAGAACAATTTTAGGTGGAGTTGCTGGAGTGTTTGAAGAGATTTCAGTAGATTCAAACCATGGTGCTAAAAAATTATGGCACATGCGTTTGGGTCATATTAGTGTGTGTGGCATGACAAAACTATTCAAAATAGAACTGTTGAGAGGAGTCAGCAAATGCAAGCTAGATTTGTGAAAGTATTATGTGCTTGGGAAACAGACACGAGTTAGTTTCAAGGCTAGCCAACACAAGACTCGAGGCATATTTTCTGAAGCATAAGTCAGAATTTTTTGTCAAGTTCAAGGTTTGGAAGGTAGAGGTAGAGAACCAGACTGGTAGAAAAATCAAATACATGTGATCAGACAATGGTATGGAGTACAAAGACTCACATTTGTAGAAATTTTGTGAGGAACACGACATTCAGATGCCCTTTTTAGTGAAGAAGACTCCTCAACATAATGGTGTTGTAGATAAGATGAATAGAACTCTTATAAAGAGGGCCAGATGTATGAGACTGAATGCTAGACTTTCCAAAGGATTTTGGGCAGAGGCACTTAGTATGGCATGTTATGTCATGAATAGATCACCATGAGCTTCATTGAGTGGTAAAGTTTTAGAAGAAGTGTGGATAGGTAACCCAGTCAATTATAATATGTTACGCATATTTGATTGTCCTGCTTATGTACATATACCTAGTGATGAACAATCTAAACTAAATCCGAAGTCAAAGAGGTGTATCTTCATTGGATATACCAAAGGTGTGAAGGGGTTCAAGTTCTGGGATCCAGTTTCCAGAAAGGTGGTGTTGAGTAGAGATGTAGTGTTTGATGAAGATTTCATGCTGAAATAGTCAGTTTTGATGCCTAAGCAAAATGGAGAGACTTTAGAATCAAATATGATTCTAGTGAGCTATGAAAAGGTTCATGTAAATAAAGGCAAGGAACCATGCACTAGTTCAAGTCAAGAACATGATGATTCTTAGGCGGAGAGTTCAGGTGTGCATGAGTATATACTTGCTAGAGATAGAGATATGCATTCTATTAAACCTCTAGAGAGATATGACTTTGAGGATATGGCTTCAGTTTCTCTCCATATCAGGTCAGGAGATCCATGTAGCTTTCAAGAGTTTATAAACAACCAACAGAAAGAACAATGGATGGGTGCCATGATGGAGGAGATGTAGTCTCTACACAAGATCCAAACTTGGGAGCTTGTCTTATTGCCCCAAACAAGTGTGCAGTTGGGTGCAAGTGGGTGTACAAGAGGAAGACAATATTTTCAAAAAAAGAAGGGGAAAAGTCCAAGGCTTGCCTTGTAGCAAAATGGTATTCACAACACAAGGGGATCAACTACAATGAGGTTTTCTCCCTATGGTGAGACACACTTCTATCAGGGTAGTGCTTGCCCTAGTAGCTAGTCAGGATATGCACTTAGAAAATATGGATGTGAAGACTATCTTTCTCCATGGTGAATTAGAGGTGAAAATTTACCTGACACAACCAGAAGGGTTCAGTGCAGCTGGACAAAGTCACTTGGTTTGCAAGTTCAAGAAGTCTCTATATGGGTTGAAGGAGTCTCCCATATAGTGGTACCAGCGGTTTGACATTTATATGTTGAAGCTTGATTACAAGCGTTGTGAGTATGAATGTTGTGTTTATGTGAGAAGCCTTGATGATGGTTCTTTTATTTTTCTGTTACTTTATGTTGATGATATGTTGATTGCTGCTAATCATTTAAGTGGTATCAATAAGCTGAAAGTCATGATAGGTAAGGATTTTGACATGAAAGATTTATGGACTTTTAGGAAGATTCTTGGGATAGAGATTCACAGGGATATGAGAGCTAGAAAACTATGGCTCTCCTAACAAAGCTATGTTGAAAAGTGAAAGTGCAAAAGTGTCAAAGTGTTGCGTTATTAGATTGTCTATGATTTGATGAAGACAAGGATTTAGTGAAAGCTTGAAGATAACTCAACAAATCAACATGCCTAGGTTCTTACAAGAGTCATTTTTATAGTCTTAGATGTGTGCCTTAGATATTGAGTCTAGGTTAGGTAAATCTAAATGCAATTCTCACAAGCCTTAAAAATAATCAATTCATTTACATGAGACATGCCATGTAGATTATTATATGTCCATGCATTAATCATACATGTTATTTGTGCATCTTAGGCATAATATATTGGTAAAACATGTATAGTTGATAAGCCTAACATATAGGTAGTTTACCATTTAATCATTTAGCTGAAAAAATATGTCAGTTAATCAATTAAGGAAGGTGTTAATTGTTTAACGTAAATTCGATTTTAATAGATAACTAAAAACCTGAAAATAATTATTCTCAACAGCCCATTGATCGATTAAAGGGGAGTTTATAGTCTTAGATGTGTGTCTTAGATATTGAGTCTAGGTTAGGTAAATCTAAATGCAATTCTCACAAGCCTTAAAAATAATCAATTCATTTACATGAGACATGCCATGTAGATTATTATATGTCCATGCATTAATCATACATGTTATTTGTGCATCTTAGGCATAATATATTGGTAAAACATGTATAGTTGATAAGCATAACATATAGGTAGTTTACCATTTAATCATTTAGCTGAAAAATATGTCAGTTAATCAATTAAGGAAGGTGTTAATCGTTTAACGTAAATTCGATTTTAATAGATAACTAAAAACCTGAAAACAGTTATTCTCAACAACCCATTGATCGATTAAAGGGGCGTTTAATCGATTAAATGGGTCTCATTAAGGTTTTTTTTATATAAATTGTGTTTTTAGATCACGCACCATACATCATATCATTCATTTTTAGAATTGCTAGTTGCATATTTTTCGTGCTCAATTGTGTCATTTAGGCAGAGTTAAATGTATTGTGAGATAGTGAGAGATAGTATCATGTTTAGAGTTTAATTGTCATCCAATTGCATGTGATTAATGTGTTAACCTTTGCTATCTTTCTTGCATGATTCTTGCATTTCTTTAGAAGAATTCTAGGATAGAAATTCTCTGTTTCTGCATATTAATAAACTCATACATATTCGTGCTAACTTGTGAGTTTTGTGTAGGTTTTTAGTTGAGTTTCAATTGTAATATCTTGAGCTACATTTTGCTTAATAATACTCTGTTTTTGTACTGTTTTAGTGTTGTAATAAGGGAAAGGGAAGTCATCTCTTGGTGTCGTACCACCAAAGAGACTTAGTGAGTCTTCACCAAGACTTAGAGGTCTTGGGTTTAGAACGTTTTCTTGGCTGGGGCTAGATCGTAAGAAAGGTTTTCTTAGGCGATTAGGTGAGTCAAACCAAGAAAGTGGGTTCTTGGATTCAAGAAGGGAGCATCTAAATTTTTATATTATAAGTGTGCATGTAACAATACATTCGTTTCAATATTAGTGAAGAAAATCTCCCGAGATCAGAAGGGGAGGCCTGGACGTAGTTTGCAAGTGGACCCGCAAATGAACCAAGATAAATTTCCTTGTTGCAGGCTTTTTCTATCCTTAATCTCTTTACGTTTCAAGTTGTAATATTGCCTTTTTTTAGCTGATAATTTGGATAATGTAACTTTGCTATATTGAGTTTAATTTTGTTCAAGTATATTTGCTTTATCTATATCAGATTATCGGTGAGTGGCTGTGCAATAAGCCATTCCGCAACTTGTTGTTTTCTGTGAGTTAATCGATTAAGACAGAGTATTAATCGATCAACTGAGGCTTTTTCCACAATAGGGCTTTGGTGCAAAAAGCGGTAATTGGTAACCGCAACACCTATTCAACCCCCTTCTAGGTGTGTTCTGTCCACTAATACCTAACAAAAAGGTCTGAGAGAGATTTGATATGAGCAATGCTAAAGTAGTAAGAACTCCATTGGAAAATCACTTCAACCTTTCCCTAGATCAGTGTCCAATGATAGAAGAAGAGAAGAAGTACATGTCAAAAGTTCCATATGCTATTGCAATAGGCTACTTGATGTATGCTATGGTTTATACTAGACCGGACTTGGCATAAGCAGTTAGTCAAGTATGCAAGTACATGTTGAAACCAGGGAAGCAACATTGGGAAGCAGTCCAATGGATTTTCTGATATTTGAAGGAGACTACAGGTCTCGGTATCATGTATGTCAGCCAACAGAGTAAGGCTTAGTTATTGGTTATGTTGATTCAGGCTATGTAGGAAACTTGGATGATAGAAGGTCCACGACGGGGTTGTCTTCACTCTTGTAGATGGACCAATCATGTGGAGAACATCATTTCATTCTATTGTTGTTATGTCCACAAATGAAGTAGAGTACATGGCAACTGGTGGAGCTTCTAAGGAAGCTCTATGGCTTACGAAGCTGATAAATGAGTTAGGCATTGAGCAAGGTGGATTTTTGCTGCATTGTGACAGTCAGAGTATTATCTTCTTGGAAAAGAACCAGATGCATCATGGTAGGACCAAACATATTGATGTGAGATTTCACAAGATCAGAGAATTGGTAGCTTGTGGGAAGATACTATTGCAGAAGGTTCACTCTTTAGAAAATGCAGCTGATATGTTAACCAAGTCGGTTATCATGGACAAGTTCAGGCTTTGCCTGAGCTGACTAAACATTCACTAATGCTGAACTATGGAGCGCCCCCCAACCCAATGGCGGAAGATTGAGATTGATGATATTCGCCAAGGTGGAGATTGTTGTGCAATGGCTCATATCTCTAGATAACAACAATACAAGTTATGGGCTTGTGCTGATGTAAAAGGGCTGGGGAAGAGGGATATATATTTATGTTATGTAAACCTAATGTAACAAGGAGAAAAATAGTCAAACGCAAATCCTAATTCTCTAATAATACATAATGGTAGTCTCTCAACGCTCCCAGAGACGTAGGTACAAATGACCGAACTTTGTTACCAAATCTCTTGTGTTATTCACTTTTCTCTATATTTTTACTCTTTGATTTTTTGCATGTTCCCAACATCCACCATTCATATTTAATCACACTTGACCTTTCAAAAAAGTAATACAAATGAATGATGAATAATGTATTAACTGTCTATAAATCTTTATATTGGCAATTCACAAATATTACCATCTAAATACATTTGCCATTCCTACATCAACATCTGTATATTGTTTAAAATATGATATTGGTGAGTCTAATTAAGAGAGATAAATCTAATTACATAATTAGAGTTGAAATATGTTTGAAAGAATTATATTATTATTAGGTATCAGTGGACAAAACACACCTAGAATGGGGGTTGAATAGGTGTCGCGGTTACCAATTACCGCTTTTCGCACCGAATCCCTATTCTGGATGAGGACTCTCAACTTTTAAAATTCTGCACAAAACCTATCATTCTGTGCCTCAGCAGTGTTTTGAATAAAACTCCTCATAGACTGATAGTGGTTATCAATGTAGGCGACCTGACGTTCCTCAAATTACTCCAAGTGTGTATGGTAAGAATCCTTCAAAGTATGGAAATGTAGATCCATTCTATTATTCAGCCTTTGCTCCATAGCATCCAACTAAGCTAATCCAAAGGGTGGTTCCTGTGGTGCGTTTCTAGCCGACTCCACCTGAGTTCCCGCATTATGCTGATTCGTTCCTGCCTGATCCTCATCTCTAGATAAGTCTAGATCCACAGTAGTGTAATCCTCTTGGTATTTCCAAGTATTCCCATAATTGTAAATACCCATCTTGTGGATCAAAATTTTACCAACAAGGCGATCTTCATCAAAAGACTCCATGATGATGGTGTCAGACACATCAACATGCAGATAATCAATGATCCTCAGCTTGGATTGTGAAGTAGACACACTACACATGACCTGAAGGATCTCCTTAGGCTAATTAATCATAACATTTTCCTTAACAACATACATGAACCTCAAATCATTCACAGTGGGCTATGCATGATTTGTGTTCCTCTGAACCAAAATATACGCTATCAGATAGTGCAATAGCCTATTTTCCACAGATAATGACCCGACTTTTGTTAATTCTCCTTGGATATACAGATAGGGACCTCTCAAACATGACTTGTAAACCTCAGCAGCATCAAATGAATTCTTGACCCAATCACAATTACCAATGCTAGCACCATTGGTGGACAAACCTCCCACACTCATGAAAATTTTCTCACTCAGCTGAAATAAATTTCCAGAAACCATAGACCAATACTTTCCATCCTTATACCTAAAGTTGACATAAAATTCTCTAGTCCATGTAGGGTATATATTTCCCTTTAATTCCAGAAAAGTGACAGCTCCTTGAGCTTGCATGCCTTGCGGAAATTCAAAATTTTATTCCACCATCTAGGTTAAATCGGCATACCTGATATATGTTGGTTTCCTACCTTGAAACTTTAACAACCGAGTCTCCTACAATATGAGAGAGTAGTAGGGGTCTCCAAGGTCCTGCCTCACACTTGGATTCGAAGATGACGCAATAGGAGCCCTTCGTGCGCATTGAGCAGTTGTCTTCATCCTTTTTGAATGACCTCCTTCCATTTTTGATTTGAAAAACCGAGAGAATTGAGAGGTGTAGGAGGATTTTGGGAGGAACCTAAACTTAGGGTTTGGAATTGGGGAAAATGGGTTTCTTGGAAAGTTTGAGAAGAATTGGGATGAAATGAAGTGCAATGAGGGTAGAGGGTGAGGTTTAATCTTCTTTTAAGCTAAGAATTCAGATTGTGGCGTTGCCTATGAGATTTAGAGAGAAAAGGGGATAGAGAGGATTTGAAAAAATTGCCAAAAACGCTGATGTTTATACTTTATCTGCTGCCGTTAATCGATTAAGAGTTGTACCTAATCGATTAATCATACTTAAAATTCCAGTTTTTCAGAAAAATAAGCCCAGGTAATCGATTAAGATGGGACATTAATCGATTAAATTTTATGAAAAATAGAGTGTTGGCTACTGGAACTTATTCTAATCGATTAAGACCTATGGTTAATTGATTTACAGTCATCAAATTTGTAGAATCAAGTAGGTTTTTGAGTTTTAGAAGCCTGCAAAGATTTCTAACATATATCAAGCATTTTTAAGCAAACAGACATACATATAAAGCTTATTATACTATATCATATTAGGAATATAATGCATTCAACAAGTATTCATTTTGAAGCATATTAGACATTTAACATGTTAAACACAGAATAAAGTGTTAGACGATTTAGTCATTAGACGATTTTAATCAAGATATTTTTCATCAAGGATTCCAAGTTCTCTTCGAAGAACATAGAAATTATCTCGTGAGAGGGGCTTGGTGAAAATATCAGCTAATTGCTTAGTAGTTTCAACAAATTCAAGCACACAATCGCCTTTTTGAGCATGAACACGCAAGAAGTGATGTCTAATTTCTATATGCTTGGTTATCGAATGCAAAACGAGATTCTTGGATAGGTTTATGGCACTTGTATTATCACATTTAATGGGGTTCTTTTCTAGATTAAGACCAAAGTCCTTAAGTTGTTGCTTCATCCATAGGATTTAAGCACAACACACTAGCGGCAATGTATTCCGCTTCGGTGGTGGACAAAGCAACACATACTTGCTTTTTGCTGTGCCATGCAACTAAGAAACTGCCTAGTAAGTGACTAGTCCCACTAGTGCTCTTCCGATCCAACTTACATCCAGCAAAATCAGAAACGAAATACCCTACCAAGGATAATGAGGCATCCCTAGATACCATAATCCCATATTTATTGTTCCTTTGAAATATCTCATGATACGTTTAACAGCACTATATTGTGAATCTTTAGGTAATGCTTGAAATCTAGCACACATGCAAACACTAAACACCAATCGGTTAACTAGGGCTTTTCCAGAATAGGGCTTTGGTGCAAAAAGCGGTAATTGGTAATCGCGACACCTATTCAACTTCTCCTCCCCTTCTAGGTGTGTTCTGTCCACTGACACCTAGCAAGTGGTATCAAAGGTAGTACGACGTGCTAGCTCAGCCACATATGCGTGATCCTTAAGGGAAACAAATTCCACCAACCCCTTTGATGGTGATGGCGCATCCATTAACCGCCCTCCCGTATTTAGTGGCGAAGGATACGCCTACTGGAAAGTCCGGATGAAGATATTCATTGAAGCCATTGACTCGGATATTTGGGAATCCATAATCAACATGCCTTTCGTCCTAATGCATCTAGTGGACAATAAACCGAAAGAAAAGTCTAAGAGTTTATGGACCGATGATGAACGTAAAAAGGTTCAATACAATCTACATGCTAAAAACATCATCACATTGGCCCTATCATATGATGAATTCTTTCGGGTTTCACAGTGTCAAAGTGCCAAGGAAATGTGGGACACTTTACAAGTGACTCACGAAGGCACTAGCAAAGTCAAGCGTGTCAGGATGAATGCCCTGACACATGATTACGAGCTTTTTCGTATGTTGCCGAGTGAACTTATCGGCAGCATGCAAAAGCGATTCACACATATAGTAAACCATTTAGTTGCTCTAGATAAAAAATTTACTGAAGGAGAACTAACTAATAAAGTTTTATGTTGCCCTTGATAGGAGATGGCAAGCTAAAGTTACAGCTATCATGGAATCCAAGGATCTTGACAACATGCCTTTGGAAACATTATTTGGAAAGCTTCAAGAGCACGAGATGGAACTTGGGCGCTTGACGATGCATGAGGAATCATATCGCAAAAAGAAAGGCATATCTCTTAAAGCAACAACTTCTCAACCTATTGAAGAGAAAGAAGATGTTGAGTCTGATTCAGATATTGATGATGTAACGTTGAGCCTTCTCGCACGAAAATTCGGGAAATTCTTAAATAAAGGAGGCTTTAAACGTTTTCAGAAGAAAGAAGTGCGCGAGTCAACTAGAAAAGGCAAAGGTAACAAAGAGCGCTTCACTTTCCATGAATGTGGTAAGCCAAGACACATGAGATTTTATCCTACTTACCTCAAGAAAGTTGATTCGGAGAAGAACACTCATTGGGACTTCAAGTCAAAGAAGGCCTAAATTGTCTACGACGTACTAGAGGAGGATACGACATCAAGCACCTCAGATGAAGAGGAGACCACCAAGCTATGCCTAATGACCAGAACGAATGAAGCTTGTGACTCAAATTCAAAGGAGGTAAAGAATGAGGTATACTCTAACACCTCATCTTCTTCTTCTGAGGATTCACCTCCTTATGAGGACTTATATAATATTATATCGAATTTCATGAAGAATTAAAAAAAATTAGCTAGGATTGGTTTTTATAGAAAATGAGTAGTCCTTCTAAATGAACAGAAAATAGTTTTATTACAAAAAGAATTACATGAGCTGAAACTTGAGAATGAAACATTAGATCTAATATTTTCCTGTAATACATACAATTGCTCAAATGATAATTTATGTCAATCCACTGTCTGTGAGTCTTGCAAGACTTTGAAAAATGAGAATTTGAACCTTAATGAAAAACTCGCAAAACTCATAGAGAGTCAAAATCAATTAGACATTATGCTTAGTCAAACTAGAAATATTGGTGATCATACTGGATTAGGATATATTCCCCTTATGCATAGGAGAAGACCATTTGGAAACCTGTAACTCTACCTACTAAGGTTTTTAATAATAAAGTTCCTTCATGTTTCTATTGTAGCACACATGGCCATACTTCCTACTCTTGCTATATCAAGAAGTATGGTATACCTAACGGTGTATATGTCTGGATGAAAAAGGGAGATAACTCCCTGGTTACTAATAGAAAAAGACCTAATATAAATTGGATACCTGAAAAAGGCAAGTGATCTATTTTGTAGGTATGTCTACAAGCACAAGGGCAACATTGGTATCTTGATAGTGGATGCTCGAGGCATATGACGGGAGATAGATAACAATTCCTAGATCTATCATTGAAAGAAAAAGGGTTTGTCACGTATGGAGACAACAACAAAGGAAAGATACTTGGTACTGAGACAATTGGCAACTCAACTCAGGTAGTGATCGAGAATGTACTATATGTTGAAGGCCTGGAGCACAACCTATAGAGTATCAGCCAACTCTGTGACAAAGGTAATCATGTATCTTTTGACTCTGAGTGTTGCATAATTCGTGACAATTTATCTAATAAGGTCAAATTCGTCGGACATCATATTAATAACATCTATATGGTTAACCTAGAAGATGTCACGACATTATTTTCAAAATGTTTTGTTTATACAGAAAATGATATTTGGCTTCGGCATAGGCGTGCCACTCATATTCATGTAAAACATCTAGATAAACTATCTAAAAATAATTTGGTTGAGGGTCTACCAAAACTTAATTTTAAAACTTAGGAAACTTGTGATACTTGTAAAAAATGTAAAAAAGTTAAAAATAAAAGTGCAATGTGTCAAGAGAGCACTTTAGCTTGCCTATGGTTTGATGAAGATAAAGGACTTAGTGAAAGCTTAAAGACAACTCAACAAATCAACATGCAAGAGATTCAAGAGCTTCATGTCTAGACTAGAGTCTTAGATGTGTCTTAGTTATTGAGTCTAGTTAGGTAAACCTAGATGCAAATCTCACAAAGACTAAAAACAACTATCATATCATTTACATGAGAAATGCCATCTAGCTTATTATATGTTCATACATTAATCATACATGTTATTTGTGCATTTTAGCCATAACATAAAGGTAAAACCTGTGTAGTTGATAAGCATAACATATAGGTAATTTACCTCTTAACATCTTAACTGAAAATATGCCAGTTAATCGATTAAGAGAAGCTCTAATCGATTAACGTGAAAACAGTTTGAATAGTTTCAACATAAAACTGAAAAACAGATTTCAGTTACTCTCTAATAGCTCGTTAATCTGTTAACATGCAACATAATCGATCAAATGGGTGAAAAACAGCTTTTCTATATAAACTATTTCTTTAACAAATTTTACATATGATTTTAACATTCATATTAGAATTGCTAAGTTGCGTATTTTCATATTCATGTATTTCATATAGGCAGAGGGAATTGCATGTGAGATTAGAGTGAGATAGTTTTATGCTTAGGATTAACATGTCATCCATTGCATATTATCAAATGTGTTCTTCATCCTATCTTGTTCTTGCATGATTATTTCACTAATGTTTAGAGATTTCTTAAGGGTAGAAATTACATGTTCTTCATGATTTTCATCTTATACATATTCATAGTAATTGTGAGATTTGTATAGGGTTTATAGCTTGTTCTTTCTTGTAATATTTTAGCTATTTTAGAACTTCACATTACTCTATTTTTTGTGTTGTTTGTGTAACAAGGGAAGTCGTCTCTTGGTGTCGTACCACCAAAGAGATCAGAGAGTCTTAACCCAGACTTGGAGGTCTTGAGTTTAGTGCATACACTTGGCTGGGGCTGGATCATAGAAAAGGTTTTCCTAGGCGATTGGGTAAGGTGAAACCAAGATAGAGGTTCTGGGAACTCAAGAGGGGAATGTTCAAGGTCTTGTAATTGGAAGTGTGTTTGTAAGACACATTGGTTTCAATTTTTGTGAAGAAAAATCTCTCGGATCAAAGGGAGGACTGGATGTAGTTTTGGAGTGGACTGCAACACGAACCAGTATAAAAACCTTGTTGTAGGCTGTTTCTTTCCCTTATCTCTTTACTGTTTTAGTAGTTTTAATTCCCTATTGCAGCTTATATTTTTAATATAGCATTACTACCAAATAAAGATCATTTGTGTTCAAATATATATGCTCTATCATTTCTGTATAATCTGTAATTGGCTGTGTAATTGAGGCAGTCAGCAACTGCTAAATTCTATGCGACTTAATCGATTAAGTCATAGCTTTAATCGATTAACTAGGCAAGTTTCCAGAATTGGGCTTTGGTGCAAATATTGGTAAGTGGGAACCGCGACACCTATTCAACCCCCCTTCTAGGTGTATTCTGTCACTGATACCTAACAAGTGGTATCAGAGCTAGTACGTCGTGCTAGCTTAACCATATCCGCGTGATCCGTTAGGGAAATTAAATGGGTTCAACCAACCCCTTTGGCGGTGATGGCGCATCCATTAATCGTCCTCCCGTATTCAATGGCGAAGGATATGCCTACTGGATAGTTCGCATGAAAATCTTTGTAGAGGCCATCGACTCGGATATTTGGGAATCCGTAGTCAACGGGCCCTTCGTTCCACAACATTTAGTGGATGATGAACTGAAAGATAAACCGAAAAGTATATGGACCGATGATGAACGCAAAATGGTTCAAGATAACCTTCGTGCCAAATATATCATCACATTGATCCTATCATATGATGAGTTCTTTAGGGTTTCACAGTGCCAAAGTGCTAAAGAAATGTGGGACACTTTACAAGTGACTCACGAAGGCACTAGCGAAGTCAAGCGTGCCAAGGTGAATGCCCTGACACATGAATATGAGTTATTTCGTATGTTACCAAATGAATCCATTGGTGATATGCAAAAACGCTTTAATCATATAGTTAACCATTTAGTAGCTTTGGATAAATTGTTTAACAAATGAGAGGTTACTGACAAAGTTTTACATTGTCTTGACAGGAGATGGCAACCAAAAGTAACAACTATTATGGAATCAAAGGATCTTGACTCCATGCCTTCGGCGACATTGTTCGGAAAACTTCAAGAGCACGAAATGGAGCTTGGACGCCTGACTATGCACGAAGAATCAGATCGCAAAAAGAAAAGTATATCTCTCAAGGCAATAACGTCTCAATCCACAAAAGAGAGAGAAGAAGATGAACCTGATTCAGATGTAGACGAAGAAACTTTGAGCCTTCTTGTATTCAAATTCGGGAAATTTCTAAGGAAAGGAGGTTTCAAACGTTTGTGGAAGAAAGAAGCGCGAGAGTCGACCAGAAAAGGCAAGAGTGAAGAGCGCTTCACTTGCCATGAATGTGGTAAGCCAGGACATATGGGGTTCCAATGTCCTACATACCTCAAGAAGATTGATTCAGATAAGAGCACTCCTCGGGACATCTAGCACCTCAGATGAAGAAGAGACAACAAAGTTATGCTTAATGACGAGAATAGAGGATGCATGTTGCTCGAGTTCAAAGAGGCAGATAGCGAGGTATATTCTGACACCTCATCTACTTCATCTGATGATACTCCTCCTTATGAGGAATTGTATAATGCGTATGTCGAATTGCATGATGAGTTAAAGAAATTAGCTAGGATTAGTTCCGATAGGAAAAGAGTAATCCTGCTAAATAACAAAAAATAGTTTCATTACAAAAAGAATTAGATGAACTAAAATTGGAAAATGAAACATTAGATTTGATCTATTGTTGTAATGCATGCAATTTCTCTGAGAATAGAACCAACTATCTGTGATTCTTGCTATGATTTGAAAAATGAAAATTTGAGATTAAATGAAAAACTCGCAAAACTCATAGAGAGTCAAAACATGTTAGACACTATGCTTAGTAAAACGAGGAATGTTGGTGACCATACCGGGCTAGGATATATTCCCCCTTCTCGTAGGAGAAGACCATATAGGAAACCTATTAATCGGCCCAATAAGAAATTTTTTAATAAAAAGGTTCCTATATGCCTTTGTTGTGGCACTTATGGCCACACTTCCTACTCTTGTTATATTAAAAAATATGGTATACCTAGTGGCTTGTATGTATGGATGAAAAAGGGTGATAACTCCCTAGTTACTAACAGAAAAGGACCCAACATAACTTGGGTACGTGAATAAGACAAGTGATCTATGTTTTACAGGTATGTCTACGAGCACATGGACTGTTATCTTGATAGTGGATGCTCGAGACATATGACGTGTGATTGATCAAAATTCCTAGATCTATCCTTGCAAGAAAAAGGATTTGTCACTTATGGAGACAACAACACAGGGAAGATACTTGGCACCAAAACTATTGGCAACTCAAATCAGGTCGTGATCGAAAATGTGTTATATGTTGAAGGTCTGGAACATAACCTCGTGAGTATCAGCCAACTATGTGATAAAGGTAACCGTGTATCTTTCGATTCTAAGTGTTGTATTATTCGTGACAATATATCTAATAAAGTTAAGTTTGTCGGATATCGTAT
>NC_032028.1:15415976-15417892 GCF_001865875.1 Lupinus angustifolius | reverse complement strand
TACTCTATTTTCAAAATGTTTTATATCCAAAGAGGGTGACATCTTGCTTTGACATAGGCGTGTCGCTCATATTCACATAAAGCATCTAGATAAAGTGTCAAAAATAATTTGGTTGATGGGCTTCCAAAACTTGATTTTAAAACTCATGAAACTTGTGACACTTGTCAAAGATGTAAACAAGTTAAAAATTCTTTTGCTATAAAGAATGTGATATCCACAACAAGACCTTTGGAGCTTCTCCATATGGACTTGCTTGGACCATCACAGGTTATGAGTTTTGGTGGTAGCTTTTATGCTTTTGTGATCGTTGACGATTTCTCTAGATTTACATGGACATTATTTCTGTTGTCCAAGAGTGATGCTTTTAAGTCTTTCAAAAACCTTGCCAAGCAAATCCAAAACTAGTTTAATCATAATATAGTATATATTCGATCCGATCATGGAAGCGAGTTTGAAAACCATTTATTTGATAAATTTTGTAATAAATATGGTATTATGCATCAATTTTCGGCCCCTCGTACCCCTCAACAAAATGGTGTCGTTAAGAGGAAGAATCGAGTCTTAGAGGTGCTTGCTAGAACAATGCTAAATGAAAGTAAGGTGCCTAAATATTTTTGGGCTGATGTAGTGCATACAGCTTGCCATGTGATTAATCATATACTCTTGAGACCTACCTTTTCAAAAACTCCATACGAACTTTTAAAAGGCTCTAGACCTAATATTTCTCATTTTCATGCTTTTTGGTGTAAATGCTTTATATTAAATAATGGAAAAAGAGTCTTAAGTAACTAATGAGGGTATATTTTTTGGGTATTCATTGCATAGTAAAGCTTATCGAGTCTATAATAAATATTCAATGCAAGTAGAAGAGTCTGTGCATGTCCATTTTGACGAATCTTCTCCAACAGACAAGAGGAAGGTATTCTATGATGATGTTGCAGGTGCTTTAGAAGAAGCATACTCTAAGGACATGGACCAGGACAAAGAAGCAAAAGCAAAGCAAACTATACAAGATGAGCATCAGGACCTGCCAATCGCGTGGAAGATCAAGAAGGATCATCGACTCGACAAAGTGATAGGTGATATAACTGCGGGGGTAGTAACTCGTAGCTCTTTACGTAACTTTTGTCCCTTTGAAGCTTTTGTATCTCAAATTGAGCCTAAGACCATCGATGCGGCCATTGAGGATATGCACTGGGGTATAGATATGCAAGAACAGCTAAACCAGTTCGAGCGTAATAATGTATGGGACTTGGTCGCTAAGCATAAAGAACATCCAGTGATTGGTACTAGATGGGTCTTTCGTAATAAATTGGATGAATCTGGCTTGATAATAAAAAATAAAGTTCGCTTAGTGGCCAAAGGCTACAACCAAGAGGAGGGCATCGATTATGATGAGACATATGCTCCTGTAGCCAAACTATAGACCATAAGGATGCTTTTATCCTTTGCATCAATTACTGAAAGTGTGCATGTCAAGAGGAGCACTTTGGAAAGCTTGCCCACTATGTATTTTGATGAGGACAATTTGAGTTTCATAAGAGCTTGAAGATCATCAACAAATCAACGTGCTTAAGCCTCAAGATTGGTATTAGACTTAGACTAGTAATTAGTTTAGGTTGAGTCTAAGGCTTAGGTAAACTCAATACATGTCTCATATACATAATACATTAAATCATTTTATTTTGAGATATGACATTCATAATATGTTCATGCATAATATATATACATGTTATCTGTGCATCTTAGGCATAAACTTAGTGTTGAACATGTATAAGTTAAGTGCATAACGTATTTGAGTATTGCAATTTAAAAACATACATAGAAATATGTAGTTAATCAATTAAGGTAAGTTTTAATCGATTAACATAAGTTTTTGAAAAGCAGTTGGAACAGAAAACTTGGAAAACCGAATC
>NC_032028.1:15415591-15415876 GCF_001865875.1 Lupinus angustifolius | reverse complement strand
AAGCCATTGACTCGGATATTTGGGAATCCGTAGTCAACGGCCCTTTTGTTCCACAACACCTAATGGATGATGAACCTAAAGACAAGCCTAAAAGCCTATGGATCAATGATGAGCGCAAAAGGGTCCAGCATAACCTACGCGCCAAAAATATCATCACATCGGCCCTATCCTACGATGAGTTCTTTAGGGTCTCGTAGTGCCGAAATGCAAAAGAAATGTGGGACACTTTGCAAGTGACTCACGAAGGCACTAGCGAAGTCAAGCGCGCTAGATTAAATGCACTGA
>NC_032028.1:15415066-15415491 GCF_001865875.1 Lupinus angustifolius | reverse complement strand
CGTTGGTGATCATACAGGACTAGGTTATACTCGCCCTACTAGGAACAAAAGACCATATAGAAAACCTGTAGCTCGTCCTAAAAATAAATATCACAAGCACACACCTACATGTTTTTACTGCGGTGCATATGGTCACACTTCATATTCATGTTACATCAGAAAGTACGGTGTACCTAGTGGCGTGTATATGTGGATAAAGAAGGGAGATAACTCCTTGATTACTAACAAAAAAGGACCCAATATCAATTGGGTACCTAAGAAAAGCAAGTGATCTTTTTGGAGATATGTCTTCGAGCACAAGGGCAAAAATGGTACCTAGACAGCGGGTGTTCGAGACATATGATAGGTGACAGATCAAACTTCCTGGATCTTTCACTTAAAGGTAAAGGATACGTCACGTACGGAGACAACAACAAGGGAAAGAT
>NC_032028.1:15414606-15414966 GCF_001865875.1 Lupinus angustifolius | reverse complement strand
AGCCCCTTCCACGGGATACTTTCTATGTTCTAAGGAGAGAACTTGGAATTCTTGATGAACAATATCTTGATCAAAACTGTCTAGATATGTCTTGCTTCTAAATGTTTATTAGTCTCTTGATTTAATGAAATGTCTTAAAATGCAAAATGATATCTCATAATAATTTCTTTTTTTGTGATTACATATGTTTAGACTAATCTTTTAGAATGCATGCATAAGTCCCAAATAGTTGAAACCGTTCTGCTTGATCTAAAAATTACCATGTGTAATCGATTAAAACATCAAAGTTAATCGATTAATTTTTAAGGTTAGTCGATTACCTGGGCATCAGTTTTGAAAAATCATTTTTCGTATGATTTT
>NC_032028.1:15413828-15414506 GCF_001865875.1 Lupinus angustifolius | reverse complement strand
TAATCCCGTTTTTCCCCAAATCAAAACCCTAGGTTAGGTTTGCCACATTCCCTCTCTGGTTCGTCCAAAATCAACTCAGTTTCTGCAAAACAATGGAACAAAGTCGCCCAAAAAGGTTCAAAACCCCTGCTAATCATGGAAGAAGACCGGAGTTTGGCTCATCCTCCACTCGGGGCACCCAACAGGACCGTGGTGACCCACTCTACTCGCTCATTCTACAAGAGACTCGCTTGGCTAAGTTTCAAGGACGAAAACCCACGTATGTAAGGTATGTTGATCTAACCTGGATGGCGGAACAAAATTTGAGTTTCCCGCATGATATGGAGGCTTAGGGAGCCGTTAAATTTCGGGAATTGAAGGGACAAGTCTACCCTGCTCTAGTTAGGGAGTTTTATGCGAACTTTAGGTATAAGATGGTAAATATTGGTCTATGATTTCTGGAAAACTATTTGAGATTAGTGATGACCTGTTTATTAATGTTCGTGGGTTATCCTCTTCGGGTTATGGTATAGGAGACTGCTCATCGGTTAAGGATAATTTTGACGCTACTAAGTTGTATAAGTCGTTTCTTAGAAGACCTCATCTGTACATTCAGGGTGAATTGACCAAGGCTGGGTCATTATCTGTTGAGAACAGGCTGCTGCATTATATCATCGCTTATATTCTGGTGCAGAGGAA
>NC_032028.1:15413419-15413728 GCF_001865875.1 Lupinus angustifolius | reverse complement strand
TATTATTGTTGAGTATACTGATAAGGATCATTTGGTTGGTGAGAGTCTAATTCACAAGATGGGTATCTACGAGTACGGTACTACTTGGAAATACCAGGAGGACCATACTACTGTTGATCTGGAGCTGTCCAGTGATGATGATCAGGATGGCATGGGTGATCAAAATGCTGCTAATCAGGGGGAGCCCTCTAGGACAGCATCACAGGATTCTATTTTTGGTATGACTCATATGGAAGCTATGGAACAAAGGCTCAACAACCGCATGGATCTACACTTTCAAGGATTGAAAGATTCGTACTATGCTGGTAT
>NC_032028.1:15409329-15413319 GCF_001865875.1 Lupinus angustifolius | reverse complement strand
TTACTGTTTCGAGACTTATTTGTGCTTTTTCTGTCTTGGTTTGAGATTTTATGGTTTGTTTGGTTGCTGAATATGTTTACTCTCTATGCTATTTTTTTAATTTTGCTTATTTTGTTTTTAATTATGTCAAAATAGCTTATTTGGTTATTTGGATGGTTCTTGATCATATGAGATTTTCTGGTGCATAAATTAAGCTGGTTATTGTACTACATTGCTTATTCTGCTTATTGCTATTTGATATGGTAAATATTGTATGCCGTTCACGTTACCTAGTAGTTATTTTATTGTACAAACAAGAGCATTTTGTTCAAGCCTCTAATTATAAGACAGGTTAATAGTTCAATCCCAAATTAATTCATTAACTTCGTTTTATGTTTAACTACATATCTCTGTCTACTTTTGACCAGTGTTATCTTTTTGATAATGTCAAAAGGGGGAGAAATGTTATTTTGTTGTTGTTTGATTATGCAGGTTGATCTTAATTCTGCTTCCGAAATATTCGCGCTTCATACTATCAATCAGTGCCAATACATTCTTCAAGCTAATTCATCAAAAAAGTGGTGTAGTGTTTGTCATCATCAAAAATGGGAGAATATTTCCCTTTTTGAAAGTCTACATAAAGTTGAAAGGGCGCATGTCAAGAGGAGTACTTTGGAAAGCTTGCCCACTATGTGTTTTGATGAGGACAATTTGTGTTTCATAAGAGCTTGAAGATCATCAACAAATCAACGTGCTTAAGCCTCAAGATTGGTATTAGACTTAGACTAGATATTAGTTTAGGTTGAGTCTAAGGCTTAGGTAAACTCAATGCATGTCTCATATGCATCATACATTAAATCATTTTATTTTGAGATATGACATTCATAATATGTTCATGCATCATATATATACATGTTATCTGTGCATCCTAGGGATAAACTTAGTGTTGAACATGTATAAGTTAAGTGCCTAACGTATTTGAGTATTGCAATTTAAAAATATACTTATAAATATGCAGTTAATCGATTAAGGTGAGTTTTAATCGATTAACATAAGTTTTTGAAAAGCAGTTGGAACAGAAAACTTGGAAAACCGAATCAGTTACAATTTTGTATCTCGTTAATCGATTAACCAAGAATTTAATCGATTAACTGGGCTGCAAAATGGTTTCTTTATAAGCTGCGTTTTCAAAACTCAAGCTCATTCTTGCATGTTAGATTTTAAGGGAGTTAGAGCATATTTTCGTGTTAATTGCTGCATCTACATGAAATTGCATTTGTGAGATTAGAGAAGAGAGAATTCTATGCTTTAGGATTGAGAGGCATTACATGTTTAGTTTCTCATCATTTCATCTCATATGTTCATGCATTTCTTGATGTTTTTGAAAATATTTCATATTCTTTAAAATCTGTTTTGAACTCATTCATTGTCATTTTATATGAGACATGTGTTAGAGTTGTAGAGTAAGGTGTTAATTGTTTTAATTTGAACATTGTAAGTGCTTTAGATTACTCTATATTCTTGTTGTAAAAGTGTTGTAATATTGGGAATCTCTAGGTGTCTTACCACCAAAGAGATTGAGTTGCATTTTCATTAGCTTAGAGATCTTGATAGAAAGAATTGGTTCTTGGCTGGGGCTACACCGCAAGAAAGGTTTTCTTGGGCGGTAGGAAGTGAGTCAAACCAAGGGATAAGGTTCTTTAGTTTTCAAGAAAGTGTCTAAGTGTTGTAATTGAAAGAATTGTTTGTAAAACGTTATTTCGATTATAGTGAAGAAAAATCTCCTAGATTAGACGGGGGGCCTGGATTTAGTTTGCAAGTGGACCCGCAAACAAACCATGATAAAAACCTTGTTGCACGCTTTTCTTTCCCTACTCTCTTTATTGCTTTAATCGATTACTTTGTATAGTTGTATTAGCTGTAATAATCTGTTTCTATACTGTACTATTGTAACTCTGATATATCTGTTAGCTCTGTATATTTGCTTTGATCTCAGTTGCTTGTCGTACAAGAAACTGAAATTGTTTGTGCGATCAGAGCTGTTTTAATCGATTAAAAATCTGTAGTTAATCGATTATTCTTTCTGTGTTAATCGATTAAACTTGGGTTTTTTCAGCATTATAAGTTGTTTGCGAAAAGCGGATACTTTGACCGCTACACCTATTCAACCTCTCCTTCTAGGTGTATTTTAGCCACTGATACCTAACAATTATGAACTTCAAGCTCTTTCAAATGGATGTCAAGAGCACCTTCTTGAATGGCTACATTCAGGAGGAGGTATATGTAGATCAACCTCCCGGCCTTGAAAATTTTAAATATCTGAACCATGTATATAAGCTCAAAAAGGCCCTTTATGGTCTGAAACAAGCTCCCATAGCTTGGTATGATAGATTGAGTTTTTACCTCTTGGAAAAAAGGTTTGTGAGGGGTATGGTTGATACTACCCTCTTTATTCGTAGATTAGATAATCATGTGCTTTTAGTTCAAATATATGTTGATGATATAATCTTCGGATCTACTAATGACAGTCTATGTAAAGAATTTTCTGCGTTGATGCAAGGTGAATTTGAGATCTCAATGATGGGTGAGCTGACCTTCTTTCTTGGACTTCAAATCAAACAAATGGAAAGCGGCATCTTCATTCATCAATCAAAATATTGCAAAGAGTTATTGGAGAAGTTCGATATGGAAAAGTGTAAAGAGGCATCAACACCTATAGCGTCTGCATGCTATCTAGATAAAGATGAAAAGGGAAAAGCAATTGAGGTAACCAAATATCGTGGGATTATCGGCTCATTATTGTATTTAACTGTGATTCACCCCGATATCATGTTTAGTGTTTGTATGTTTGCTAGATTTCAAGCTTTGCCTAAAGATTCACACTATACTGTTGTAAAACGAATCATGAGATATTTAATCATGAGATATTTAAAAGGAACAACTAATATGGGATTGTGGTATCCTAGGGATGCCTCATTATCCTTGGTAGGGTATTCCGATTCCGATTTTGCGGGATGTAAGTTGGATCGAAAAAGCACTAGTTGGACTTGTCATTTACTTGGTAGATCCTTAGTTGCATGGCACAGTAAAAAGCAAGCCTGTGTTGCTTTTTCCACCGCCGAAGCGGAATACATTATCGTCGGTGTGTGTTGCACTCAAATCCTTTGGATGAAGCAGCAACTTAAGGACTTTGGACTTAAACTATAAAAGATTCCTAGAAAATGTGATAATACAAGTGCCATAAACCTATCCAAGAATCCCTTTTTGCATTCAAGAACCAAGCATATTGAAATTAGACATCATTTCTTGCGTGACCATGTACAAAAAGGCGATTGTGTGCTTGAATTTGTTGAAACATCTAAGCAATTGGCTGATATTTTCACCAAGCCTCTCACACGAGATACATTCTATGTTCTTCAAAGAGAACTTGAAATTCTTGATGAAAATTATATTGATTAAAATCGTCTAAAAATGTTATTATATGTTTCGCATGATTAATGTCTTCTATGCTTCCAAATGTATACTTGTTATGAATGCATTACATTCCTTTTATGACTCATGATCTTGTGTGACAAGCTGAAAATGTATATGCGATTGAGTAAAAACTGCTTGATAAAAGTTAGAAATCTTTGCATTCTTTTAAAACCCAAAAACCTCTTGATTCTACAAATTTGATGTCAGTTAATCGATTAACTATCTTCCTTAATCGATTAAAATGAGTTCCAATAGCAAACATTTCAATTTTCACTAAATTTAATCGATTAAGATTTATTTTAATCGATTACCTGGGCTCATTTTTCTAAAAACCTGGAATTTTTGCAATGCTTAATCGATTAAAATGCAGCACTTAATCGATTAACGACATCAGATATATTAGAATCAAAAGTGTTTTTGTAACTTTTTCAAATCCTCTCTTTCTCCTTTTCTCTGAAAATCTCAAATGAAAGCAGCAAATTCGAAATCTTAGCTTAATAGAAGTTTTAAACCTCACCTTTACCCATTTGTGCACCT
>NC_032028.1:15408427-15409229 GCF_001865875.1 Lupinus angustifolius | reverse complement strand
CGCTTTTGCATGTCGCCGATAGATTCACTCGACAACATACGAAATAGCTCGTACTCATGTGTCAGGGCATTCATCCTAGCACGCTTGACTTCGCTAATGCCTTCGTGAGTCACTTGTAAAGTGTCCCACATTTCCTTGGGACTTTGACACTACGAAACCCGAAAGAATTCATCATATGATAGGGCTGATGTGATGATGTTTTTAGCACGTAGATTGTATTGAACCATTTTACGTTCATCATCGGTCCATAAACTCTTAGGCTTTTCCTTCAGTTCATCGTCCACTAGATGCCTTGGGACGAAAGGCCCATTGACTACGGATTCCCAAATATATGAGTCAATGGCTTCAATGAATATCTTCATCCGGACTTTCCAATAGGCGTATCCTTCGCCACTAAATATGGAAGGGCGGTTAATGGATGCGCCATCACCGCCAAAGGGGTTGGTGGAACCCATTTGTTTTCCCTTAAGGATCACACGTATGTGGTTGAGCTAGAACGTCGTACTAGCTCTGATACCAATTACTACTTTTCGCACTGAAGCTCTATTCTGGAAAAGGCCCTAGTTAATTGATTAACACCCTGTCTTAATCGATTAACTCACAGAAAATAGCAAGTTGCAGAATGGTTTATTGCACAGCTACTCACCGATATTCAAGAATGGATAAAGCATATATATTTGAATAAAATTAAACTAGATTAAACAAATTAACAATATCCAAAATATAAACTAATATTAGGCAATAATACGACTTGAAATATAAAGAGATTAGGGATAGAAAAAGCCTGCAACAAGGAATTTTA
>NC_032028.1:15408114-15408327 GCF_001865875.1 Lupinus angustifolius | reverse complement strand
GACTCACTGAATCTCTTAGGTGGTAAGACACCAAGAGACAACTTCCCTTATTACCATAAAAAATAGTACAAAAACAAAGTATTATAAAGCATAATGTTGCTCAAAATATTACAATTGAAACTCAACTAAAATCCTATACAAGACTCACAAGTTAACATGAATATGTATGAGTTCATTAATATGCAGAAACACATAATTTCAACCCTAAAATTC
>NC_032028.1:15404837-15408014 GCF_001865875.1 Lupinus angustifolius | reverse complement strand
GATGAGGATGACGAGGAGGATGAGGATGAGGAAGACGAAAGGATGTGGACGAGAATGAGAATGAGGATACGATGAGGATGAGGAGGAGGATGAGGAAGAGGATGAGGATGAGGAAGAAGATGAGGATGAGGAAAGGATGAGGAAGAATGCTGATATATATGTAATATATTCTTTTTTTATTTGGAATTATATTGTGGGATTAGATTTGTTAATCATAAAAGATATCAAATCTGAAGGTTTTAATTTCAAGATTATATTTTTTTTTATAATGGACCCATATTGTTTACTTTTGTCTCGTAATTATTTTTGAATTAATTGATGCAATATGTTGACAAAGTAACTTCTATTGTGAAAATTGATTAAAATTACACAGATGGGTATGAGATTATTTATGCGAATTGTGTTCGGTCCAAAAGAAGACACAATTTGGGCAAATAATAATATACTTGTGATCATAAATATGTAACGAATATAAAGTTTTTTCATGTGAATAATATGCGGTCCAAAGAAAGGCTATTGTTTGACAGAACTAATTGTTAATATTTAATCATTACATTGAGAGTACCACTTACAAATTAATTTCTCTGTCTAAAGACTAGAAATTGATGTTGTACTAGGTATCTTGTGATAAGTCTATTATATGAACATGTCTTGTTTTATATTTATTACATGACTTATTTGTTTAAATGGTTGCAACACTTATGGTTTATTGCATTGGTTGGTGTCTAATAGCATTATTAAGTAGATGCTATTGTTGAAGCATTGTTTTTGTTTGGACAGCTTGCCCTACCATGTTTCATCATGTATAAGATGGTAACATTTTCTTTTATGGAAAATTCAAAAGGATCATCACTTGAATTTGAAATGAAGTCTTTGTGATGAGAATGATGCAATGCTACCAATATGCTATAATGAATATATGTATTTATTGCATATATAAATAATATATATTTTGGATTAAATGTTGAATCAAACTCAACTAAATGATTTTTTTTATTTTGGAAAATAAAATTGTTTGACATTTTAAGTGAACCTACCAATAGGCTATAATGAATATATGATCATGAAACGCTCTATTCTAGATGCATTTCAGGGCTCTATATCTGAGGGTGAAAGTGCAAGGAAGTTCCTTGAAAAAATAGAACAATTCTTTGCCAGAAATAAAAAGGCGGAGACGAGTAGTCTTTTGGCTAAACTCATCTCCATGAAGTATAAAGTCAAAGTGAACATATGGGAGTATATTATGGAGATGTCTAATCTCACATCAAAACTCAAGTCACTTAAGTTCGAGCTTGGTGATGACTTGCTCATACATTTGGTTTTGATCTTGCTTCCTGCACACTTTGGGCAATTGAAAGTGAGTTATAACACTCAGATAGACTATGTGCAAGAGGAAGAGAGACTGTAGAGAGATAAGACTGAAAGTGCTCACTTAGCTATGACCTCTCGGAATAAGATAAGAAAGAACAATAAGGATGCTGTGAAAAAGCTATTTATGTTTTTTCCTTAGAGAATGTGGAATTGTTCTGCAATACACTATGTTAGGAAAACCTAGCATGAAGGGTGTTGTTGAGCGATTAAACCGAACTCTTAAGGATATAGTGAGAAGTATGATTAGTCATTCTTCCTTGCCATAGTCTCTTTGGGGGAGAGCTTTAAAGACCACAGTTTATATCCTTACTAGGGTGCCAAGTAAAGCAGTTAACAAAACCCCATATGAGCTTTGGACTAATAAAAGATCAAACATAAAACACTTCCACATTTGGGGTTGTCCAGTTGAGGCACGACCTTATAGGTTGCATGAAAGAAAACTGGACTCAAGAACAGATACCTGCTATTTTGTTGGCTATGTTGAATTTTATGATCCCACTTCAAGCTCTTTTTTTGAGACGGGAAATGCAAGATTTCTTGAGGAAGTTGATTTTGGGAGGAAGAGAATATAAAGAATGTTGTCTTTGAGGAAGAACCTATCACTAATGGTGAAAAAGTTCTTGTGCCTATTACCATTCAAGGAATAAATTCGATAATAGAAGATAATGTTCAGAATATTGTCTCTGACAATAACAAGACAACAATGAGGTTCTCCCTCAAGTACCTATAGAACAAATTCAACAACCTCAAGAAGTAGAAGTGTCATTAAGGAGATCCACTAGAGAGGGGAGAAGTGAAATTCTTGATGATTATATTGTATTTCTTCAAGAACATTAGGATGGCATTGAGTTAACAGAAGATGATCCATTGAACTTCTGTCAGTACATGAAAAGTTATGACTCTCAAAAGTGGATCGATGTTATGAAAGATGAGATGAAGTCTATGCTTAATAATGACGTTTGGGATCTTGTCGAATTACCTGAAGGTGTGAAACCTATTGGTTGCAAATGGATATTTAAAACCAAGAGGGATTCGAAGGGTAATTTTGACATATATAAAGCTCGTCTAGTAGCTAAAGGCTTCACTCATAAAGAATACAATGATTATAAAGAAATCTTCTCTCCAGTATCTTCGAAGGATTCTTTTAGAATAATATTGGCACTAGTAGTTCATTTTGATTTAGAGCTACATCAGATGGATGTTAAGACTACGTTTCTAAATGGTGACCTTAAGGAAACGATCTATATGGTGCAACCAGAAAACTTTGTGTCAGCTGGCTTAAAGTCAATGGTATGCAAATTAAATAAATCCATCTATGGCCTTAAACAAGTTTCTCGTTAATGGAATCACAAGTTTCATCAAATTATTACCTCGTATGGTTTTGAGGCAAATAAAGTTGTACCACGAGTTTAGTAGGAGCAAAGTAATATTTTGGGCATTATTTGTCAATGATATACTGCTTGTGAGCAATGATTTGGGACTATTCCATGAGACTAAGAGATTTCTAACGAAGAATTTCGAAATGAAAAATCTTGGGGAAACGTCTTTTGTATTAGGTATTCGAATACTGAGAGATCATTCTTAAGGTATCCTAAGGTTATCACAAGAAAGTTATATAGATAAAGTCTTGGATAGATTTGGCATGAAAGACAGTAAACCAGGGGATACCCCTATAGCTAAGGGAGACAAATTTAGACTCTAACACTGCCCCAAAAATGACCTTGAAAGATACGAGATGCAAAAGATTCCTTATGCATCTATAGTAGGAAGTCTAATGTATGCTCACGTTTACACACGTCCCGACAT
>NC_032028.1:15404068-15404737 GCF_001865875.1 Lupinus angustifolius | reverse complement strand
AATGCATCATTAGAAGGCAGTCAAACGTGTTATGCATTACTTGAAGAGAACAAACGAGTACATGCTCACTTATCGGAGGTCTGAAAATTTAGAGATCATTGGATACTCTGACTCCGATTTTGCTGGATGTCTAGACAGCAGACNCAGACACTCCACCTCTAGATATGTGTTTATATTGGTTGGAGGTGCTATCTCTTGGAAGTCTGCGAAATAGACGCTTATAGCTCCTTCAACCATGGCTGCGAAATTTTGTCACTGGCTTGAGTGTGGTCGATGGTATTAAAAGACCATTGAGTATTTATTGTGACAACAAGTCCGCGGTTCTTTACTCCAACAACAATAGGAATTCTACAAAGTCAAAATTCATTGACATAAAGTTTCTGGTTATTAAAGAAAGTGTTCAAAATGGACAAATTTCTATAGAACATATAGGGACATATTTTATGCTAGCTGATCCACTAACTAAGGTTTTGGTACCTAAAGTCTTTCATGAGCATGTTGCTCATACGGGTGTTGTTCCTTATGATATCTTAGTTCAGTGGGAGTCTATATGTTTTATGATTTACTTTGGATGTTATATACAGTTTTTTATGCATAATAAAGTTGATGGTTTATTGTTCCATTTTGAAATTGTGCATTGAACTATTATGTTGCAATTCAAGACTTTGG
>NC_032028.1:15403661-15403968 GCF_001865875.1 Lupinus angustifolius | reverse complement strand
AAACGAAGGTCCCAAAAGGAATTAAGGATTTGGTTGAGGAAGACCATCATATCAAAATTCTCTCAAAAGGTATATCAAAGGAGTAGATCAGAGAACATGGATTCATGTATGACTTTATATCCTTGTTTTATATTATGTGTGAGAATCATGATATTCAAGATCCTAGAATTGATATTTCACCAATCATCGAGAAATATCTAACATTAATACCTTTCTTAATCGATTATCTGGTAAAGAGAGAGAGAGAGAGAAAACAAATCCCGTAACGCGAATTTTTATCCTGGTTCGTTTGCTGTCCACTGCAAAC
>NC_032028.1:15292986-15403561 GCF_001865875.1 Lupinus angustifolius | reverse complement strand
GTCACTACTTGTTTGTATCTCACAACCAGCAGCAAGGTGATTGGCTACGATGCACCCAGTATTCAATATATGATGAAAGAAGTGTGGAAACAAAGTTTCATGCAAAAATTCCAACCACAACTATATTAACCAACATACACCCGAATCAACCAACATGCAAATAACTAAACAAGACAACAAACAACAAAATAGTGAATGCTATAGGCAAATTTGGAAATCCTAACATAATAGTTATTCTAAGACTCACACTAAACAATACTAAGAACCTTTGACAAGAACTGATAATCCCCAGTAGCGGCGCCAAATTTGATCGAGGTCGTACACGATACAAATAATATAACAATTAAAACTGCAGTACTAGGAAGTGACTCCTAGGTCGTTTCCCAAGGATTATCTTTCAAGCAAAGCTTCAAACACCTTATACTCACACACACACAAGGGGGTTTTTGTTGTTGGATAGTATGAACATAAATCAAATTCAGAAACAGTAGTTAAACAATGTAATAAAACGGCTAAATCCCTTTGGTTCGTTTGTTCAAAACTCAATCCTCGGTTTCAAAAGATTATTTTCAGATTCCAACCATTAACTTCCGAATTTGTTGAGAATCAATTAACTAAGCGATAATCAATTCAGGCGATAATCAATTCAAAGTTCCAGAACCCAAACCTCAAACTAGGTGAAATCAATATAAGCATGAAACGATTAACAAATTCACACAAACTAAGCATTCATGCACTAGAGAGAGTAAATCAACTAAGTGAAGATAAACTCAACCAACCAGTTTCTAAGCAATGAAATTAAGCAAACCATATTCTGAAATAAGATAGAAGAAATCAACAATAAAGAAACCGAAAATGCAATAATAACAGAACCTCAAGAGTTGTGATACATTACCAAAGGAACTTAGTCCAGAAATTTAGCCTTCCATAGCAATGGAAGAACAAACCGAAAATGAGAAATGAAGAAGGGGTGAAACCCTAGCAGAGCAAAAAGAGGGAAAACCGAAATGTGTGTTTTTCAAAGTGAGGCAAAGTAAAAGTGTGTGTTGAAGTGTGTGTGTTTGGAATGGGGAATCCGAATTTAACCCCTCCAACACACATAAACCGAATTGGGCCTAAACAATGGGCCCAAAGCCAAATTACAATAAAAACAACTCCTAAATTAAAATACAATCTTCACTTCAACACATATCCTCGACTTCCATAATGCCCAAAATGCCATTAGTGCCAAATGTGATCTGAAAATGATAATAGATTTAATCAGGCCAAATAATCCCAAATTAATTCATTTTAGGAATATTAGTCCAATAAAATTTAAAACACTAAACTATGTGAAACAAAGTCAATTAGGCACCAAGAATCATCAATCATGCTAATTTATAGTTATGAATAGTGTATAATATATTGCTCATCAAAGAGAAAAGCCTAAAAAGGAAAGTTGTTAAGTTAGTTACATGCTGACTAGGCATAAAAAGGAAATAATATAGAATGCACTTGGACAAGATTGATGCATAGATACAATCACTGCTTTTAGGCAATATTTCCAATACCCCCTCAAGATGGGGAGTATATGTTTAAGATGCCTAACTTTCCAAGAAGATAAGAGAAAGTAGTTGTGTCCAAAGCTTTAGTGAACAAGTCAGCAGGTTGCTCGAAAGTGGAAATGGGGAGCAAATGGAACAGACGAGCTTGGAGGCGTTCTCTAAGAATGTGACAATCAATATCAATATGGTTGGTAAGTCCACGAAACATGGAATTGGAAGCAATGTACCGAGCTGAGTTGTTATCACAATAGAGAAGAGAAGGCTTGATAAATGAGATTGGAAAGCTATCAAGCAAGTATGTTAACCATTGGAGCTCACAAGCGGTGGCAGCAAGAGCTCTATACTTAGCTTCAGATGATGATCTTGCAACCATGGTTTTCTTTCTAGAACGCCATGAGACAAATGAATGACCAAGGAAAACACAATACACATAAATCGAACATCTGGAATCAATGCAAGTGTGCGTCTGAGTCACTAAAGGCCTTTAATTGAATAGCATAGGTGGTAGGGTAGAAAATGCCCTGTCTAGGAGTTGCTTTAATCTATCGAAGAATTTTGGTCAAAGCCTGTTGATGAGCATTAGTAGGTGCACTCATAAATTGGCTTAATTGTTGAATAGAAAAACTGAGATCGGGTCTTGTGTTTGTAAGATAAAGTAACCTTCCAACCAATCTTCTGAAGACAGCATGATCTGAATAAGGACCACACAAATCCTTGGAAAGTAAAGTGCCTTTGGCAATAGGAGTGGAAACATGTTTAGCAGCCAAAAAACCAGTATCATCTAAGATATCTAAGGCATACTTTCTTTGGCTCAATGTGATTCCCTTGCTTGATCTTGCAACTTCAAGGCCAAGGAAATATTTTAAGGGGCCAAGATCCTTAATTCTGAATAGTGTGTGAAGATTGTGCTTAACAAAGGCAATTTCAGATGCATTATTGCCACACAAAATTATATCATCCACATAAATGAGGATCACAATGAAGCTAGATGATTGTTTCTTGGTGAAAAGTGAGTGATTATGAGTAGAATGAGGTTAACCCATCTATGTAAGAGTGCATGAAAGTTTTTGGTACCATTCCCTATTGGCTTGTTACAATCCATAAAGGGATTTGCTAATTTTGCACACTTGATTGGCTTTGGAACACACAACACCTTGAGGAATCATCATATATATATCCCCTTTTAAATCATCATGTAAAATGTGTTGTTAACATAAAGCTGATGTAACAACCAATTTTTAGATGCAGCAATAGCCAAGACAAGCCTAACTATAGTTAGTTTGATAACTGGTGCAAAAGTATCAAAAAAAGCAATACCTTCTGTTTAATCATACCCTTTTGCAACAAGCCATGCTTTTCACCTTTCCGCAGTTCCATCAGATCTGTATTTGATTCGGTATACCCATTTTGATTCAATTGGGACTTTGTCTACTTGCAAATCAACAATACTCCAAGTATTATTTGTTTCCAGTGCCTCAAGTTTATCTTGCATAGCATCAATCCATTCAGGACATTTTATGGCTTTTGTGTATGATTTAGGTTCAATATGTGTAGAGATAGAAAGAATATGAGAGAGATGGTGAGAAGAAATGGAAGAGTAAGATAGTACATAAGAAAGAGGATGGTTAATTTGTGGTAAGTTTGTGATGGCCTGATGAAGAAAATTGTAATGGAAGTCATGTAAGTATGTAGGGGGTGACGAATTCTGATGGATTTTCTAATAGTTTGATGGTCAGAAGATATGGATTGAGTGTGTGGAGTAGAATCAGGATTGATGTTTGGTTGTTCGACTGAAGATGTTGTTATGTGTGAAAGAAGTGTTGAAATAAGGATCATAAAGAAGAAAATCAGAGGAAGAATCAGAAAGAAATTCATCAGATGTTGAGACACTGGTTGTGTGATGGTAAGGAAATTGATCTTCATAGAATTGAACATTTCTAGAGATGAAGATTTCTCTAGATTTTAAGTCAAATAACATATCCTTTCACACTAGTCTTAAATCCCAACAAAACACATTTTCTGGCCCTAGCATCCAGCTTGGTGCGATGACTCAATAATGTGGAAGCAAAACTCAAGCAACCAAACACCTTAAGCTCATGAAGGTTTGGTTTGAAGTTATAGAACATTTCATATGGAGAATTGTATTGAAGAGTTGGAGTTGGAATTCTGTTAATGAGAAATGTAGCATGTTGAACAACAAAAGACCAAAAAATCTTTGGAAGATGTGAATGAAAAAGCATGGACCTAGTCACATTAAGGAGATGCATATGCTTCCTTTCAACCATTGAGTTATTATGACTCATACATTAATTTTTATTATATATAAAAAAAAGATTATATTTATATATATAACCTTCTGAAGTATTTTTCAAAATTTAATTAATTATTTGAGTTGTCCAAATGAACCATTCGAACTGAACCGAACAGACATTAAGGAGATGCATATGCTTCCTTTCAACCATTGAGTTTTGCTGAGGAGTTTCAACACATGATGTTTGATGAATAATGCCCAAATTATCAAAGAATGAAGGCAGTTTAAACTAGGGCTGACAATGAACCGAACCAACTTGGTATTCATTCGAAACTCGGTTCGTTATTTAGCTCGATAACCTTTATTCATGAACCAAATGAGCTGAACTTGAGCTAGAAATTGAGCTCGTTAAATAAACGAGCCGAACTTGAGTTAGATATAGTTCAACTCGTTAGGTTCATGTGCTAGCTCGATATATATATATATATATATATAAACTAATTTTTATGTTTATTATGACTCATGTATTATTTTTATATCTGTAAACATGATTATATTTATATGTATGAAACTTTTTGTAGTATTTTTTAAATATTAATTAACTATTTAAGTTGTCTAAATGAATCAATTGAATTGAGCTGAATAGTTCACGAACTTTAACCGAAACGAACTCGAGCTAAAAAATATTTCGTATCAAATTCGAGTCAAGTTTGGAGTCAAACCAATCTTTATTGAGCTGAACTAAGCTAAACTCTGGTTCGATTCGGTTCGACCCTAAGCAGGTGGGGTAGTATAAGCCCTTTGTTTTCGAAAAGATAAAAAACAATATCTCTCAAACAACTCTAAATTAAGGTAGTTCGAATTCAAGCTAAAAAAATAACTCAAGTCGAGTTTCTAGCTGAGCCAATCCTTATCGAGCTGAACAGAGTTGAACTTTGGTTCGACTCGGTTCGACTCGTTTCCAGCCCTACGAAGTAGTAGGGATGGCAATGAACTGAACCAACTCGTTATTCGTTCGAAACTTGATTCGTTATTGAGCTCGATAAACTTGGTTCATGAACCAAATGAGCTGAACTTGAGTTAGAAATTGAGCTCGTTAAATAAACGAGCCGAACTTGAGTTGGATATAGTTCGACTCGTTAAGTTCATGAGCTAGCTCGATATATATATATATATATTTATTTATTTATTTATTTATTTATTTATTTTTATATATACATATATATTTATATAAACTAATTTTTATGTTTATTATGACTCCTACATTATTTTTTATATTTATTGTTATTATATATAATAAAAGATTTTATATATATAACCTTTTGAAGTATTTTTCAAATTTTAATTAATTATTTGAGTTGTTCAAATGAACCATTCGAACTGAACCGAACAGTTCGTGAACTTTAACCGATTTGAATTCGAGCTAAAAAAATAACTCGTATCGAACTCGAGTCGAGTTTCGAGATGAGCCAATCCTTATCGAGCTGAGCCAATCCTTATCGAGCTGAGTCAATCCTTATCGAGCTGAGTCAATCCTTATCGAGCTGAGCCAATCCTTATCGAGCTGAGACGAGGTAAAATCTGGTTCGACTCGTTTCCAGCCCTAGTTTTAACTCAATGCCATTATATGTTCTGATTACTCTAATGACTTTACTAAACTGTGTTTGAATGTGAGCAACAAAATTCTGCATTAACACTCTTGCCTCTGATTTATTTTTCATGAGATACAACCAAGTATGTGTGCTATAATCATCAATGACAGTAAAAAAATATTTAAATCCATTGATGGAAGAGATGGATAAAGGGCCCCAAATATCCATATGGATGAGATCAAATGGTGCTAAACTTTTATTTGTACTATTTGGGAATGGCAATTTAGTTTGTTTTTCCAAATGACAAAACTCACACACTTTCTTAGCATCAAAATGAACATAAGAAAAGTCTTTCCAAATGTGTTGTAATAAGGATGTCCTAATCTGTAGTACCACAAATCAAAGGCAGAAATTCTACAAACTGAATTGACCAAACATATCTTATCCATACATGGTTTTGAAGGTGTGTCAAGGATGTACAAATTCTTCAACATTTTAGCATATCCGATCATCTTCAAGGTATTGATATCCTGAATCATACATTGAGAATCATCAAAAATCACTCAGCAACGTAAACCATGTGCAAGTTTATGTATGGATATTAAGTTGAATTTGAATTCTGGAACAAATAAGACTGTGCAAGAACAAATTCTCAGAAAACTTGACAATGCCTGAATACTTAGCTAAAACTATGGATCCATTTGGCAATTTAATGATAACTGATTTGATTGACTGATATGACATGAAGCTAGATAAACAAGGACACACATGATCAGTAGATTCGCTATCAAGAATCCATGGATGGATGTTACCTGAGTCCTTGTGCAGATCAGTTTCATCAAGAGGCATGATACTAAGTTGATTGATTTTTCTTTCCGATGAGCCAATCATGTTTGCACTGCTGAACAAGGATGTTAACTCTGCATACTGTGCAGGACTGAAATTCAGTGTAAGTTTTCTAACATTTCCAGTGCTCTCAAGTTCATTTTCGTTACTCGAATCAATCATATTTGTGTTTCCAACATTGTGCATTTTCTGTTTGCCAAAACTAGGTGGGAATCCATGCTTATAATAACATACATCAGCAATGTATGTCTCTTTTCCACAATATGTGCACACTTTAGGATTGTTAGTTCTAGTTGTGCCATAATTTCTTCCCATTGCTTTACCTCTAAATCTTGCAGGAGTATTTCCTCTCCCTAAAATTCCTTTCCATTGTGCATTGTTACTTGAAGTTCTGTTTACATTTTCTGCTGAATCCACTACATTCATATTCGAATTAAACAGAACTTTCATGTTTGTACTAGCTACTTGGCTTTCTTGCTGTTGCAACAGGGAGAATGCCTTATTGATGTTAGGTAAAGGTTCAAGCAATAGAATTTGTGACGTAGTTGTACTAAATTCTTCATTTAGTCCTTTTAGGAAACAAATCACATATTCAGATTATCTTTGTTCATTAATGATCTTTATCATTTTGCATTTGCACTTTACAATACAAGTAAATGAAGTTATAGGTCTCCATGCTTCTAAATCTTCCCAAACAGTTTTCAAATCAGTGAAATAGTTTGATATGTTCCTATCACCTTGCTTAATAGAATGTTATTCTTGCAATAAATCTGAAATACGGAAATGATCACCTTTCGAGAATCTGTCTTTCAAATCTTTCCACGGCTCATGAGCATCTTCAATATAAATCGTGCTTTGAGCTATTTGTGTGGTTAAGCACCTTGTAATCCATGAAATCACCATGGTGTTACATCTTTCCCAATCATCAAAGATCAAATCATCAGGATCATGCATCAATATTGTTCCATCAACAAATTTGTATTTGTTCTTAGACAAAAGAGCACACTTCATTCCTCTGCTCCACGAATTGTAATTCGTTCCTAGTTGTGCTAAAACAACAGTCGCTCCGGGATTTTCTCCAGCATGCAAATAGAAAAGATTCCTAGGATTTTGAATTTTATTACTGTTGTATTGTGAATCTGATTGATAATCCGCCATGAATGAATTATAAAGAAGAAGAAAAATCGAGGAAGAAGAAGAACCGAGATAAGAGAAATTGAGGAGAATAAGAGATCTATGAATATGCACAGCGGTATTCAGAGCAAATTCGCTTTGATACCATATTGGATATTGATAGAACTCATCATTGATTCAGCAAAGCTAGCACCAAATGAGATACTAGAAATATATTTATAGAAGCTGAAGAGAAAAGCCTAATAAGGAAAGCTGTTAAGTTGTTTACATGCTGACTAGGCATAAAAAGGAAATAATATAGAATGCACTTGGACAGGATTGATGCATAGATACAATCACTGCTTGTAGGCAATATTTCCAATACAAATGAATGATGGATAATATAATGTCTGTGTGTAAGTTCTTACACTGATAATACATAGATATTACACTCTAAATCTATGTCATGGCTACAAAGCTTGTTTTCGATTAAACATATGCACTCCCATTGCACAAGGTGATTTCTAGGAGCCACAAAACCCGTTTAACATGCCAGGTTATTACATACAGACTGAGCTATGGTGTATCTGAGAGAACTAATTAAGTTATACATGGAAGTTGATAAGTTAATGGAAGATTTATAAGTTACTAGCATAAAATTAGTTGATAGTAATAAGCTAGTTGGTATGTGTAAAAAGTCATATGCCACTAGCTTATAAGTCCATAATAAGTTATTCCAAGTTACCTTACCAAGTATAAGTTTATAAACTCAGCTTATTATAAGCCATTTTACCAAACACTCGCAAGTAGCTTACTTTTTGTGGAGTAAGTTGGTTGAGTAGCATATAAGCTAGTTAGTGGTGTTAAACCAAACATACTATGACTCTCTTGAAACAACTAGCTTGTAAGCTAGCTAACGAACCCTTATGATCTAGGACTTGTCAGTTAAGATTTGATAAGCGAAATTAATGAATTGAAATTGTTTTTTAAGTAGTTGATGAATTAGTTATTAGGTGCAAAATAAAATAAGTCATTTCAAAAAAGTTATCAATAGGAGCTCATGAACTAGAAGGTTATTGAAATAAGCATTTCTTTGTCAAATAATTCAAGAACTTTTCAGATAATTTTCGTGGCTAATCCATAGTAGACAACATATAGCTATGAATTTGCTACAAGATGTTGTAGGCTGAATCTAGTTGATAATTAGCTACAGAATTTTTCCTAACAAATCTGTAGTTGTTGCTAAAAGTTTTCTAGGTATTTCACAACTAATTTATATCTAATTTTTCAAGTGATACACGAGTACAATAAAACTAATTAAAGGTAGAACTATGAATCCGGATAAACATTGTGAGCCACTGCTAAAAAGTGTGTGATACATAAGAGTTCCATTGTTCGTGAAAAGAAAAATATTAAAGTGATGAAAATGAAAATAAGGATTTCAATTTGGTAAAGATTAGAGATAGGGATGCCATTCGTGGGGAACAAAAGACAAGTGACGTGATAAGGCTAACTTGTAAGTAAAGATGTTGTTATCGGTAGCTTGCAACAACTCTAGATGGCACAAAATAATACTTGCTGACTAGATCATGACCAGGTTGTTATCTTTTAAGACGTTTCGTGACACTGCCCAAAATGTGCAAGCAGACTATAACCATGTTGTCCCCATGATAAAACAGTCCAGATTGCTGTTATTGACTATCTGTGCGAATTCTTTTCCCACAATACTGACTATCAGTGTCAGTTATCGAAATGCCCAGAATATGGCTACATGTGCCAATTCTTTTCCCTCAATACTGACTACCAGTGTCAGTTCTTGAGATGCCCACAATTTGACTGTTTGTGCCAATTCTTAATGTCACGAAAAGAAAGGGGAAGAAGTTTGTCGGAAATGTGTCGGCGGAAAATATGAGGGAGAAAGAAAAAGTTGAATGAAAGCGCATTCAACTTGGGGCAAGAAAATATGAAGATAAGAGACTTCTATTTATAACATGAGATTTTTCCATGTTCCTGGTCTCTCCAATGTGGGACTTGGGAGTTGTTTTCTTTCAAAACTCTTATATGTGAGACTTGAAAGTTTTTTAGATTTCACACCTAAACCAAGTTCCAACAATCCCCCACTTGAAATTAAAAAACGATTTCTGAGAATTTTTTGTGTGGTCTCAATAAGATTGTGCATAAACAAAGATTATGCATAAACAAAGGTGTCAATAGGAAACAGCCTCCACTTCCCCATTCACATAGGTGAGTCTATCAAGAGTACTCATATAGCCTAGGTACTCCACTCCAATTGGAGTATAAATCTCATTAAGAGTTTAACTAATCCTTACATATGTTACATGAATCATGCTTCTCATATCACAACTTGTTATTACTCATTGAACATATTTCTTGGGATCTCCAGTAAGTTAGGTCGAGTTACCATCATGGATGATCCTCGTTCCAAGGGCAATAGTCTCATACTCTTAGAAGTATTATGGACTTTCCCTCTAGCTAGTCATTTTTTCAAAGGACCTGCTAAGTTATTCTCAGTGCGTACATGATCCAATCTAATAGCTCCTGTAGAGAGTAACTCTCTAATGATTGTACTTACGACGAATTTGTCGTTTCTTACTGTTATAAAAGTGGTTCTCAATTTTTGCAATAGTCACGGTACTATCACAATGAATCAACAAGCTGGGATCGATTTTTCCCATAGGGGGATCTATGCAAGCAAACTTCTCAACTAACTTGCTTCTTCATTAGTTGTTGCTAATGCTATCATCTCAATTTCCATAGTAGATTGAGCTAACATAGTTTATTTCTTGTTAGACTCTAGATAATCCATCTCATCATTTATGACTTCTCGCCACAAATCAACATCCAAAGAAGTCAAAACTTCGTGTAGAGTTGATGGATTATCCTCCAATCCATAGACCATATAATAACAATTATTGCTTTCTTACTTCTTCTGAGTTCTATTTCAAACCTTTCATTTTCTATCATTATCTCTAATCACAAGTATGCGACTAGTTGATGTGCCCCCACTATTCCTCAATTTAAAAAAGAGTTTCTCTTTATTGAAGTCAACATCGTTAGACTCAATGATCAATTTTGCGTTAATGTCGTAAAACCTATATGCCTTGTTGTTTACAACATACCCAATGAATACACATTCATAGGCTCTGTGAGTTTAATTCTCTAAGGGCATATTATCAGAAATGATTTCATGAGAAATTCTATGTATCTCGTAGGACTGAGACTCTACTGATTTATTATTAGTCATTTGATACTTGAGGTAGTAGTAACATCATATATTTTTTTATCTTAACTTCCTCAATATCATATTTCTTTATTTCTCAAGTGCATGCCAAATTAATTTGGCACACACATATAGGTTGTAGTAATCACAGAGATCATGTGACAACTCATTCAGAATGAAATTCATAAAAGTAATCATTTTTATTCCAGAGAGTTATATTAATAGTTAGTTTATCCTTTTTTTTCAACTTTCTCCAACAACATTAGGACATTGATTTTCAAAACGTGTGTAACTTTTCTAATAGTAAGGAAAAAATTCATCTTATGTTGCTAACGTTTGAAATTTGTCCCATCAAACCGAAAGGGTTTGTTGAGGTCATAGTTGTTCGGTCCAGTAATATTATCTACGAATGTCATTGCAATAGAAACATCTTAAAATTATTGTTACCGTAACTTGCAACAATTATAAATGACACGAAATAATACATACTGGCTGAGTCACGAGCAGATATCTCTTTAAGACGTTTCGTGACACTGCCAAAAATGTGCAAGCAGATTATCAATCACACCTTCCCGAGGATAAAACAGCTCAGATCTCTGTTATCGAATTCTTAATGTATTGTAAGAACCAATCTAGAATACACCCACCACAATATGGCTACCACTGCCAATTCTCTAAATTCCCATAATATGGTTAACAATGTCAATTCTCAAAATTCCCACAATATGACTACCCGTGCCAATTCTTTTCCCACAATACTGACTACCAATGTCAGTATCGAAACGCCCAGAATATGGCTACCTGTGCCAATTCTTAGTGTCATGGAAAGAAAGGTGGAGAAGTTTGCCGGAAATGCATATACGGAAAATATGATGGAGAAATAAAAAGTTGAATGAAAGCGCATTCAACTTGGGGCAAAAAAATATGAAGATAAGAGACTTTTATTTATAACATGTGATTTTTTCATGTTCCTGGTCTCTCTAATGTAGGACTTGGAAATTGTTTTCTTTCAAAACTCTTCTATATGAGACTTGGAAGATTTTAGATTTCACACCCGCAATCAAGTTCCAACAAAGAGTCTTGACATTATTTTTGTCCAAAAGTAGTTGAGGATGTGTTATGGAGTTAAATACCTAGATATAATTGATTAACTATAGAATCTTCCCTATATAACTAACTAAATGAGGAAATTGATGTGGCTGCACATTTTCTATAGCTATTTTATAGGGGGAAATACATGGATAGCATAGTTTGACTATGCTATCACACCTTTAGTGTAACTTTATGGGTCTAGTGTAACTTTTTAGGAAGTCGTTGATGACATCCACGATTTTGTTGATGTCGTGGACCAACAATACGAGATCAATTGGAACTTGTGTCTGCCATCCACGAGTTTATATTTTTTTCTCTCTCCATAGGAACTTGTGAATCCCATACACGAGTTCAATTTTTTTTATATCTCCCAAGAAACTCGTGGCTTTAATGTACTTGTTCCATTTTTTATGCATAAAAGTCATACACTCTAAGTACGAGTTCCATTTTGTAAAGTTAGATTAATGAGTTTTCCTTTTTATTTCTATTATCTAGTACAACATTTTTGGTACCACTTGTTTGGTCCTCATTATTGTTGTAGTCATATTTTGCATCATCTATTGGAATGGACATAACAACAACTTCTATTACTTCAGTTTCTTTGATGATATCCGACGATACTAACTGACTCTTATTTTTCATTTCTTTTAACTTATCCCACAGAACCATGTAGAGGCCACAACACTGCTCCAACCACACTATATATATATATATATATATATATATATATGTGTTACAGAAAACTAAAACAAAATCATGAATATATGTGGAAACTGGAAAGACAAAAGAAAAATGATGTAGTTTGTGTACACATATTTAAGGGAATTAAGATTTTGGTTTTAAATTAGTGTATACCTTCCTAAACATAAGTTCTCATTCAACATCGAAGAAGCTGCAACAACCAGAATCACAAGCATTAGAGGAATGAAAACATAAGCAAATATAGGTTCTCCCATATGTATGTCAAAACGTAGAAGCAAGAAGGAAAACTCATTAATCTATGTACCCTTAAAATTGTATTTAGAATGTACGACTTTTATTCATAAAAAATAGAACTCGTACATCAAAGCCACGAGTTTCTTGGGTAGAGAGAAAAAAAATTAAACTCGTGTGTGGGATCCACGAGTTCCTAAGGAGAGAGAAAAAAAAAATAAACTCGTAGATGACAGACACGAGTTCCAATCTTGCATGGCTGGTCCACGACATCAGCAAAATCGTGGATGTCATCTATGACTTCCTAAAAAATTACACTAGTCCTGTAAATATTTTAAAATCTACACTAAACATGTGATAGTATAGTCAAACTACACTATCCACGTATTTTTTCCTATTTTATAGTTTTTTTTTTTTTTGTCAAATTATTTTGATTAGGAGTGTTCGTGGTCCATTTGGATCGATTTTTAGGCAAAAAAAAATGATTCAATCCAAACATGTAATTAACATGTGGTCTGGACCGATCTGGTCTGTTTATATTAAGATGTCCGATCCAAATATAATATACGGCTTCGGTTTGATTTGGATCGATTTTTTTATTTTATAAAATATTGAAATTGCACTTACATTCAAAACTCATAAAAATGACTAAATATTAAGCATAAAACAACAATGAAAATAGTGTTCAACAACATTAAAATGTGTGCAACTATAATATAAATAAACAATATCATAAAATAGTAATAAATAGTAAGACAATAATAATAAAAGTAAAAAATAGTAACAACAACAACAAGATATTAATAATAATAAGACAATAAAATAACAATATATCAATAACAATAATATGAGCACTTGCAACATAATTTTAACATTTATGGTTTCCACCGATAATTAATAACAATAATACTTTCACAACAATAAAATTGATAATAAAGCACCTAATCAGAATAACACTTGAATCCTCTTTATTTGGTTGTCGATTGGTTTAAGTTCTAAAAAAGTGTATCAAAAAACATAGCAACATGTATATAAGTATGTGTTATAGAATATAACAAATAAAATATAGATACAATTTTGGAGTTGGGACTTAAGAATAAGTTTGGAAAATACTTAAAAGTATTGCACACTTAAACTTTAAATATTATTTCGGTCCGATCTGGATCGGTCTGGATCCAAGAGGTGAAACCAAAATCCAAACTGGTCTGAATTTGGATCGATTTTCGATTTTATTGTTGAACCGGTCTGAATTTGAACACCCATAATTATTTTGATTATACTTTAAAAACTTAGTTATGGCTGTAATTTTTAACTGATTTATTCCTAGCTAAATACATATTAATTAGAGAAATATTTCATGACAAAACTTCTTTATTTCTTCACAAAAGAAAATATACATTTTTTCAACTTCTCTCTCACCTTTTTTCCACTTTAATTCTATTTAACAAATAAAGTTATGACGGAGGTGAATTTTATTTTTACAACCTTATAAATTGCAAGATACCCACAATACAGTAGCTCAAGTAAGAATAATTCTTATATAAAAATTATCTAAATAATAAATTTGGAACTTACAATCAGAAATGGATAATTGTGATTAAAAGTTGGTCACATAATAATAATAATAATATGTATCTTTTAATTTTATCCGTTCAAATAAAGATTTAATGATTCATACTAAATGTTTTTATTTTTCATAGTAACAATTGTTCTTACTCAAATTGGTTCTTATATCTAAGAATAAACATGATATTGTATGCTTACTTACGTATTAATATGTATCATTTCCTTTATGAAGTAAATTCATTAAAAATGAAAGGGTATATAAGATTTAGACATGAACAAAAGACACATAAACATAGTGCAATGATATTTTATATTATTATTATATTATTCATCATTTATTTTTAATTATTATTAATTTTTAAATAAAATAATAAAAATAAATTATAAAATAATATATTATTTGTTATAAATCTTTATATGTATTAAACTTTTAAGAACTATATTGTATTTGGATGTTAAAGAATTGAATTTTCTACTCTCACGGTCACCTTTGGAACTGCAAACTTGGAAAACCTTTTTCACTAACACACTCCATCTATTCTCCCTTCTCCACAATGTCAGAACCCGCCACCGCCGACACCGTTCCCCCAACACCGCCGCCACGGGCTCATAAAAGTTGGGCCGACGAAGCAGACGACGAAGCTGCCGAAGATTCCAACGCAACGGCGTCGTCTAGTTCAGCAACACCACAAACCTCATCACTAAACGAATTAACCATCGATGGGAACAAGAAACCGTCGAAGCACTTGGATGACCCCGAGGATTCCAACATCCAAACGGTTCGATCTCAATTTCAATTACTAGTTTTCCATTTCTCCGCGATAATTTGACGGTTAGGGTTTTCATTTAACAGGTTACGAGTGGCGAAACGCCGTACACGTCTGCGGCAACGTTCGAGGAATTGAATCTCTCGCCGGAGCTGCTGAAGGGTTTATATGTGGAGATGAAATTTCAGAAGCCTAGTAAAATTCAAGCTATTAGTTTGCCAATGATTTTGAACCCTCCTCATAGGGATTTGATTGCACAGGCGCATAATGGTTCTGGAAAAACAACGTGTTTCGTGCTTGGGATGCTTAGCCGTGTTGATCCTAAGCTTCAGACTCCTCAAGCTCTCTGTATTTGCCCAACTAGGGAGTTGGCTATTCAGGTGAGTTTCTTTGCTTTCTTGTTTTTATTGTTAAGAAGAGCCGAGATTAGCACAATTTAATGAAGATATTAATGAAACTATGCCACATTGTTTGCCCATATCATTAAAATTTGTCAAAGTTTTACTTTCATTGTCGACTTCCTGACCCAGGATTGAGACCAACTATTTAGAAATTGTGGCAAACCACAATATAGGCAGAAACCATTATGTAAATGATTTTTCTAAAACATGATTTATCATGTCATTTGGTCCTGATAGAGATCTGGAGATGAAAATGAGAAAAGAATGTACTATAAGATGAAATTGAAAGAGGAATGTATTTTTAATTGAGTAAAATCAGAATGATAAACCCTGCAATGCCCATAGAGGTAAGCTCCTACAAGATTCATGCCTTGCCCACTCCTAACAGAATGCCAAAACAGGCTCCTCCTCCCTCAGCCGCCCTTCCTATGTATCAGGGATACACATTTATACCCTTCTAAATCTAATAACTAACTCTCACTATCAATACCCGTTATTCCATTTTTTATTTCTTCTTCCACATGTCAGCCAAATCCACAATAGAGTATTGTGTTATAAGTTGTAACAGTAGGCCCTTGACTGAATTGTGCTATTGAGCTTTTATACTCTGGGGTGGCTGGATCCATACAATACTGCCCACTTGAACTTCAAGCTTGTCCTCAAGGCTGGAAGATCTACTTTTAGCAGCATATTTCCACACGACCTCTTCTGTTGGTTGCTCATCCCATGGTGGGCACCATCTTAAAAACACCCAATCCCCTTCCTCAAAGCTTGGACCAATGCTCTCTCTATCAACTTATTGCTTAATATTCTCTTAGGCTGTTAGCCTTATTGTAAAGAAAACAGCAGCTGCTGTCCACTGAAGTTTTCTCCTTGTTGTTCATCATTGAAATATGCTTATGCAGACTATAAGGCTTTGTTTGGGAGTGTGATTTTGGAGGGGAAGGGAAAATATGGCTTTAGAAGGCCTTCCCATTGTTTGGGAGTTGGATGAAGTAGAGGGGAAGGTTTTGGAGGGTTTCTCAAACCTTCCAAACCCGTCCACGTGTCTATTTTTATAGTTCCCCCAGTTTGGGGTTTTTCTGGAGACAAAATGTAAAAATAAATATTTTTAGTAAAATTATATAATTATATTATTGTCCATTTCTCATTGTTATTTACATTTTTAAAGGAAAAATAAAAGATATCCTAACATTATCATTAACTTACCCTCCCCATCTAAATTTCATACTCCCAAACAAGGGAGAAGATTGCCTTCCTTTCCCATTCCCTTCTTACTCCTTCCTAGCCCCTTGATCCCTTTCTTTCCCTTTCCCTCTCCCTCATAACTCCCAAATATAGCCTAAATGTCCCTCCTTTTTTTCTTGCTATTTACCCTTTAAATAATAAATATAAAAAAGTAGTCATGATTTTAACAGAATGCAAAGACAGACTCCCCCCCCTCCTTCAGCTGGCCTTCCTGGATAATAAGGATCACACATGTATACCCGAAACCCTCTAATAATTAACTCCCACTCTCAATACCCATTCTGACCTTTTTTATTTATCTATTATGCTGCCATATGTCATCCAAATACACAATAGACTTCTGTATTATACAATAGGCCCCTGTCCATATTGTGCTATTGAGACTTTACACTCCTGGATCATTACAGATCCTTGCAGTCCTAGTTGAAAAATGCTCGGTCGATTTTTTATAAAAAAATTTGGTTGTTTTTGTAGTGTAAATTGAACTGTTATTAACACTGCGATTTAATAAGATATTTATGAAATTACGTAAGAAGATATTCTCATAAACTTACTCACCCAAAAGCTTAACCTAAGAAGTGAAGCGAAACAAATTATTGTATATATGACATGCACCCAACACAAGAGCCCATCAGCATGGGTAATGCACAAGCTCATCTTTATCATGTGTTGAAATGAAAGTAAACTTTTTATTGAAGAATGGATGTGTCAAGAAAGCCACTTGGTTTAATAAACTATGATATTGTGCCCTGAACGAACTCTTCAAAAAGCTTAAGCTCTTTGGTGAAGACATGAACGACTTTGTATATTCTCTAATAGATATGTATGGTTTTTTACATTTATAAATAAGATATTACTGAAGACTCAAATTTTGGATTGTTTGTGACAAGATAGTAATGGAAAAATAGGACAGTCTAGTGCATGAGACTCTCATCTAGTGGAGTCTGGGTAGGGTAGATGTACACAACTTTATCCTCCAAACGAAGAACATGCCTCCAGGGTTTGAACCCATAACCTCCAAGTTACAAGGCAAGCAACCTTACCGTTGTACATAGGCTCACCCTGTTGTTTGTGATAAGATAGTAATGGAAATCAAATTTTAATTTGTTTTCAATAATTTATCACATGTGACAATTGGCACAATGACATGTGCTAAAATTTTGATGAGAGTTGGAGCTGCCACAAAATAGAAGTTTACAACCTGTTTCTCCTTTTTATTTTATATTTAGTGATGTGGCAGTTGTCGCATAATAATTGTGTGGAATTTGTATTATGTGCCAGAATACTGAAGTTCTGCAAAAGATGGGGAAGTATACGGGGATCAGTTCTGAATGTGCCATTCCAACAGACAGTAGGGTCGATCTTCCTATAGCGAAACGGGCGCCGATTATGGCCCAAGTGATTATTGGGACTCCAGGCACAATAAAGAAGTGGATGACTTTTAAGAAACTGGGTGTAACCAGATTAAGGATACTTGTTTTTGATGAGGCTGATCAAATGCTTGCTGAGGTAATTCTAGTATTCTGATAAAATGTACAACTCTTTTTAGTTGCCACTTTAGTTTAGCTCATAACTGACTATTATTACAATTTATTAGAAAATTAGCAATACCTTGTTTGATAATAGGTGACAATTTGTATGGTAATTTGTAACTCTCCTCCTTTCTTGGCTAAACAGGAAGAGAGCACTAGTATACTATATCTTTTTTAGTATTTCTAGATGACAATTCCTTTCTTATAAATATGCTTGAGATCTATGACCTAGTTTTAGTTTCAGGGAGTTCTATATTTACTGAGCTAGTCACGCTGACTCACGCACACACATAAATTATAATGATAAATATTTGAATATACTTTTGCCTCCATTTCCTAAATTATTGTAAAATGCGCTCTTGCAGGATGGTTTTAAAGATGATTCCTTGAGGATAATGAAAGAGATAGAAAAATTCAATTCTAACTGTCAGGTTTGTGAAACTCCTTCTCGCTTAATGTTCTTGCATGCATGACCTTTCCATCCGGTACCACATGCACATACACGGCGATACATAACTTGTAGTGTTCGTAATCCGTGCTTCAATCTATTCAGTTGGAACATCTTCAATGCATAAGCATCATGTTCTCAATGTGACCTTCTAGAAATTGTGAAAGATGTTTGAAGTATACAGTAAATCCTTCCATTAATCATACAAGAAAAGAAAACAATCTTAATTTTTTTTTTACGTGATACTTCCTCTCATGATTAAGAAGGATTTGTTGATCAATTCTTTATCAATGAACATGATTCATGATAGAGCATTATGGTTTTGTTTGATCCATGTAGCTGACCCCGCCTAGTGAGATTAAGGTTTGGTTGTTGTTGTAGTAGTACTTCCTCTCATGCTCCCTCTAATAATATTGCATAGGTATTTGTATAATCTTCTTTTGTTTGATGCTAATTGATTGCTTTAATTAATTTTTAATTTGCATATAAGGGAAATATAACTGTTGCTCGTTACACTTATTAGTTATATTACTCTTGCTGAGGCACCTGAATAAAATTTTACCTAGATGTGGTTGCTATGCATTAGGTTCAAATCTGTGTCTGCTTGAATGTGATGTAGTTAATATTTTCAGTTTCTTCTCTTATTTAAGAAAAAACTGATCGGTTTGTATATCTTCAGGTTCTTTTGTTTTCTGCCACATTCAATGACATTGTCAAGAATTTTGTTTCAAGGACAGTTAAGAAGGATCATAATAAACTTTTTGTGAAGAAAGAAGAACTATCTTTAGATGCAGTGAAGCAGTACATAGTGCGCTGTCCTGATGAACTCTCTAAGATTGAAGTCATAAAAGATTACATATTTGAAATAGGAGAAAACGTGGGGCAAACTATTATATTTGTGCGTACAAGAGAAAGTGCAAAAATGTTGCATCAAGCACTTGTTGCTTTTGGCTATGAGGTTACTTCCATACAAGGTGCTCTTAGTCATGAGGAGAGAGACAAAATTGTTAAGGAGTTCAAAGATGGTTTAACTCAAGTTCTTATATCAACTGATGTTCTTGCCCGAGGCTTTGATCAACAACAGGTGCTGAATTGGTTCTGCTCTCTATACCCCTCTTCTTATTCTGGGAATTTGTACTCATTTGCTTTTCACTTTGATGACATCCTTCAATTGCTTATTTATTCAGATTAATTTGGTTATCAATTATGATCTTCCACTGAAACATACTGCTGAGCATACCCGTGAACGCGAGCCTGATTATGAGGTTTATTTGCACAGGGTTGGTAGGGCTGGACGTTTTGGGCGCAAGGGTAAATTTCTTGTTCATATCTCATGCATCATCTACTTACTATTGTGTAATTATAATATTGTTAAAATTATTGTCAAGGGAGCTTTCTGTTTTCTTTTTGGGTAGTGTTTATGTAGCTTGATTAAGTTGTTCTGTTGGATTTCTGCCTCTTTTAAACAAGAGGTCCAACAAACCATTGTGCTAGCTTCTACCATGCTTTACATAGTATTATAAATTAAAATGAAGGTTTTAAATTGTGATTGTGTTGTGGTCAAAGTTGTATCACAACTGTTGCATGCTGATACCTGCAGTCATGGTGTGCTGTGGTTGTGGCTGCAATGGGTGTTGTGGTCTGATAGGGGTCGGGTGTATAGTAGACCCCCTATTAGGCAAGTGTATGTTAGAAGGAATAAAAGACCTAACTAACTATAGCTATAAATAGTAGTCAGGATGGTTAATAACTCACTTTTGGAGAAATTAGAAATTGGGACTGGTTTAGGAAATCGGTTAGGGCAGTTATTTTCTCTCATGTAGTTCTCACTTGTATACACATTTTCAGTGAAATAATACATACTTTCTGATCAATATCACATTGATCTTGCATCAATTCTTCTATTCTATCTCTAATTCCAGATTCGATACTAGTGTTTATCATTGGTATTAGAGCACCGATTCTGGTGCCCTGTAAAACCATGTTGAAACCGCTGCGGATGTAGACGAGGAGCATGGCGAGAAGTAACGAAGATTGGGAGCAAGAGAAGGAAGAGATGCGAGCCAAAATTGATTTGAATGAGGCGAGAACGAAGAAGACCGAGGATCTGCTTGCTACGATCGCGGCGAAGTTAGGTCTTCACACCGACGATGCTGGCGGCTATGAAGGTAGCGAAGTCGGAGGCAATCGAGCAGAGTTTGGGCGAAGAACCACCAAGCAATGGCGCCGACTGAAAATTCTAGTGTTTGCGGGGGAAGATGTGTTTGGCTGGACTCGTAAATTCGAAAGGTATTTTACTCTAAAACGCGTGCTGGAGGGTGAAAAAATGCAAGCCACTGTTTTAGCTTTGGAAGGGAAGGCTATGAGTTGGTTTCAATGGTGGGAGAAATGTAACCCCAATCCATCTTGGGAGGGGTTCAAGGTAGCGGTGATTCGAAGATTTCAGCCGTCAATGATTCAAAATCCTTTTGAGTTATTGTTATCGGTAAAGCAGACCGGGACTATGGAAGAGTTTGAGAAATGTGTAGGAGCTCTCTAGGAGATTGATCAAGAATTCGCCAAGGGTATCTTCTTGAATGGGTTAAGGGAAGAGGTACAACCTGAGGTAAGGTTGTTTGAACATCACACTCTTACTGCAGTAATTCAGACAGCGATTATGATAGAGCAGAAAAATTTAATCGTGAACAAGAAAGGAAGCAATTTTTACTCTCGACCATCTAGTTTCCAAAAGAACAACTCTTTTAGCAAGGTAGTAACCGTGGACACAAGGGGATCATCTGGAAAAAACTCTGATGTCAGTGTATCCAGCGCTGACAAAAACAGTGTAGGGTTGGCTAGTGTGATGGATGCAATTCGGGCCAAGCAACACTCGGTAGCAGAAATGCGGGAGAAAAGGGAGAAAGGCTTATGATTCTGGTGCGATGAACCTTATCGCAGGGACCATCGATGCAAGAATAAGCAATTAAAAATGCTTATCTTAGAAGAGGATGAAGACAGTGAGGGGGAATGGCAGGATGAACCGAGAGTTAAGGGGTTTTCTGTGTTGCAACTTTCTCTTTGCTCAATGGAGGGATTGACCTCACCAAATCTTGGAAGGTGGTGGGTAGAGTGGAAGGAGAGGAGGTTGTTATTCTAATTGATTGTGGTGCCTCTCACAGTTTCCTCTCAGTGGACTTGGTGCGGAAATTACAGTTAGCAATAGAGGAGACTCCCGCCTATGTAGTTGAAGTGGGTGATGGACATAAAATCAGAGGTCAAGGGAAGTGTACCGCAGTGAAGTTTTACGTACAAGACTTGGAGGTGGTCCAAGAGTTTATCTTTTCGGGTTAAAGGGAGTGGATGTGGTTCTTGGTTTGGATTGGTTAGCTAGCTTGGGAGAGGCTAAAGCCGATTTTGGCCGGTTGGAGCTGACACTAAAAAGAGGTGGGGTGGTGTATAAAATTCGAGGGGATCCGGCTTTGACAAAAACGTTGTTGTCATTTGGTGTCATGATGCAGGTGCTTAAGGAAGAAGGGGAGGGACTGATGTTGCATTGTGAGGAAACTGGTGAGCCAACAGGGCCGGATCAGCAGATTCTGGCAGTGGTGGATGAGGTGTTACAACAGTTTGTGGGGGTTTTTGAAGATCCGCAAGGTCTCCCTCCGAGGAGACATGATCATGCCATTCATCTAAAGGAAGGCGCTGAGATTCCAAACATCCGACCATACAAGTATCTGCACTACCAGAAGACTGAGATTGAAAGGTTAGTGATGGAAATATTGCACGTTGGAGTTATTAGACCAAGTATAAGCCCCTATGCTAGTCCTATTATCTTGGTCAAGAAGAAAGATGGGGGGTGGAGGTTTTGTATGGATTACCGGTCTCTAAACAAGGTGACAATTCCGAATAAATTTCCTATTCCGAGTATTGAGGAGTTGTTGGATGAACTAGGGGGGCCAATATTTTTTTTTAATTGACTTGAAGTCGGGATACCATCAGATCCGTATGCGTGAGGAGGACATAGAGAAGACTGCATTCCGAACCCATGAAGGACACTACGAGTTCCTACTGATACCTTTCGGTCTCACTAATGCACCTTCCATTTTTCAAGCACTCATGAACAAGGTTCTCAAGCCGTTCTTACGAAGGTTTGTACTGGATTTCTTCGATGACATATTGGTCTTTAGTAATGACATAGTTACTCATGTGGGTCATTTACGGCAAGTGTTGGAGCTCATGCAGAAACATAGTCTCAAGGCCAATAAGAAGAAGTGTAGCTTCGGGCAAAAGCGTTTGGAGTATTTGGGTCACATTATTTCAGAGAAAGGGGTGGAGGCTGACCAAGCCAAGGTAGAAGCGATGTGTTCTTGGCCCATACCGAAAGACGTCTGGGGGTTGAGGGGTTTCTTGGGACTCACATGTTACTATAGGAGGTTTGTTCGTGACTATGGCAAATTGGCCAAGCCACTCACTGATTTGTTGAAAAAATATGCTTATAAATGGACTGCACATGACACGGAAGCTTTTGAATTGTTGAAAAAAGCAATGACTGATTTACCTCTTTTGGCAGTGCCTGATTTTTCTCAGGTATTCACGGTGGAGACTGACGCTTCTAGCAAGGGGTTGGGAGCAGTGTTGATGCAGTCAGGTAGACTGTTGGCTTTTTGGAGTCAAGGCTTGTTTGTGAGAGCCCAACAGAAGTCGGTCTATGAGAGAGAACTGATGGCGTTTGTGCAGGCAATTCAGTGATGGAGGCACTATTTGTTGGGTAGACATTTCATCATCAAGACGGATCAGCGGAGTTTGAAATTTCTCAATGATCAGAGGTTGTTCACGGCTGAACAATTCAAATGGGTCGTGAAGCTGATTGGTATGGACTTTGAGATACAATTCAAATGGGCCGTGAAGCTGATTGGTATGGACTTTGAGATACAATTCAAATGGGCCGTGAAGCTGATTGGTATAGACTTCGAGATACAATTCAAGCCGGGGAGGGAGAATGATGTGGTTGATGCTTTGTCCCAAAGGGAAATGTATGCTGCAATTTCCTTGGTATCCTTAGCTGATGTCGAAGTTTGGACACTAGAGGTAGAGCAAGATTCGAAGTGGAAGCAGATGATACAAGATTTGATGATAGCACCTCACTCTCATGTTGGGTTTGAGTTTAAAAAAGGCTTATTGTTGTATAAGGGGAAGTTAGTGATTTCCCGACAGTCGGCCCGGATTCCTCTTATACTGAAGGAGTGTCATGAAACGCCTATGGGAGGGCATTCAGGATTTTTCCGGACTTACAAAAGGGTGGCCAATTGCTTGTTCTGGAATGGCATGAAAAAAGACATCAAGACATTCGTGGAAGAGTGTGATGTCTGTCAGAGGCATAAGTATTCCACATTGACCCCTGGGGGATTATTGCAGCCGTTGTAGATTCCATCACAGGTTTGGATGGATATTTCGATGGATTTTGTTGGGGGTTTACCTTAGTGGGAAGGATACTATATTCGTGGTGGTAGATAGATTAACGAAGTATGCCCATTATTATGCTCTAGGTCATCCTTACACGACGAAGGAGGTGGCTATGGTGTTTATCTAGGAAGTGGTGAAGCTGCATGGTTTTCCGTCTTCAATAGTATCTGATCGGGATCCTATTTTTTTAAGTAGTTTCTAGAAGGAGTTGTTCAGGTTGGTCGGCACTCAGTTAAAACTCGGTACTTCCTATCACCCGCAGACCGATGGTCAGACAGAAGTGGTCAACCAGTGCCTTGAAAATTACCTATGGTGTTTTGTGGATCCTAAACCGACCCATTGGCTTAAATGGTTATCTTGGGCGGAATTCTGGTGTAACACTACGTACCATGGTGCAGCGGGTATGACCCCATTTAGGGCCCTATATGGTTGGGATCCTCCTATGTTGATGAAGGCAGCCGAATTTCCTTCCAAGGTGGAGGATGTGAACCGAATGCTTCAGCAACGAGATGAGATATTGGCCGAGCTCAAAGAAAATTTATTGAGAGGTCAAGGTCAGATGAAGAAGCATGCGGACAAACATAGAAGGCAGGTGGATTTTCAGGAAGGGGACTGGGTGTATCTAAAAATTCAGCCGTATAAGCTGAAGTCCTTGGTGGTTAGGCCTTATATGAAGTTGGCTCCTCGATTTTACGGTCCTTACCAGGTGATTGGCAAGGTGGAGGTAGTAGCTTATAAGCTAGAGTTGGCAAGCCACTCTAAAATACATCCTGTTTTTCATGTATCCTTGTTGAAGAAGGCACTCAAGCCCAATCAACATCCACAGCCTCTACCTTCGATGTTGAATGAGGATTATGAACTAGAAGTGCAACCGGAAGATACAACAAGGACAAATTGAAGTTTTGGTGAAGTGGGCATAGTTGCCCGAATGCAATAATTCATGAGAGATAGCAACTTTATTATAAAAGAAGTTTCCTTCTTTTCCCCTTGAGGACAAGGTGACTCTTTTAGGGAGGGGGGTATTGATAGGGGTCGGGTGTATAGTAGACCCCCTATTAGGCAAGTGTATATTAGAAGGAATAAGAGACCTAACTAACTACAGCTATAAATAGAAGTTAGGATGGTTAATAACTCACTTTTGGAGAAATTGGAAATTGGGACTGGTTTAGGAAATCAGTTAGGGCAGTTATTTTCTTATAGTTCTCTCTCTTGTATACACATTTTCAGTGAAATAATACATACTTTCTGATCAAGATCACATTGATCTTGCATAAATTCTTCTTCTATTCTATCTCTAATTCCAGATTTGATACCAGTGTTTATCATGGTCTGAGATATAGAACCTTGATTAAAGGATAAACTTGAGCCTTAACTGTTTAGTTTGTATTATTTTCCTCAAAGGGGTAATTTCGTTTCCACTCTGTCTGATTGGTTCAAGAAGTGATGTTGGTTCTAATTACTCTACTGGAACTAGTGATATTTCAAAGAAGTTAAGTAGATGTGTGGAAAGTTTTGTGTGTGTGTGGACATAACAAGGTCTAGATTAAGAAATTGAGGATTTATAATTAATTATGTATACTGACTTACTGTGTCAACTTCATTTTTTTAGATACTCAACCAAACAGATCTTTAGTTCAACTGGTTGACCCTGCTCAGTTGGGGTTGTGTTGTAATATGTGCTTGTCGGGCCTTACTTGATTTGTGCTTTATCCTCTTATTCTAAAGCAAGTCAATTATAAATTGCAATTTTACTCATGCATGTTTTTTTCAGGAACAATGCAAAATAGTAAAGATGATTTCCGTTTGTTTTGTTTGATTCTACAGGGGCTGTATTTAACCTGATATGTGATGAAAGGGATGAAAAGCTTATGAAAAAGATTGAGAACCACTTTGGCACCCATGTGACAGAGGTATGATAATGGTGCTTGGTTTTTGATACTCCATGCAGTATGATGCAAAATGATGAATTTTCAAATTTGATTATGACTTGGTATTCTTGTTATAATATGAAGGTATGCATCTTACCCAACATAATTTCCCTAATGTTCTGAGATGCAGGTACAGAGAAACAGTGTTGAAGACTATAAAGGTGCTCTGAAGGAGGCTGGTTTACTGCAATGATTTAAATCTGCAGAAGTCAAACTGTTGTTAAAAACTGTGTTTGACCCCGGAGTGTGCTTTGGGTACTGGCTATGGATTTTCCCATATTCACCAAATCTTTGATTAATTTCCATAGACAAATGCTGAATCATGATTTAAGTATGAGAATGGTGAGTTCCAGTTCGGTATTTTAATTTAACAGTGATAGAATTTTTTCCTCCTTAATATTGGATATCAGGGTTGTAATGGGACAACCTACAATGCGTGGTTTTGTTATTTCATTGTATAATGCTGAGTATAGAATGTTCCTTTTTGGTCGTGTGATAATAATGTTTCAAATGTGATGCTACCAATATTGCCGGGGTATAAGAGCAAACAAGATAAATATCCTGGGGGCATATTGCAAATTTGAGGTTTCGTTGTCTTGCACTGTCAGACTGAATGGGTTTTTTTTAATATAAAGTATGAGATGTGTTTATTTGTGTTGGATGGATAAATCGAATAATCGATCATTCAATGTGATGAATGATTAGTACCATTATGTGTAGTTAATGCACACACAATATAAGAATATTTTAAAATGTCATTGTAGCATACAACATTAATGAAAAATATAATTAAATGGTGAATATTGTACCAAATATAAAAAAAACTGAACTTTAATGCAAAGTATACTCTTTTGGATAATACTTATACCATAGTCTTAAATCTGCACCATTAGACTCTAAGCAAATACTCTTGTACTCGATTTATAATATATGAATAAAAAAATTTATACTCTATTTTATATTGCTCTTTTTGCTACCAATGATAACCAACTACCTCATTACAAAATATAAATTAACTTCTATTAAAAAAGTTATCAATTTTTTTAATAAGGTGTATGATTCTGATAAATTAGTGAGCATAAAAGAGCTTATCCATCTGTATGTTGAACTTCTATACATGTGATGAAGAAGTGTGTGACTCAATAAGGTTGAAGAATGATTTGATTCAGCTGTCAAATGTGCAACATTAAAATTTAAGGGAACTACACAAATCATGGTTCAAAAATCCATAAAAGCATAGTAATGCCTTACGAACAATGACAATTACCTAAGAAAAAGACATCACAATTGTATATGATTAATAATTATGTATTATTATTAACACATTAATGAAATTTAAAAGAACTTGAAATTCTAACAAATTATGGATTAACAATCCAAAGACATGAAGAACTAGAGAATATGATTCAACAATACCTCTTTTATTGATAACGCTTTTGGAAATTCTTGAATGAATTAATAAAACTCTGAAACTATTGTATTTATACATGAATAACATGAATGGAAAAGTCTAACTAACTCCTAAGTAACTTATTCTAATTATGGCACATGTTAAAAATTCCATTTACAAAGATTGCTTGGGCGTCAAGTTACATAAAAGGTGCATCTGATGTGTCACCTAGAATTAGGGTCAATGTCAGCAAGCCTCAGTCATGGTTTGGTCGTCTCGGTCAGAGAGATACAGTCACGGGCAACTCTGCTCAGTCAATGTTGAGTTTTCCTCGGTCAGGTTTTCCAACCTGGCTCGGTCATGAGCCAACTTGGCTTAGTCAATTAAGGTTTGTGGCAACTTGTTCCATGCTCAATATGGCTTGTACATAGGCAAATCATGGTGGGTTGATTTTCCTCATTTGATAAAATTAATACACAAATAGTGCATGACGTATTTTTTAATGTAAAAAATATTTAGTTGAAATTGGAAGTTGATTACCCTAGAGAGAGGGAAAGCCACATAGGGAACGAACCCATGGAAACAAACTTACGAAATGAATATAAAAGCAGGAAGGTTGAAAATGAAGAGAGAGAGAGAGAGAGAGAGAGGATGGCAACCACCCGGCTTAGAAGAAGTATTACTATCATTAACTTACATACCGCGAAACCCATCATCCTCCACGCAACTCGATGCGCCTCTTCTTCTTCTTCTTCTTCTTCTTCTTCCTCTTCTTCTTCTTCCTCTTCTTCTTCTTCATCAGGTAAATGTAAATCTCCTCCCAAACAAGATAAGAAGCACAAGCTTGGTGATCGTCTTTCCGTTGTAATTGACGCCGTTAATGATCGCAAACTTCCTCCCGAGCTCAGAGGCCAACGCAACAATGTCAGGTTTATCTCTCTCTCTCTCTCTCTCTCTCTCTCTCTCTCTCTCTCTCTTATTGCACGTTGGAGTTATTAGACCAAGTATAAGCCCCTATGCTAGTCCTATTATCTTGGTCAAGAAGAAAGATGGGGGGTGGAGGTTTTGTATGGATTACCGGTCTCTAAACAAGGTGACAATTCCGAATAAATTTCCTATTCCGAGTATTGAGGAGTTGTTGGATGAACTAGGGGGGCCAATATTTTTTTTTAATTGACTTGAAGTCGGGATACCATCAGATCCGTATGCGTGAGGAGGACATAGAGAAGACTGCATTCCGAACCCATGAAGGACACTACGAGTTCCTACTGATACCTTTCGGTCTCACTAATGCACCTTCCATTTTTCAAGCACTCATGAACAAGGTTCTCAAGCCGTTCTTACGAAGGTTTGTACTGGATTTCTTCGATGACATATTGGTCTTTAGTAATGACATAGTTACTCATGTGGGTCATTTACGGCAAGTGTTGGAGCTCATGCAGAAACATAGTCTCAAGGCCAATAAGAAGAAGTGTAGCTTCGGGCAAAAGCGTTTGGAGTATTTGGGTCACATTATTTCAGAGAAAGGGGTGGAGGCTGACCAAGCCAAGGTAGAAGCGATGTGTTCTTGGCCCATACCGAAAGACGTCTGGGGGTTGAGGGGTTTCTTGGGACTCACATGTTACTATAGGAGGTTTGTTCGTGACTATGGCAAATTGGCCAAGCCACTCACTGATTTGTTGAAAAAATATGCTTATAAATGGACTGCACATGACACGGAAGCTTTTGAATTGTTGAAAAAAGCAATGACTGATTTACCTCTTTTGGCAGTGCCTGATTTTTCTCAGGTATTCACGGTGGAGACTGACGCTTCTAGCAAGGGGTTGGGAGCAGTGTTGATGCAGTCAGGTAGACTGTTGGCTTTTTGGAGTCAAGGCTTGTTTGTGAGAGCCCAACAGAAGTCGGTCTATGAGAGAGAACTGATGGCGTTTGTGCAGGCAATTCAGTGATGGAGGCACTATTTGTTGGGTAGACATTTCATCATCAAGACGGATCAGCGGAGTTTGAAATTTCTCAATGATCAGAGGTTGTTCACGGCTGAACAATTCAAATGGGTCGTGAAGCTGATTGGTATGGACTTTGAGATACAATTCAAATGGGCCGTGAAGCTGATTGGTATGGACTTTGAGATACAATTCAAATGGGCCGTGAAGCTGATTGGTATGGACTTTGAGATACAATTCAAATGGGCCGTGAAGCTGATTGGTATAGACTTCGAGATACAATTCAAGCCGGGGAGGGAGAATGATGTGGTTGATGCTTTGTCCCAAAGGGAAATGTATGCTGCAATTTCCTTGGTATCCTTAGCTGATGTCGAAGTTTGGACACTAGAGGTAGAGCAAGATTCGAAGTGGAAGCAGATGATACAAGATTTGATGATAGCACCTCACTCTCATGTTGGGTTTGAGTTTAAAAAAGGCTTATTGTTGTATAAGGGGAAGTTAGTGATTTCCCGACAGTCGGCCCGGATTCCTCTTATACTGAAGGAGTGTCATGAAACGCCTATGGGAGGGCATTCAGGATTTTTCCGGACTTACAAAAGGGTGGCCAGTTGCTTGTTCTGGAATGGCATGAAAAAAGACATCAAGACATTCGTGGAAGAGTGTGATGTCTGTCAGAGGCATAAGTATTCCACATTGACCCCTGGGGGATTATTGCAGCCGTTGTAGATTCCATCACAGGTTTGGATGGATATTTCGATGGATTTTGTTGGGGGTTTACCTTAGTGGGAAGGATACTATATTCGTGGTGGTAGATAGATTAACGAAGTATGCCCATTATTATGCTCTAGGTCATCCTTACACGACGAAGGAGGTGGCTATGGTGTTTATCTAGGAAGTGGTGAAGCTGCATGGTTTTCCGTCTTCAATAGTATCTGATCGGGATCCTATTTTTTTAAGTAGTTTCTAGAAGGAGTTGTTCAGGTTGGTCGGCACTCAGTTAAAACTCGGTACTTCCTATCACCCGCAGACCGATGGTCAGACAGAAGTGGTCAACCAGTGCCTTGAAAATTACCTATGGTGTTTTGTGGATCCTAAACCGACCCATTGGCTTAAATGGTTATCTTGGGCGGAATTCTGGTGTAACACTACGTACCATGGTGCAGCGGGTATGACCCCATTTAGGGCCCTATATGGTTGGGATCCTCCTATGTTGATGAAGGCAGCCGAATTTCCTTCCAAGGTGGAGGATGTGAACCGAATGCTTCAGCAACGAGATGAGATATTGGCCGAGCTCAAAGAAAATTTATTGAGAGGTCAAGGTCAGATGAAGAAGCATGCGGACAAACATAGAAGGCAGGTGGATTTTCAGGAAGGGGACTGGGTGTATCTAAAAATTCAGCCGTATAAGCTGAAGTCCTTGGTGGTTAGGCCTTATATGAAGTTGGCTCCTCGATTTTACGGTCCTTACCAGGTGATTGGCAAGGTGGAGGTAGTAGCTTATAAGCTAGAGTTGGCAAGCCACTCTAAAATACATCCTGTTTTTCATGTATCCTTGTTGAAGAAGGCACTCAAGCCCAATCAACATCCACAGCCTCTACCTTCGATGTTGAATGAGGATTATGAACTAGAAGTGCAACCGGAAGATACAACAAGGACAAATTGAAGTTTTGGTGAAGTGGGCATAGTTGCCCGAATGCAATAATTCATGAGAGATAGCAACTTTATTATAAAAGAAGTTTCCTTCTTTTCCCCTTGAGGACAAGGTGACTCTTTTAGGGAGGGGGGTATTGATAGGGGTCGGGTGTATAGTAGACCCCCTATTAGGCAAGTGTATATTAGAAGGAATAAGAGACCTAACTAACTACAGCTATAAATAGAAGTTAGGATGGTTAATAACTCACTTTTGGAGAAATTGGAAATTGGGACTGGTTTAGGAAATCAGTTAGGGCAGTTATTTTCTTATAGTTCTCTCTCTTGTATACACATTTTCAGTGAAATAATACATACTTTCTGATCAAGATCACATTGATCTTGCATAAATTCTTCTTCTATTCTATCTCTAATTCCAGATTTGATACCAGTGTTTATCATGGTCTGAGATATAGAACCTTGATTAAAGGATAAACTTGAGCCTTAACTGTTTAGTTTGTATTATTTTCCTCAAAGGGGTAATTTCGTTTCCACTCTGTCTGATTGGTTCAAGAAGTGATGTTGGTTCTAATTACTCTACTGGAACTAGTGATATTTCAAAGAAGTTAAGTAGATGTGTGGAAAGTTTTGTGTGTGTGTGGACATAACAAGGTCTAGATTAAGAAATTGAGGATTTATAATTAATTATGTATACTGACTTACTGTGTCAACTTCATTTTTTTAGATACTCAACCAAACAGATCTTTAGTTCAACTGGTTGACCCTGCTCAGTTGGGGTTGTGTTGTAATATGTGCTTGTCGGGCCTTACTTGATTTGTGCTTTATCCTCTTATTCTAAAGCAAGTCAATTATAAATTGCAATTTTACTCATGCATGTTTTTTTCAGGAACAATGCAAAATAGTAAAGATGATTTCCGTTTGTTTTGTTTGATTCTACAGGGGCTGTATTTAACCTGATATGTGATGAAAGGGATGAAAAGCTTATGAAAAAGATTGAGAACCACTTTGGCACCCATGTGACAGAGGTATGATAATGGTGCTTGGTTTTTGATACTCCATGCAGTATGATGCAAAATGATGAATTTTCAAATTTGATTATGACTTGGTATTCTTGTTATAATATGAAGGTATGCATCTTACCCAACATAATTTCCCTAATGTTCTGAGATGCAGGTACAGAGAAACAGTGTTGAAGACTATAAAGGTGCTCTGAAGGAGGCTGGTTTACTGCAATGATTTAAATCTGCAGAAGTCAAACTGTTGTTAAAAACTGTGTTTGACCCCGGAGTGTGCTTTGGGTACTGGCTATGGATTTTCCCATATTCACCAAATCTTTGATTAATTTCCATAGACAAATGCTGAATCATGATTTAAGTATGAGAATGGTGAGTTCCAGTTCGGTATTTTAATTTAACAGTGATAGAATTTTTTCCTCCTTAATATTGGATATCAGGGTTGTAATGGGACAACCTACAATGCGTGGTTTTGTTATTTCATTGTATAATGCTGAGTATAGAATGTTCCTTTTTGGTCGTGTGATAATAATGTTTCAAATGTGATGCTACCAATATTGCCGGGGTATAAGAGCAAACAAGATAAATATCCTGGGGGCATATTGCAAATTTGAGGTTTCGTTGTCTTGCACTGTCAGACTGAATGGGTTTTTTTTAATATAAAGTATGAGATGTGTTTATTTGTGTTGGATGGATAAATCGAATAATCGATCATTCAATGTGATGAATGATTAGTACCATTATGTGTAGTTAATGCACACACAATATAAGAATATTTTAAAATGTCATTGTAGCATACAACATTAATGAAAAATATAATTAAATGGTGAATATTGTACCAAATATAAAAAAAACTGAACTTTAATGCAAAGTATACTCTTTTGGATAATACTTATACCATAGTCTTAAATCTGCACCATTAGACTCTAAGCAAATACTCTTGTACTCGATTTATAATATATGAATAAAAAAATTTATACTCTATTTTATATTGCTCTTTTTGCTACCAATGATAACCAACTACCTCATTACAAAATATAAATTAACTTCTATTAAAAAAGTTATCAATTTTTTTAATAAGGTGTATGATTCTGATAAATTAGTGAGCATAAAAGAGCTTATCCATCTGTATGTTGAACTTCTATACATGTGATGAAGAAGTGTGTGACTCAATAAGGTTGAAGAATGATTTGATTCAGCTGTCAAATGTGCAACATTAAAATTTAAGGGAACTACACAAATCATGGTTCAAAAATCCATAAAAGCATAGTAATGCCTTACGAACAATGACAATTACCTAAGAAAAAGACATCACAATTGTATATGATTAATAATTATGTATTATTATTAACACATTAATGAAATTTAAAAGAACTTGAAATTCTAACAAATTATGGATTAACAATCCAAAGACATGAAGAACTAGAGAATATGATTCAACAATACCTCTTTTATTGATAACGCTTTTGGAAATTCTTGAATGAATTAATAAAACTCTGAAACTATTGTATTTATACATGAATAACATGAATGGAAAAGTCTAACTAACTCCTAAGTAACTTATTCTAATTATGGCACATGTTAAAAATTCCATTTACAAAGATTGCTTGGGCGTCAAGTTACATAAAAGGTGCATCTGATGTGTCACCTAGAATTAGGGTCAATGTCAGCAAGCCTCAGTCATGGTTTGGTCGTCTCGGTCAGAGAGATACAGTCACGGGCAACTCTGCTCAGTCAATGTTGAGTTTTCCTCGGTCAGGTTTTCCAACCTGGCTCGGTCATGAGCCAACTTGGCTTAGTCAATTAAGGTTTGTGGCAACTTGTTCCATGCTCAATATGGCTTGTACATAGGCAAATCATGGTGGGTTGATTTTCCTCATTTGATAAAATTAATACACAAATAGTGCATGACGTATTTTTTAATGTAAAAAATATTTAGTTGAAATTGGAAGTTGATTACCCTAGAGAGAGGGAAAGCCACATAGGGAACGAACCCATGGACTGTACTTTCAATATCAAATTCTTGGAATCTCTCCTTAATTGATTCGATATCATAGTATTTAATATTGCTAGTACATGATGTATTAATTTATGCACAATTATTCCTCATTTAGTACATAAAGAGAACTTTGAGAAAGGGAAAGATAAGCAACATAGTGCATACAGATCTCTTAGTGAAATACTACATATATTGTATTTCATCATGAGAAATCTTAGTGAAATAATAGTATAGTCCTATTTTTTATAGACGGGATATTTTCTGAATTCGGTCTAGTTGTTTTATACTTCTATTTTATTTGTATGCTGCTTTTTCATTTTACATCACTCTTGGGACGAAATTTGGTTCTATTTTTCCAACACAAATAACCTTCTCATATAAAAGGTTATCATGTTTAATTCCTTACTTCCAATTCTTACTTTACAAATTTTAAAACTCTTTCTTTGCCTCTCCCTCTCTAACTTTATTTGATACACATATTTTCCTCCTCTTTTTTTCAATGTATGTATGGCGCGTGTAGAAAAGAAGTAGACATAGAATTATAAACTAAATTTCACATATCTTATGTCATTAATAAGCCTATTTCATATTTCTCTCATTAAGATCACATGACAGAAAAAGTGCACATTAGATTTTCTGTCTAACAAGCATACTGCACACAAACACTTCGATAATTCTGGATGTAATAGGTCATTTAAGTTGCTCTTATCTTCTGATATCTTGAAATTACAACATATCAATTTATATGGATAAAGGAGCTATTTGTGAATGGCTAAATTATATTTGCCTAATATGCCGTAGGGGTACATGGATATAGTTCACTTCATATGGTTCATTACTTTTTTACATTAATTTTATGAGACACTCTCTATGACGAACCAGATATGTGGTACACTTGGCATGGTGAATTCGGCATGCGGTACGTAGGATAAATCAGAGAATTACGTAGCTATGGACAAAAATGACACCGTTCTGCTTTATGTTATTGCATATTCATCTCTAAAAAATTTAGTATTCTTAGTAGATTGTGAACATGACATTCATTAAGCAAATGAAACATGAAACGAGAAGAACTTCATATTTTCATATGCAAATGTAGCAAAAAGATTTGAAAGTTGAAAGTTGAAATGAAACCAGTAAACTGTACAGTGCACCAAATGCGTTAGTATTGTGTCTCATGGCAAGGTATAGGTGCACTTGATGCACAATACAGCATAACTGACCCTGAAACCGATATTTTGTGAGATTTAATTTCATGAGCAACATTTGCTCATATGTAAGGCCATGTCTTTCAGGCAGAGAAAACTAGTGAGGTGTTTGTTTATACTTATATGGAGTTGATTTTCAGTATAGTTAATCAAATAATGAAACTCTTCTGTGATGTAGTGACTGTGTTCACTTTCTCATCATAGTGTTACATTTGTTGGTTATTGGACAGGTCAGAAACTGACATAGTGAATGTTGTTGAGCAAAGAATATGGCATTCCATGGAAGAAGGACATTTTGAGAATTTGCCTGGAAAAGGCAAGCCACTTAAGCTTGACACAAATCCTCATGCAGATCCAGCGGAAGACACCTTATACAGAATCCTGTCGAAAAATGGATGTGCACCGGAGTGGATCGAGCTTAACAAAGAGATAAGATCTACAATATCCCAATGGAGGGCATCCTTGAAGAAAGCATGGGCAGATAAATGCAGAGGAGATCACTCTAAGTGGGTTGAAAGTTCAGAGGATTTGAAATTGCAGTTAAAAGAAATCAACAATAAGGTGACTTAAACCATTTTGATTTGTTGAAGTGTTGATGGGTATTGAACATTGAAATAAATTCTTAGTCCTTTCAAACTTGGAATGATGTTTTTGATATTCTACTTTCTGTTTTTGCAGGTTTTCCGGTATAATCTCATTGTGCCTTTTGGTCGCCAAATGTGTGGTCTTAAGTGGGAGAAAGAGCTAGGTTATGTAGAAGAAGAAGAAGAATGAGACTCAATGTTGTTATTTAGCTTTTAGCCGGTTAAGTTTCCTATAGTATAAAATCAAAATTTCCTGATATTAATCAACAGTTCAACTATCATTGATTCCTATTTTGTTCCTAGTTGGTACTTATATGGTTTATTACATTGGTCAGTGTTCCGACCTTCACCATGTACAACAAAGGAAAACAGAAGAAATTATACTGGATTGAATGTAACACAATAATCTTTTCACTAGTTGAAAATTGTACTATACTGTTTATGGCTTTATGCATTGAAATGCTATCTTTTGCAGAAGGCAACTGTAGTTCTCGGTTTTTGGGAAGAGGTTATTTGTTGTAAATATTGGCTAGTCTGGTTTGAGTCTGAGTGAGATTTCTTTTTTTGGCAGTGAAATTCGGCAAATAGTTCTGGTCATGATAATGGAATTCATGTTTTCCAAATTCCTTCTGCTCTTTGGAGGAAGATGGTTAACATTATCTACATACCAAGCAATTAAATCACATTAGTCCTAGTCTCCTAGATATTATAAATCTAAGTTTATAGAATAGATGCAATTATGAGGTTATGTCAAAGACTATTTCTTCTGCTAGGTGAAATGGTATTTGGATAGATTCATATTAGTAAGCAAATTGTTCAATTTGTCATTGTTATGTCGAATAGTAGTTTTATTAGTGCCTTTATCTTTCTTACAACACTTGACAATTTTACAATATGAAAGTATGTTAATCACAGTATGTTTTTTTGTATTAACAAAGACATTCTCACCATATGGACAATGAACTAATATCTTTTAGAGTGTGTGATGATCCCTGATAACATGTGTCGCTATTAGGAATTGATCATTTAACCTTTTGATCATCCTGGGCATCTAGTAAAGTTTTACACCACTAAAATGTCTTGTTGGTAGCCTATCATTGCATTTTCTAATGGTAGTATAATTTTTTATTTCTTTTAAATAAAGCCCATTTTCAAGACAAACTGTCACAATTGATTTTTTTGTACTATAAATGATATCCCTACCTTTTTTGGTAAAGAACTAATATATTTCGGAGTTCGTGGTTGTCCCTCCCAACAAGTGGTACTCTCAAGAATCGAACTTTCAACCTTAATGATCCAGTAGAGTCTTACACCACTTGGTAGCACTATATAGAGTAATTTATATAGTTTGATCATTTAACATAACTATATAAGAGCATCTCCAGCAGTAGTCCTTAACAAAATAAGGACAATCAGTAAACTTTGGTACCATTGTGAGTGATACGTTCTTGTCCGTAAATAGAGAATCGTTCTCTAATTAGAATATAGTTCTTATTTCCACAAAGCCCTTAAAATAATCAAAATATGAATAAAGAGAGTGAAAAACGTATTAACCAACAATGAAAATGGGAAGAAAGTGCAACGACTCTATTTTCTTCGTATTCAGATAAAGTGACATTTAACAGCATTCGTTTGAACGAACAAACGAACACTGTTGAAAATAGAAAATAAACATTTAACAACGCTCATTTGAGTGAGCGATATTAAAAGTAGACATTTAACAACACTCGTTTGAATGTGTGTTGTTAAAAATATACATTTAACAACACTCGTTTGAATGCGTGCTATTAAAAGTAAAAAATAGATATTTAACAACGCTCTTTTAAGTGAGCGTTATTAAAAGTATAAAGTAAACATTTAATGGCGCTCGCTTGAATGAGCGTTGCTAAAAGTATAAAATTGACATTTAATTGCGCCCATTCAAATGAACAAATTTAAATGTATAATTTCAACCATTTAACAATGCTTGCTTGAGTGAACACGATAGAAAGTAGATAAATGGTGAGGTTCATTTACGAACAAAATATATTAGGGTAAAAGTTCTTAATTTGCTCAGAAATATGAACAATTATAAAATGGTCCATTTACGAACAAAATGTATTAGGTTAAAACAAGTTGAGATTTATTTAAGAACTGAGAATGTGTGCATTGCTATATTTATGGTTTTGATGAAGTAATGGTTGGTGAATTAGTAGAATTTGAAGAGGGTACTATAGACTTGCTTTGAGTTTAGAATCAAATAATGTTGGTATTGTATTAATGGGTGATGGTTTGATGATACAATAGGGAAGTTCCCTAAAAGCAAGATGAAGAATTACTCAAATACCAATAAGTTAGGCTTATTTGGATCGTATTATAAATGTTTTGACTAAACCTATTGATGATCGAGGAGAAATTTCAGCTTTGAAATCTCAGTTAACCATTGAGTATACTCTAATATATATCAAGCTGTTCAAGTGAAGTTATCCCTCAACAAACTTATTATTGCAAATAAGGATTTAAGGGAAACTATAAGGACTTATTTTGTTATATTTTAGTGTAAATTTTTTACTCAACAAATCATATATTACCGCTCGTGTGATGTTTAAAATAAATTATTATAATAGTCAAAACATAATGCGACGATACATTATTGAACAATGATATAAAAATTATTTATACTAACAGTGTATCAAAGTTAACATAAGAAGATATCAAAACTAGTTGAAAGAAACAAAACATACTGATGTTACCAAATTAAAGGAGACTAGTGCCTAACAATTGAAATTAGATTTTTATTTAAGCTGACACTGTTTTGGTCTTGAATCAGAGATGATAGTTTTATGACTTGTTATCCTTAGTTTAATGGAGGACATGTTAATCTAGAGTAATGCAGGTGATATGATCAGCTTATTGCACTCCTCACTAATGTACAGTTTTTTTTTCACAACAGTGCTTTATGCTCCATTTGATAGAATAGACGGATAGGAAAAAGAGAAGGAGGGGAGAGAAGTTAAAAAATAATCTCTCTCCTTTGGTTTAGAAAAGAGTGTGGGAAGAGAGAAAGAAAAGTGGAGTGAGACTTATTCATTTTGTTTCTCCTCTTGTGGAGAGAAAATGGAACAAATATTTAATGTCTCACCATGTCTCAAAATCTTAGCTAAATTTGGGGATCTTATGATTACTTCTACCCAGCATTGAGATCTTCCTCCTATTTATGTTTTGGAGCTCTTAGATCTAGATTTTTCTTATAGTATTGTTCTTTTTTTCAATATACCAAAAAAAATTATGTTTCGCACCACTGACAACGAAGCTAAAACAAAAAAAATAATGTCTATTTTAATTTTTTTTTAATTGACATGATATGTTTTCATTAGTATGAGAAAAAATTTATGACATTATTTTAGATAATAGATCTTTATTCGAGAGATTTGAGAGAGATTTTTCTCCTCTCTTTCTTTTCTTTTTATCTAAAACCAAACAACACAAAAATTTATTATATTTATCTCTTTTTAGTCTATTTTTCTCTTCTTACTTTCTCTTGTACAACCAAATGAACATTAATGTTTGATAGTTTTCTTTTAGGACTTCTAGACAAAGGAAAAATAATTTTTAGGGAAGATGTGTTACTTCATTTGTTACTTGGTGTAATTAATCAATAAAATACTTAATTAGTAACTTTTTGATTGAAGATATTTTATTCCCTCAATCACAAAGCATTAGGGATGATAATATAAACCAAACTTATGGGTATTCATCTGAATCCAATCCAAATTTAATAGAGAAAATCCGCTATGATTGAATTCGGTTTCGAGTAAAACCCGATCCCAAATGTTAAGTTTGGATTAGGTACAGTTGATATCCTACTCCACACCCTTCTCGTAACCATCAGATACAGTGTTGTTATTGTTTTTTTGTCTAAATGGAGTACAAACTGATGTTTGTATTTCCTTAGTTTGCTGTCATTTCCCAATCATAAGACAATGCATTTACCAAAGCCAGTTGTTCTAGTGCCATCAACCAATTCTTGCATTGCCTTATGATTTCATCATTGCAACAACTACATCTTTATCTTTTTTTTTTTTCAAATTTCCCATTGGGTTCGAGGATGATATTGTTAATTTCAACTTCATCGAGTTCAGGTTCAGGCTTTGGATTTCAGGTTCAGGGTTGGATAAGCATAAACCCGACCCCAATCCGCCTTGTTATCATTCCTACATGGCATAGAGTAATATACTTTTGATATAGAAAATACACTAAGGATAAAAAAAATGTACCAAAATTTATTATATAAAGTTATTGGATAAAACATTGTTCAGTCATGAATCTACTGCACAAACAAGTAGCAATATCTTATATGAAAGAGGATAAATAGAATTTCCGTCATGATGAAATTCTAATGAGCCCATAGTTATGGCTTCAACATGATTGAGCTCCTTTCAGGTAGATCACCTGAACTTTAATGTAACAAAAACAAACTCCACCAAAATTTCTAAAGGGCCATCATCAAATGGATGAAAATGAATACCCCAAGGGTATGTTTAAAAGTTAAGTTTTGAAAGGAAAATAATAGAAAATAAAAGTTTCAGTTACTATGCAAGTGCATTTCATAGCTCTTTAAGCCTTATTTTCCCTACATTCCATTCCAAAACTGAATTCACAAACAGATTATAAAGATGCATCAAAATAATTGTATGTTAGAAGTACGTTATGATATACTTGCTCAACTTAACCCGAAGAAAAAGGGGGAAGTGGGGGGACAAAAAGGAAACGCACTATTATATATGTGTCAAAACACAAATGTAGATCACAAATGCAGACACTATAATAGTGAAGATATCATTAGCTACAGCTAATTTCCACAAATCTTATTCATGGTAGAAAAGCAGAAACTGAAGAAAAAAACAGTTGTAAAACTACTTAAACATGAAAATACACATAATTTCAAAGATTACAAGCGGCCAATATTATAACTAGAATAGGTAGCATGTATCTTAGACCAGTGACTACTATATAGACAAGAATGGAACAAAAATCAAACACACTTGACAAATAAGGAGTAACATTTCAATGTTCGAACTCTGTATGTGATGTTCATATGTTTGATGTTTTAGCTGCAAGATGAATGAGACTTTTCCTGTGGTAGGCGGTGCGTAGCTTCTTGTATTTCTGCAAAAATCCTGCAAGGTCAATCTCTCTGTCCAGGAGTTGTTGGTGCAGATTTTCGGATTCCTCTTCGGTCACATTCATAGCATCTGGAATAATTATTTAAGATGATCACATATATGAACACAACCAGGTCGTGATAATGATTAAATTTTGTGATCGCCGTAACTATGACCGCAAATTATCGTTTCACATTATACCTTGGATCCTTTGGAGAAGGGAGGCTGGAGAGTTCAACTTCAACATTTCTTCTTTCTGCTTCTCAAGCTCATTCAGTTTCTCCTGAGCAGCAGCTAGCTCAGTTGTCCGAATTATTCTACACTGTTTCCATAGGAGGAGAGGGTCATTTCTTTTACTACTTAGAATAACAATTTTAAAAATAAGCTAATAAATTAAAGGATGGTGATCTTACCTGATTTCTAAGTTCAACAATACGAGGTTCCTTTTGTAGATTTTCCTCTGAATCAAAAACAAAACTTGTCTGAGAAGCTATGCAATATTTAACAACCATCACAACAAATAAAAGGACTTCAATAACTCACCGACAAGCTGCATATTCTCCTTGGAAAGTTCATCTTTTAGCTGATAATATCATCAGGTAAAAAAATTGTTAAAAACAGTAGCAGATACAGATTCCAGCATATGTCTCTATCTAAATTTTGATAGCCCAACTGAAGCTTTACATTAACTTGCGTGGTAGTATTAGGTGAATGAAATGTGTAAATTAAAAGCCATTCCAATTGTTTGGTCACAAAGGATGCAGTGTAAATGCAGTTGCTGGCATTGACACTTCTAGTGTGCATATCAAAATAGAAGGCAATGTAAATAATTTGCAGGACAAAGGCACATCAAGCACCAAGGGGATGCAGCCATAATAGGCACCATGGGTCGCTGAGTTAAGCCCCATCATCCCGAGGGTGATGCAAACCTGATAAGGTTGACACTCTTCCTCAATCTATCATGAAAAAAGCATAATTCAACAAAAATATTTCGTACATAACCATAGTTTAAAACAGTATACAGCAGCCAATTAGCCACCAATCTTCTTTTGGTATACCACAGTTATCCTATACTGACGAAATCATTTCGAGCCACGCAAGACCACCAAGGGTGGCAAAGCTCTCCCTACCAAGTATTTAACACAGTTGAATTCCCAGGAACTCAAACCTGAGACCTCCGCTTTAAGCTAGAACAACCCGAACCGGTTGATCTACACACTTGGTGGTAATTAGCACTAATCTATATACATGTTTTTGTGAACTTACAGACAATATCATGAACACGGCAAAATCAAGTGAAAGGATAAGTGCCCATTAATCCAGACCAGACCTCCAGGACCTCCTCATTTTGGCCTAACTAACAACCCTAGGCCCATCATCACTGAGATCCATCTTGGGCTGCCACACCTTCCTTCGGTAGAAACAAACCTGACCAGCTTAGCAGAGAATATGACATGTGACTCCAGCATTTCATGAGATTCATCCTTTCCCTCTCTCAAGCATAACAACAGAAAGACCCTCACATAACAGGTGAAGGAAAGGTCTAATTCTATACTTGTCGGACAATGAAGGATTCAGATTCTATGATACACCCATCCATATAAATAGTCTGTCCAATGCTCACCAGGTAAGATATTCAGATTCTATGACACACCCATCCAATTCCCTTAATGACTTGATAGTTGGGGCACTTCTGCAGATACCCCATATGCTCTACCACTTGGAGAAGCATTCCTGGAAGACAACCACCGTACCAGAGCAACCTTGGACCCCCCAGGTATATTTGGACAGCTCTCATATACTAGCAAGTCTGGTAAAACCCTTCTGATAAAAGGCTACTAGTATAATTCAACAATTTCATCTATGATGAAATTAATTAAAACCAATAACCACAGAGCTGAAAAAAACAGTTATTCAATATATAATTCTCTAGGCTGGATGTAGACACAACCAGACACCTCGTAGCTACCCTCAACATTACCATGAAAGTAACTATTTCCGAACTTATAATGGAAAAATATTTCAGCTCCAAAGAGAAGAATCATAGTAGATGAAATATACCAACTAACTAGGGTAAGCAAAGCATGAAACATACAGTTCTAAGGTTATAAAAGACTACGCAAATGTAGGGAGAGTAAATATATGCTACTTACATTATTTTGAATCTTGACCTGATCTAGTGAATGTAAAAACTGGTGATAAGCATCTTTGTCAGATAAAAGCTTCCGTAATTCGTCAACACTGGCCAATTTATGAAGAGAAAGAAAAAAACAGAATCAAGGTCACTAATAGTTAAAAAGATAAAATAATCCGTAACATCAGATTGAATAAAGGTCAGAGGATGTAAATAAATTATAAGAGCCATTTAGATAAATACTAATATGCAGAATCCACTCAAGAGCAACAAACAAATATCCGCATTTAGAAATAGGAAAACAGAAAGAAAACTACAATTAAGAATTAAGACGACAGTTATCTCAATACAAGGAACAATCATCTGAAAGAAATAGTGAAGTAACTGTGCAAGCAATTTGGATTTATAGGAATCAGTACAGACACAACATTTATCACTTATGGACAGCGTGTTCCAAAAGTTTGCTTTTCTTCCCTTAGATTGAAAACCAAAAGCACAGGAGCATGGTATCTTCAGAAACTCCAACCACAAATTCTTAACTGTGAGAACTGAGCATGAATACATGATAAAGATATGTAACAACCCTTTTAATATCTCCACAGAACGAGATACTTGCTTATTCTTCAAAATTTTAAGTAAAAAACAAGTCATGCAAGTATCATACATAGTAAAGGAAAAAGCACACATATGATAGTGGCATGGCACCTTCATAAGTTGATATTCAATGGCAATGCATTTTAAACTAATAAACCCAATAAGCATTCAATTTTCACTTTTTGGGCAATACTTAAATAGTTACCAGGGCTCAAAAGAGAGAACCAACCAAGAAGTGTTAATGGTTTAAAGACTATAGGCTGTCGAGGTTGAGACAAAACAATAGAATCACACACATTTTAAAAGCGATACCTAAAATAAATAAAAATTGAAACAGAAGAAACTAAGTCATGCTGTTCAAGGACGGGTAGGTCTTACCTTTTGTCTTTCAGAACAGCAATAACTCCAGCGGCTTCAGAAGGCGGAACATGAGAAGAAGAATGCAATGCAAAGGAAGAGGCGTTTGGTGTAGCAGGCCTAGAAGAACTTGGGGAGCTCACTGCGGAAACCGATGGAGGATACCATGACTGCGTCTGTGAAGAACCATCCAGAGGACGTGGCTGAGGTTGTTGTTGGTCTTGTGACCCCCTTTGCACAAACAACATCAATCATATCAACAATATTTTGTGAACAAACAATTCTGAAATAGACAATTTTGATTTTTATATCCAAAAAGTAACATAGGGGTGATTCTCAGCGCAATGGTAAAGTTGTTTCTCTTGTAATATGAAGGTTATTGGTTCAAATCCTGAAAACAGTCTTTTTTTTTTCGCTTGCCGTAGTAAGGCTGCATATATCTAGAACTCATCCCATCCACATAGGGTAGCCTTGTGCACTAGGCCGTCATTTCATATCAAAAAGTAATATAAAATTGTCTAGAAATTAGTCCAATTATGTTGTACACATAATAGTGCTACAATCCTATTACCTATATACTACTTCCTAATTCACAATGGATGATTGGATATCAAACTACATACTAAGCTTTATCTATTTATTTATGAACCGAATCAAGGATAACATGAAATTATTACTATAAAAATGAAATCTGAAACAAAGTTGTGAAATAAAAGAGAGGATTACCAGAATCTATTGAACATTGCTGAGAGGGGCAGAATTGACGATTTATTAAACGAATAAGAAACGACAGAAACGTTTGAAATCAGTTTCGAAACTCTGAAATTGTTGTCCTCTTCTGCGATCTAAATCGACGAACTACGCGTATTCTTTTCTGTCCCGCTGAAGCAATCTTCGCAGAGAAATTTCGTTCTCTTCGATTTTTTGAAGAATGGAGAATATAATAATTTAGATATATTGTATAATAATCTTATTTCATATTATTTTTTAATTAATTAGTTAAATGCGACACCTCATTCTTAATTATTAACCTAGAATAGTTTTAGATTTTAAACCAAGACTAAAACTACTTAATAACTTATTTTTATATTTATTTACTTATTTTGGTAATTGAGAGGACAGAAGCCAAAAGAAACAGAAAAAAAATAGCTTCTAGGATAAAGTTCCCGTGTACGTGTTCTATTGGTTTTCACAAAATTAGAAAGAAAAAAAATCAAATACAATAAACTTTTTTTTGATACATTATTATAAATACAATGAACTAAAAACAATTATAAAAATATATGTCTGAAGAACAAAGTCAAGGAATTAATGTAATAATAATAAAATTAAATAATATGAATGATAATTTAACAATTGTGTGTTTTTGTGTTGATACCCTTTGTATTTATAATATTAGAATAGGAATAGTATGTGATAATTGCAATGATTATTAATCAAATCCTAACATTAATGTAACAATTTTTGTGTTGCACATGTGCTATTTCAAATATTTTGGTTGAAGCAGCTTTAAACTTGTTAAATAAAATATATAAAATTTTCTTAGTAAGAAAAGTCTTTGAAATTGAAATTAAGGTTGACATTTACTTATTGTCAACTATTAAAGATGAAGAAGGAATGATTACTTGTATTACAAGCGACATTGATTTGCATCAAACTTCTCAAGTTATGAGTCACCGTTATTTACAATGATGTATATGTTACTTAAAATAGAAGCTATAGTTATTGTTAGTTGAATGTTGATTAAAATAGAAAGGGGCAATTTTGTAATTTCATAAAACCCAGTTAGTCATTTAACTAACTTTCTATATATAGTAGATTCTTTCTTATATTGTGTAATCAAGTTAAATGAGAATCATTTTTCTCCAATTCTTTCATTGGAATTATGTTTGCATTTTCTCCTTGTTTCACTTTGTTTCGAGCATTTCTCTTTTCTCATTCTTTGTCTTCTCATAAAGCTTCGAAAGTAACCATCGTGATTTGTAGAATTCACATGGTATCAGAGCTTCTTCATTGAGGAGGCTCTGCTACTTTTCTCCGGCATTTCGTTTCGGTTTGTGCAATTTGATTCAACTCTTCTTTGATCCTTGTTGATTTGAGTTTCTAGCTTTGTAACCTAATCGGAGATATGAAAAATCGATTAATTCATGCGATCAATCCTATTCAAGATCCTTCCTCGCCTTTCTACATGCCTCCAAATGAAAATCCTGGAGCAATTCTGGTTCATTCTCTTTTGAATGAAGAGAATTATCACTCATGGTCTCGTGCCATGAGCATGGCTTTGAAATCGAAGCATAAGTTGCAATTCATTGACGACACTCTTCTGAAACCTCCAATTGATGATCCTACCTTATCAATGTGGGATAGATACAACACTTTAGTCATTTACTGGTTGACACAATTGATTGAATCTTCCGTTGCTCAAAGTGTTTTGTGGATGGAGACTGCTCTTGAAATATGGAAGGATCTTCGAGAAAGGTATTACCAAGGTGATATCTTTCGTATTTCTGAATTATTCACTGAGATTCATACTTATAAGCAAGATAATTTATCAATTGGTTCATATTTCGCTCACATTAAAGGCCTGTGGCAAGAATTAGATAATTTTAGGCCTATTCCTGCATGTTTTTGTATTCACAAATGTGAGTGTAGCCTAAGTCCTATTGGTAAGGGATATAGAGAGCACAATTATGTTATATGCTTTCTAAAAGGCTGTAATGATCAATATGAGGCAGTAAGGACACATATAATGCTGATGAAACCACTGCCTAATATCAACAAAGAATTTTTCTTATTGGTCGAGCAAGATAGACATCTCAACATGCACATAGTTGAGCCTAAAATTTTGAATAGCACATCTGAACATGGATATGGTTCAAACAACTCTGATAAAAACAACAATTACAGTGCTAATAGTGGAAGAAATAGAGGAATGAATCAGTCATGGAGAACTGGTTATGTTGGTCAATCCAGAGGTGGAAACAATGTAGGGAGGTTCTCAAGAGGAAGAACCAATAGGATATGTTCCTATTGTCATGGACTAGGACATACTGTTGATCATTGCTAAAAGAAGCATGAGTTTCTACTTGGTTTTCAAAGGAATAATATTGTTAACAATTTCACAACAACAACTACTTTGATTGATAATAATGTTGATGGAAGTAGTACAAGGAGGATTCTGTTCTTGAGGATAATGCACCTATGATGCAACTCACTCCTGAACAACATAGAGCATTAATGAATATCCTCCAACAATGAGGTTCACAACACAATGTCAATCAGTTGAGTACTACCTCAAATTCCTCTCAGTGTTATTGTGATACTTATGTTTTGTCTTTCTCAATTGAGTCAAAAACCAAGTCTTGGATCCTAGATACAAGAGCTACTGATCATGTGTGTTATGCAATGTCTAGTTTCCATACTCATAAACACATCAATCCTATAGTTGTGACTCTGCCTAATGGAAATCATGTGTCAACTACCATATCTGGCACTATTATGTTCTCTCCCAATCTCTTCCTTACTAATGTGTTGTATATACCATCATTCACTGTAAGCTTGTTTTTGTCTCAAAGTTAACCCATTGCTTGTAAACTAACTTTTCTGGATAACATTTGTCCTATCCATGCACTCTATTCATTGAAGATGATTGGTACAACTAAACTTCAAGCTGGACTCTATGCAATGAACATGTGTCCCTTGTCTCTCCACAAGTGTGCCATATGTAGTCATATGAATAATAGTGTTAACTCTTTTACCACCTATGATTGTAATCTTTGGCACAATAGATTGGGACATTTATCTCATAAAAAACTTATTGTATTACAAAAGAATTTTCCTTTCATCAAATGTAATAATGTGTCTTTTTGGGTTACAAACATGGGCTAAAATGGTCCATCTTACTTGATTCTAAGTCTCATGAGATCTTCTTGTCTAGAAATGTCTTCTTCTATGAACATCTATTTCCCTTCATCACTACTATATCTAATACCTCTATGTCTTCTGTCATACAACCTCAGTTTCATCACAACGCTATGGATGATCATTTTCCAGATAACTCTTTATTTTCCCCTCAAAATTCTGAGTCTCCTATACACAATTCTGAGTCTACTATACACAATTCTGAGTCTGCTATACACAATCTTGAGTCTCATAGTGTCAGTCTTATTCCTCCACAAATAACCACTTCTGAGTCTAACAATGGTCATGAGCCCTCCAATATCCCTTCCATTGTTATAACTCCTAGGCAATCTTCAAGTATTAGACACAAACCCGAATATCTAGTAGACTATCATTTCTCCCTGATGTATACTAAGGTTCCCATTTCTACTCCCTCCAAGGTCAAATATACATTGTCTCATGTCATGTCATATTATAAAATGTCTCCTAGTCACAAGCATTCTTGTTTGGCTATTTCTTTTGTTGATGAACCAATGAGTTATAGTGCTGCTATTAAACATGATTGTTTGAAGGAAGTCATTCATAAGGAACTCACAACTCGTAATGCCAATGGAACTTGGATTCTCACTACTCTTCCATATGATAAAAGAGCAATTGAATGTAAGTGAGTTTTCAAAGTTAAACATAAGTCTGATGGTTCAGTGGAGAGGTATAAGGCCAGTTTGGTGGCCAAAGGCTTTACACAAACAGAAGGAATTGATTATTTTGACACCTCTAGTGCAGTTGTGAAAATGACAACAATTAGAGTAATTTTGTCTCTTGTTGCTGCTCATCAATGACATCTTCACCAACTAGACGTCAACACAACCTTTTTGCATGGTGATTTGAATGAAGCTGTATACATGAAGGTCCCTCCTGGGTTGCACACTAATGAACCATGTCTTGTATGCAAATTGGAAAAGTCCTTGTATGGTTTAAAACAAGCAAGCAGACAGTGACATGCTAAACTTACCAGTGTTCTTGTTGCTTCTGGTTATTCTAGGTCCAATTCAAATTATTCTTTGTACATTAACATCAAATCATCCAGCTTTACTGCAATTCTTGTTTATGTGGATGATTTGGTTCTCACTAGCAATGATCTTGTTGAAATCAACCAAATGAAGTCCCTTTTGAATTATGAATTCAATATTAAAGACCTTGGGCCACTCAAATACTTCCTTGTTATGGAGATTGCTAGATCCTCAGCAAGCATTCTTCTTTACCAAAGAAAGTATACTCTAGATCTTCTTCAAGATTGTGGCTTACTTGCTGCTAAGCCTTCTTCCACTCCAATGGAATATAGTGGCAAACTTACTCACTCTAGTTCTGGCACTCCACTCACTGATGTGACTTCATACAGAAGGTTGATGGGTAATTTGTTGTACCTTACTCACACAAGACCTTACCTCAGTTTTACCGTTGGATATCTGAGTCAATTCCTTGACAAACCAACCAATCATCACTATTCTACAACAATTCACATTCTTAAATACCTAAAGGGGTCAATTAGTAATGACATCTTCTTTTATGTTACAAATTACATGCAATTGAAAGGGTATTTAGATTCAGATTGGGCTGCCTATCTTGACACTAGGAGGTCAGTTTCTGGCTATTGCTTCTTCCTAGGTCAATCTTTAGTTTCATGGAAAAGTAAGAAACAAAAAATCAGTTTCTAGATCTTCTGCTGAAGCAGAATATAGCCATGGTGATTTATAGAATTCAAAGTTATAGGATAACGAAGAGTCATATTGAATATTAGTTATTATCGAAATGATTGTTGGCGAGGAATTTTTTTTTACTAACATAATTCATTGGTGGGAGAGGTGAGACTATCGCAAGTAGTGCTTTTTTGTTCCTAAATCCATAATATTTACGGGTACCCTTGCGGGTAGCGGGTATTTTCTGGTACCCAACAAGTTTTTAATTTTAATAGTATATTTACCAACTCAATCCCCAAGATCGAAGTTTCGATTCCTATGAGCAACACTTGTTGGGAGAGGCAGACACATACCCCAAAAGAGATTAGTTCATTGCCCAATAAGTGAAGAGATACTATTGGTAGCACCAAAAAAATCAAACAAAAAATTCATTTTGTGTTATACCAAGATCTATTAAAAGTTAATAATTTTTTTTACACAATTGAATAATCATTTATTTTTTAATTTTAAACTAACCCCAAATAAGTCAGTATAGCAATAATCACGTGATTAGTAAGTGGTTCTACTTAATACTTATAAAATATTTTTAAGGTTTTTGTTTTGTTCTTATTTATAAGATTGTTTTGAAAGTTTGTATATTAAATGATTTTTTTATTAAAATATATTTATTTACTTAAACAATTTGAGTGGAAATAAAAAATAATTTAGTTTCATTAATGAATGACAACCCGGATAATCTACATTTATTTATAAACAAATTTAATTAATTTTTCATTTTCTGTTGCGTCCCACAAGGCTCTGTAACTCACCTAGATGGGGTGAATAAGTGATACGGTACACAATTATCGTTGCTTGATAAAAAAATAGATTATACAAATTTACACACTATTTAATCAATTAACACCAACTATAATTGGTAAACTAGTTCTGCAGATAATCGATTAACTAAACAACCTAATCGATTATTCAGTTCTTGTTCTATGAAAAATAGTTTTATTTGATTAAGAACAGTAAATGCACAAAACAAAATATGCACATAACTCACAATAATATGCTTGTCAAGTTAAGCAAATCAAGTAATATGGAAATGTAAAGAGTTAAGGGTTGAGAAGAATGAGACACGACTTTTATCCTGGTTCGTTTGAGGGTCCACTTGCAAACTACATTCAGGCCCCCCTTCTGATCTTGGGAGATTTTTCTTCACTACGGAAATTATATGTACAAACAAACTTCTAATACAAGACACAAGATGCTCCTTTCTTGGAACCGTTGAGCCTCTCACTTCAGTTTGACTACTCAGCTCGCTTACTCGGATACTCACACCTTTCGCGACTCTAGCCCCAACCTTTTTTTCGCTCGAACCAAGACCTCTTGCTCTCGTGAAGACACTTACCTAACTACAACTAGGGTTTTCCTAAACCAATTCTCTTTCAATGGTGATACTAAACACACCAAGAGAATGTGTTGTTGCCTTGTCTAAAATCTTTCAAGTTATTGATGCACCTAAATGTGCAGAATAATCACTCTTCTAGAATCTAAGAACCCCACTACAAATCTCCCAATCAGAATACATAAAACGTGAGATGCAAGATTTCTTTTTAAGAAAGATTTGATAATGAAGCTCTTTGGTGATCTTTCTAAATATTCTCCTTTTCACTTTTCAAAAGAACCCTTTGAAAATCGCTCTAAAGATATGAAAGTGAAAGAGCTATGATTTTCAGAATAATGTGAAATCTATTTTTCGTGTATGTGTTCTAACTGTATGAAAATATGTTCATGTATTTTCTCAAGCAATATGAAAAACTTGGGTTTATATACAATTCTATTTTCAGCTGTAGTTAATCAATTATCACTAAATTTAATCAGTTAACGAATCTTTAAAATACCAGAAACCAGAAACTGCAACAACCCTTAATCAATTAAACCCATACTTAATCGATTAACGGATTCCCAAGAATTCAATGCTTAATCGATTAAAATATATCTTAATCCATTAACGGTTTTTCCAAAAGATATTTCGATATGATATGAACCTCCTACATGATTTGTAAAGTATGATACATGACTTTGAGTGATGTGCAATTTAAAAATCTTTTTAAATGCACCCAAAATCATATGATCATGTATGTGTGCATGTACATGTAAATCATGTTTGTATGCATGTAAGTCTCATTTTAGTTATGATTGATTTTAGCTTATGAGACTTCCATTAGGATTCATCCTAGACTCTTTCTAAGCAAACATCTTAAGACATAATAAAGATATAAAACACCTGGCCTCTAGATCTTCTTGAATGTTTTATCTTGTATGAATCTTGAGTCTTGACTTTGTTGTTTGTTGATTTGTTCATCCTTTCATGCTTGTCCTTGATATACAATCCATGTTATCGATCTTTGTCTTTATCAAAATCTGTCTTTCATCAACCTTTGTCTTCATCAAAATCTATGTGATGCATGCTTGCATACACAATCTGCTCATTCATGTATGCTTGCATCTTCAATCTTCCCCTTTTTGATGATGACAAACACTTGTTGGATCTGACAACTCTTTGTTGGATCTGCTTGATGATAATCAACTATGTTTTTCAATTTTCTTGTTGTAAGTTGATGTGCATTTCTCCTTCTTGCTCCCCCTCAATTTGAGCATCGGGTGATTTATCATTTTCTTGTGGAAGCCTTAACTTTTCTTCTCTTGCAACTCCTGCAAAACATAAACAACAACTTTGCTCCATCTTTTTGGCATAATCAAAAAAAAAATGTGATATATGAAAACTTGATATCCACTAAGTTTTATACACTTTTTTTATACAAATTGCACACAATAAGATCAATGTAACAAATTTAAAACAACTAAGCATTCATTCATTGATCAAACGATTACACGAGTAAGATAACAAATACATGATTCAAGTGAAAGCTCAAAAATATAATTATAGCATGTCATGCGTGTATAATTCAAATTCAAAGCAAAAAACAAACTAACAAGTTTGAGATTACAACGCAACGACCGAAATAACATAGACCATAACTCCTAAAACATAACCTAACTAGGACACACTAGTCGCCCTTAGCTAGGCTACCCCGGAGGTGGTTGCGGAAAGCCACCGGACATTCTAAATAGAAAGTGAAGTTGCTCGTAACGATTTTGATTATCTTCTTCTTGTCTACGAAACTCCATCATGAGCCTATCCTCTATGGATTGCATTCTCAAATCAACTCGCTCATTCAAGCGTTGTTCCATGACATCTAGATGAGCCAAACCAAATGAAGGTTCTTGAGGCATATTAGAAGCTATCATTTTGTTGCTCTTGGTTTGCTCACCTTGCTCATCACCTTCTTCCTCATTAGGTATATCCAAATTTACAGTAGTCATATGGTCTTCTTGATACATCCATTCACCTCCATATTCGTAAATGCTCATCTTGTAAATGAGATTTTCATGGACCATATGCTCTCTAGGATTCATAGCAATTATCTACATACCAGATGTGTCGATCCCAATGTGATCAATGACACGAGAGATAATATCCCATATGCTAGTAGTCTCGAGGAAGACAATGCAATGCCATACAAGACTTTCAAAATCTCATCAAGCCAACTTATCAGAATACCTTCCTTAATACCAAATATTAACTTCAAAGTATTTATAATTGGTAGTGCGTGATTAGTGTTGTGTTGAACCAAAATTCAAACGATCAAGTAAAGTAGCAGCCTATTCTCCACGGTTAATGAACCAACTTTACTAAGCTCACATTAAACGAAATAATGTGGTCCTCTCAAGCATGACTTGTAAGTTTCTGTGTGGAGTTGTACACACTCCATTTTTCATCATTACAATCACCAAGAGATCCACCATCACAGGCCAAGCCTCCAACAACCATAAATAATACATTATTTAACAGAATCAACTTCATTTGCACCATACTTCAATAACCACCATCCTTATATTGAAAATTTGCATAAAACTCCTGAACCAGAGAATGGTATATGCTGCCATTTAGTTCCAGAAACTGTACAACCTCTTGTACCTCCAATTCATACGAGAACTGAAATACCTACTCCACCATCCATGCCATGTCAGCATAACGGATGTATGTTGGTTTTGGGCTGATAAACCTTGCCAACCTTTCTGCTTGAAGAGCATGATCATAGAATGGGTCCAATCCTAGGGATGGATTTTGCATAGTATTTGAAGAAGACACTTCAACATTAAAATTTCTTGTATGTTTAGGATGACGAAGAGAACGGTTCATTCCAGTGGTATGTTTCACTCTCTTGAATCTTTTGTTGTTCATTGTGGTAAAAATAGGAGATGTATAATTGATTGGATAGAGAAACCAAAATTAGGTTTAGAAATGAGGTAATTTTAGGTTACTCAATTTCAACCAGATTGATGGGTTAGAGATTTGGAGGAGGAAATAAATAGAGATTGGATAGCTCGGATTTGAGTTTGAGGATGATTTAAAAGATCAATTTGGGGGAAGACGATAGAATGTACGAGGTTAGGGTTTGAAGAAACTTAAAGTAGAACTGTGTTTGAATCTCTTTTATGACTACACTTAATTGATTAACCTCTGTGTTAATCAATTAACAGGATTTGAATTTTAACACAGTTAATCAATTATGTTCCAACTTAATCGATTACATTTTTTAAAAACATTTTTAGCCCAGGTAATCAATTATATGAACCAATAATCGATGAAATCACATAGAAAATGCTCAAATAATCTATTAGAACACAAAACAATCGATTAAACAAGTCACCAAGACAGATTTTGGCACAATTTCAATTAGTTTAGAGGCTTGCTAAGACTCTAAGATAAAAGATCTATCCTAAACACTTAAGTTAGAGCCAAAAAGACATGAAAGCATATTTAATCAAGAATGTGGTATACAATTAAGAATATATTTATTTATTGGCGATAAGTCCACATACTTAGGATTACCTACATGTCTAGCATGCATTTAAACACTTAGGCATAATATCGGATAGAACATGTGACAAGACATTATAGAACAAAACATGTCACGATATTTGGTTATCTAACATGCTTTACCTCATTCTTATCAAAGTGATAGAAGATTGCCATATTTGATGTCTTCTTTGGCCTTTCGTCAATTTCTTGATTCTTGTCTTTCTTTTCTTGCATAGAACTTTAATCATTTTGAATGTGAATCCTCATGAGCACCTACAACATATTAAGCATACATTTCCTCTCCTCTTTTGGAGATGGCTTATCCAGCATTAAATTTGCATAGGCTTTTTTTTTTACAAGAAATAGTTTTGGTCAATTGTATTAGTGTGAAATATGACTCGTTGTGCTTCAATATGATTAGAATATCCTAGATACAATTTCTACATTTACTTATGAATCAAACATAGTTAAAAGATTTTACTAATTGTTCAACAATGACATGTTTGCATTTTAGGGCATGTAAATGAGAAACATATATTATTTGGCCTAAAAATGATTTTGGGGGATTTTCTTTGGAATATACTTATTATATCACTTATTCTTGAAATTATGGTCTCACTAGGATTTCATGTAAGTATTTATTTATAACACTTAAAATATGTAACACTTGGAATTTAGAACGGATATCTCATTTACCTTTGTAGCATAATTCTTCCTAACTTCAAGCATTTTAGTTGACAATTTGTTCATAAGTGTCATAGTTCTTCTTCTTTGGTGACAAGTCAATGAAGCTTAATCTTCTCACCTATCATGTTCCTAGAACATTTGCTGTCCATATGCAATTTGAAGTTCATATGTCCTAGGCACACCTACAAAACAAGTTTACTTGCATGTTTTGGGTACGCAACTAATATTGGGTCCATTTATGTTAGTAGCATAAGGATCTTGTCTCTTAGCAATCCAAATATATTTTCCTTTTGGAACATCATGCATACTAATATTACATGTACTCAAGGTATGACCAAACAATCCACAATAAAACCAAGTAGGGGATTTAAGATATGACTTTTTCAAAACATCGACTCGTTTCTTGTGAAATGTGTTCTTTGCATGCATATACCCCAAACCAGATTTAAACCCAACATTTTTACATGTAGACAATAAGTTGTTTAATTTGTGACTACTAAGTGTGAGTTTAGCAACTTTATCATTTGACATTATTTTCCTTTTCTATGCAACTGCAATTTTCACAAGTAGATATCACATTTAATTTAGTGGCACAATCACATATAGAGTTAACATATTTAGTATCTAAGGATTCATTTTCAATTTTAAGCATATCAATGAAATTTTGCAATTCACAAGTTTTCTTTTCAAGATCTAAAATCAACATATTTCTATCCACATACTTTTTAGCTAATTTTTGAAGATCTTCATGCATTTCAACATAAGCGTCATACGTGGGACATATATCATAATTTGAAATAGAATTGGAAGAGTAAACCTCACTAGGCTCATCTTGCTCACTTACTTTGCAAGAATTCAGATTTTGAGCCATTAAACATAGCTTGTTTGATTCTTCATCTTCTGAGATGCTTGTTGATGAATTGTCCTCTTCGAGTGCAACCCAAATGATGTATGCCTTCTTAGCTTTAATGTCCTGAGAGTCTTTCTTATTGTCATATTCAATCTTCTTGAGAGAGGTAGGACATGTGTACCTCATGTGGCCTCATTAACGGTTTTTCCAAAAGATATTTCGATATGATATGAACCTCCTACATGATTTGTAAAGTATGATACATGACTTTGAGTGATGTGCAATTTAAAAATCTTTTTAAATGCACCCAAAATCATATGATCATGTATGTGTGCATGTACATGTAAATCATGTTTGTATGCATGTAAGTCTCATTTTAGTTATGATTGATTTTAGCTTATGAGACTTCCATTAGGATTCATCCTAGACTCTTTCTAAGCAAACATCTTAAGACATAATAAAGATATAAAACACCTGGCCTCTAGATCTTCTTGAATGTTTTATCTTGTATGAATCTTGAGTCTTGACTTTGTTGTTTGTTGATTTGTTCATCCTTTCATGCTTGTCCTTGATATACAATCCATGTTATCGATCTTTGTCTTTATCAAAATCTGTCTTTCATCAACCTTTGTCTTCATCAAAATCTATGTGATGCATGCTTGCATACACAATCTGCTCATTCATGTATGCTTGCATCTTCAATCTTCCCCTTTTTGATGATGACAAACACTTGTTGGATCTGACAACTCTTTGTTGGATCTGCTTGATGATAATCAACTATGTTTTTCAATTTTCTTGTTGTAAGTTGATGTGCATTTCTCCTTCTTGCTCCCCCTCAATTTGAGCATCGGGTGATTTATCATTTTCTTGTGGAAGCCTTAACTTTTCTTCTCTTGCAACTCCTGCAAAACATAAACAACAACTTTGCTCCATCTTTTTGGCATAATCAAAAAAAAAATGTGATATATGAAAACTTGATATCCACTAAGTTTTATACACTTTTTTTATACAAATTGCACACAATAAGATCAATGTAACAAATTTAAAACAACTAAGCATTCATTCATTGATCAAACGATTACACGAGTAAGATAACAAATACATGATTCAAGTGAAAGCTCAAAAATATAATTATAGCATGTCATGCGTGTATAATTCAAATTCAAAGCAAAAAACAAACTAACAAGTTTGAGATTACAACGCAACGACCGAAATAACATAGACCATAACTCCTAAAACATAACCTAACTAGGACACACTAGTCGCCCTTAGCTAGGCTACCCCGGAGGTGGTTGCGGAAAGCCACCGGACATTCTAAATAGAAAGTGAAGTTGCTCGTAACGATTTTGATTATCTTCTTCTTGTCTACGAAACTCCATCATGAGCCTATCCTCTATGGATTGCATTCTCAAATCAACTCGCTCATTCAAGCGTTGTTCCATGACATCTAGATGAGCCAAACCAAATGAAGGTTCTTGAGGCATATTAGAAGCTATCATTTTGTTGCTCTTGGTTTGCTCACCTTGCTCATCACCTTCTTCCTCATTAGGTATATCCAAATTTACAGTAGTCATATGGTCTTCTTGATACATCCATTCACCTCCATATTCGTAAATGCTCATCTTGTAAATGAGATTTTCATGGACCATATGCTCTCTAGGATTCATAGCAATTATCTACATACCAGATGTGTCGATCCCAATGTGATCAATGACACGAGAGATAATATCCCATATGCTAGTAGTCTCGAGGAAGACAATGCAATGCCATACAAGACTTTCAAAATCTCATCAAGCCAACTTATCAGAATACCTTCCTTAATACCAAATATTAACTTCAAAGTATTTATAATTGGTAGTGCGTGATTAGTGTTGTGTTGAACCAAAATTCAAACGATCAAGTAAAGTAGCAGCCTATTCTCCACGGTTAATGAACCAACTTTACTAAGCTCACATTAAACGAAATAATGTGGTCCTCTCAAGCATGACTTGTAAGTTTCTGTGTGGAGTTGTACACACTCCATTTTTCATCATTACAATCACCAAGAGATCCACCATCACAGGCCAAGCCTCCAACAACCATAAATAATACATTATTTAACAGAATCAACTTCATTTGCACCATACTTCAATAACCACCATCCTTATATTGAAAATTTGCATAAAACTCCTGAACCAGAGAATGGTATATGCTGCCATTTAGTTCCAGAAACTGTACAACCTCTTGTACCTCCAATTCATACGAGAACTGAAATACCTACTCCACCATCCATGCCATGTCAGCATAACGGATGTATGTTGGTTTTGGGCTGATAAACCTTGCCAACCTTTCTGCTTGAAGAGCATGATCATAGAATGGGTCCAATCCTAGGGATGGATTTTGCATAGTATTTGAAGAAGACACTTCAACATTAAAATTTCTTGTATGTTTAGGATGACGAAGAGAACGGTTCATTCCAGTGGTATGTTTCACTCTCTTGAATCTTTTGTTGTTCATTGTGGTAAAAATAGGAGATGTATAATTGATTGGATAGAGAAACCAAAATTAGGTTTAGAAATGAGGTAATTTTAGGTTACTCAATTTCAACCAGATTGATGGGTTAGAGATTTGGAGGAGGAAATAAATAGAGATTGGATAGCTCGGATTTGAGTTTGAGGATGATTTAAAAGATCAATTTGGGGGAAGACGATAGAATGTACGAGGTTAGGGTTTGAAGAAACTTAAAGTAGAACTGTGTTTGAATCTCTTTTATGACTACACTTAATTGATTAACCTCTGTGTTAATCAATTAACAGGATTTGAATTTTAACACAGTTAATCAATTATGTTCCAACTTAATCGATTACATTTTTTAAAAACATTTTTAGCCCAGGTAATCAATTATATGAACCAATAATCGATGAAATCACATAGAAAATGCTCAAATAATCTATTAGAACACAAAACAATCGATTAAACAAGTCACCAAGACAGATTTTGGCACAATTTCAATTAGTTTAGAGGCTTGCTAAGACTCTAAGATAAAAGATCTATCCTAAACACTTAAGTTAGAGCCAAAAAGACATGAAAGCATATTTAATCAAGAATGTGGTATACAATTAAGAATATATTTATTTATTGGCGATAAGTCCACATACTTAGGATTACCTACATGTCTAGCATGCATTTAAACACTTAGGCATAATATCGGATAGAACATGTGACAAGACATTATAGAACAAAACATGTCACGATATTTGGTTATCTAACATGCTTTACCTCATTCTTATCAAAGTGATAGAAGATTGCCATATTTGATGTCTTCTTTGGCCTTTCGTCAATTTCTTGATTCTTGTCTTTCTTTTCTTGCATAGAACTTTAATCATTTTGAATGTGAATCCTCATGAGCACCTACAACATATTAAGCATACATTTCCTCTCCTCTTTTGGAGATGGCTTATCCAGCATTAAATTTGCATAGGCTTTTTTTTTTACAAGAAATAGTTTTGGTCAATTGTATTAGTGTGAAATATGACTCGTTGTGCTTCAATATGATTAGAATATCCTAGATACAATTTCTACATTTACTTATGAATCAAACATAGTTAAAAGATTTTACTAATTGTTCAACAAAGACATGTTCGCATTTTAGGGCATGTAAATGCGAAACATTAGGGCATGTAAATGAGAAACATATATTATTTGGCCTAAAAATGATTTTGGGGGATTTTCTTTGGAATATACTTATTATATCACTTATTCTTGAAATTATGGTCTCACTAGGATTTCATGTAAGTATTTATTTATAACACTTAAAATATGTAACACTTGGAATTTAGAACGGATATCTCATTTACCTTTGTAGCATAATTCTTCCTAACTTCAAGCATTTTAGTTGACAATTTGTTCATAAGTGTCATAGTTCTTCTTCTTTGGTGACAAGTCAATGAAGCTTAATCTTCTCACCTATCATGTTCCTAGAACATTTGCTGTCCATATGCAATTTGAAGTTCATATGTCCTAGGCACACCTACAAAACAAGTTTACTTGCATGTTTTGGGTACGCAACTAATATTGGGTCCATTTATGTTAGTAGCATAAGGATCTTGTCTCTTAGCAATCCAAATATATTTTCCTTTTGGAACATCATGCATACTAATATTACATGTACTCAAGGTATGACCAAACAATCCACAATAAAACCAAGTAGGGGATTTAAGATATGACTTTTTCAAAACATCGACTCGTTTCTTGTGAAATGTGTTCTTTGCATGCATATACCCCAAACCAGATTTAAACCCAACATTTTTACATGTAGACAATAAGTTGTTTAATTTGTGACTACTAAGTGTGAGTTTAGCAACTTTATCATTTGACATTATTTTCCTTTTCTATGCAACTGCAATTTTCACAAGTAGATATCACATTTAATTTAGTGGCACAATCACATATAGAGTTAACATATTTAGTATCTAAGGATTCATTTTCAATTTTAAGCATATCAATGAAATTTTGCAATTCACAAGTTTTCTTTTCAAGATCTAAAATCAACATATTTCTATCCACATACTTTTTAGCTAATTTTTGAAGATCTTCATGCATTTCAACATAAGCGTCATACGTGGGACATATATCATAATTTGAAATAGAATTGGAAGAGTAAACCTCACTAGGCTCATCTTGCTCACTTACTTTGCAAGAATTCAGATTTTGAGCCATTAAACATAGCTTGTTTGATTCTTCATCTTCTGAGATGCTTGTTGATGAATTGTCCTCTTCGAGTGCAACCCAAATGATGTATGCCTTCTTAGCTTTAATGTCCTGAGAGTCTTTCTTATTGTCATATTCAATCTTCTTGAGAGAGGTAGGACATGTGTACCTCATGTGGCCTACTTCCCACTCTTATGGTAAGTTGCTTTGTCTTTGGGGTACTTGCTCATTTTGATTGAACCTTATTTATCTTCCTTGTGAAGCTTCTTGAGTCCTCCATTCTTTCTTAAGTACTTTTTGAATTTGTTGATGAAGAGGGACATGGCTTCATCACTTATGTAGGAATCAGACTCATCATCATCATATTTCACCTTTTGACTTCTTGAATAGAGATGGCAAAACGGGCCGCCCGACCCATTTAGCCCACGCCCGCAAATGGCTGCAAAAATTTAAGCGGGCGCGGGCATGCCCGCATTGGTTAACGGAAAAAATTCAATGCCCTGTCCGTTTTAAAATAGGCTAACGGGCGGCCCGCGGGCATTGTTAAATAATTTAAAAAATAAAAAAAATTCATATAATAAATGAAATTAAATTAAATAAAGTAGTTGAAGATAAAACATTAACAATTTTTTATATATTTTATATGAAGTTTAATAAATCACATTAGATTATAATTTTTTTAGGGATTAAAAATCACATTACATCATAAATTATTTAAATTTTTGTTACTTTTTCCTTAAATTATGTTTATGGGCCGCCATCATGCCCAACGGAAATGCCCGCAAACTTAACGGGCAAAACGGGCAAATGGGCAAAATTTATATGCCCTGCCCGTAAAAAAAATGCAGGTCATCATGCCCAACGGAAATGCCCGTTTTGCCATCTCTGTTCTTGAATATGATTTTGTCGCTTTGAAGGAGATTTCTTTGATGTTCTCGTACATTTGCTTATTGAGTGTCAAACGTTTTAATTCTATCTCGTGTTCTTGAAGTTTGCCAAATAATGTTGTGAGCGTCGTTTGTTCCTAGTCTTTTGACTCCATGATGGAAGTCACCTTGGGTTTCCATTTCTTGTCAAGATATCTCAAAACTTTATTCGTTAGTTCATGTTTGGAAAATGATTTATCTAATGCAATGAGATGGTTAATCATGTGAGTAAATCGCTTTTTCAAATCAGAAATAAACTAATGTAGAAACATGCGAAATAACTCATACATATGCATCAATGTATTCAATCTAGACCATTTGACCTCACTAGTGCCTTCATGGATTACTTGTAAAGTGTCTCACATATCCTTGGCACTATTGCACTGAGAAATCCTAAAGAACTCATCATATGAAAGTATGGAGGTTATAATATTTTTTGCTTTCAAATCAAGTTGCACTTTTTTCTTTTCCTCGCTGGTCAAGAGACTTCTTGGTTTCTCTTTAGTTTTTCATTCCACCATGTATAGTGGAACAAAATGTCCATATTCTATGGTATCTCAAATATAAGTATCAATGGCCTCAATAAAGATCCTCATATGAATTTTTTAGTAGGCATATCCCTCGCAACTGAAAACCGAAGGGCAGTTAATGGATGTGTCATCGCCGCTAAAAGGGTTAGAAGAGCCCATGGTAAAAGTGCCTAGGATCAACGATCTAAGCGGTTAAACTAGCATGGTCGTACTAGCTCTGATACCACTTGCAGGGTCCCACATGACTTTGTAATTCACCTAGAGGGGGGTGAATAGGTGATACAGTACACAATTATTGTTGCTTGATAAACAAACAGATTATACAAATTCACACATTGTTTAATCGATTAACACCAGCTATAATCAATTAACTAGTTATGCAGATAATCGATTAACTAAACAACCTAATCGATTATTCAGTTCTTGTTCTATGAAAAATAGTTTTATTTGATCTCCAAGATTACCAAGATTCAACTAAACTTATATGCAATCTTTTAGATGATTAAGAACAATAAATGCACAGAACAAAATATGCACATAACTCACAATAATATGCTTGTCAAGTTAAGCAAATAAAGTAATATGGAAATGTAAAGAGTTAAGGGTTGAGAAGAATGAGACACGACTTTTATCCTGGTTCGTTTGAGGGTCCACTTGCAAACTACATTCAGGCCCCCTTCTGATCTTGGGAGATTTTTCTTCACTATGGAAATTATGTGTACAAACAAACTTCTAATACAAGACACGAGATGCTCCTTTCTTGGAACCGTTGAGCCTCTCACTTCGGTTTGACTACTCAGCTCGCTTACTCGGATACTCACACCTTTCGCGACTCTAGCCCCAACCTTTTTTTCGCTCGAACCAAGACCTCTTGCTCTCGTGAAGACACTTACCTAACTGCAACTAGGGTTTTCCTAAACCAATTCTCTTTCAATGGTGATACTAAACACAACAAGAAAATGTGTTGTTTCATTGTCTAAAATCTTTCAAGTTATTGATGCACCTAAATGTGCAGAATAATCACTCTTCTAGAATCTAAGAACCCCACTACAAATCTCACAATCATAATACAGAAAGCGTGAGATGTAATGTTTCTTTTTACAAAAGATTTGATAATGAAGCTCTTTGGGGATCTTTCTAAAGATTCTTCATTTTCTCTTTTTCAAAAGAACACTTTGAAAATCTTTTTAAAGATATGAAGGTGAAATACCTATGATTTTCAGAACAATGTGAAATCTGTTTTTTGTGTATGTGTTCTAAATCTATGAAAATATGTTCATGTATTTTCTTAAGCAATATGAAAAACTTGGGTTTATATACAATTTTGTTTTCAGCTGCAGTTAATCAATTATCACTAAATTTAATCGATTAACAAATCTTTAAAATACCAGAAACTGCAACAACCCTTAATCAATTAAACCCATACTTAATCGATTAACGGATTCCCAAGAATTCAATGCTTAATCGATTAAAATATATCTTAATTCATTAACGGTTTTTCCAAAAGATATTTCAATATGATATGGACCTCCTACATGATTTGTAAATTATGATGCATGACTTTCAATGATGTGCAATTTAAAACTCTTTTTAAATGCACCCATAATCATATGATCATGTATGTGTGCATGTACATGTAAGTCATGTTTGTATGCATGTAAGTTTCATTTTAGTTATGATTGATTTTAGCTTGTGAGACTTCCATTAGGATTCATCCTAGCCTAGACTCTTTCTAAGCAAATATCTTAAGACATAATAAAGATATAAAACACTTAGCCTCTAGATCTTCTTGAATGTTTTATCTTGTATGAATCTTGAGTCTTGACTTTGTTGTTTGTTGATTTGTTCATCCCTTCAAGCTTGTTCTTGATATACAATCCTTGTTGTCGATATTTGTTTGTATCAAACTTTGTCTTTCGTCAACATTTGCCTTCATCAAAATCTATGTGATGCATGCTTGCATACATAATCTGCTCATTCATGTATGTTTGCATCTTCAACTTTCCTTATTTCAAATGAAATTATTCAAAATGGCCTTATAAAAAGTACCATATCAACCAATTGATTTATTGATTAATACCAAATATTTGATTGATTTAGTAAGTTAGGTTAACATGATTATCCTTAAGTAATAATATTGATAATTATATTCTTTTGTCTAGATTATTCATGACTGATATTTATGCTTTGTTTGTGAGTAATGAGGAAAAGCGAAAGAATGAATCAAATGGCAAGGAAGGAGATGAAGTGAAAAAGAAAAGAAGGCACATCAAGGTAAACTCTTCTCTTGTTTGAGAGTGTGAAATTTAAAAGAGATTAGAATGAAGAATTAATATAATTAAATAATACTATTTTACCCATTATTTAAGAAACCCTAGTGGTAAAAGCATAAATGACACATGGAATCAAGGATACATATGTAATTAGAAAATATTAGTAAGGGTAGTTAGTCACTTTGACTTGTTTTCCTACCAAAAACACTCTAATATGGGGAACCATGGAATTTGGGATATGGAGGGTTTGGAAAATTCTTCAAAACTCTCCCTCTCTCCTAATGAACTCACAAATAAGGGAATGTCCTTCCTTCCTCATCGAAAATAGGACTCTCAAACCCTTAGCTGATGACACAGGGGCAACATGATGGCAAGTCGAATTTCCTATTGAAATTCTTCAATTTTCTTATGGACTTGTGTTATATCAATTTTTATATTATATATATATATATAGTGATTATTAAAGAAACAATCAAATAGACTCCTTAACTGCTTTTAAAGTAAATTACACTAATATCTCTAAGTTTTAGTGAAATTACATAAATCACCTCTCACTTTTTACACTTACGCAAGTCACCCCTGAATATTACATTAATCACCCATAAACATATACATACATTACACTGGTCACTCTTATAGGAGAGATAAATATAATTTCTTAAACAAAAAATAGTGACAAATGTACCGAAGTGCATGTTTGATAAGGCTTAAATTTTCGATGTTTTGATTATTTTATAAAAATAAGCTTAAAATGTAAAGTATTTATGTTTGACAACCAAATAAAATTATAAATTCAGTTTTTTTTTTTAAAAATAAGTCAAAAGTAGAAGCTCCAAAATCATGGGTTGACTTATTTTTTGTTAGCTTATTCTTTTTTTCAATTTTTCTATTTCTCATTTTACTCCATCATAATTTTATCTCCCTCCTCCTTTTTACTCTTCCACCAAACTCCATAATTCTTCACATCACCAATGTAACTTATTAAAACTTTTGTAGAAAACTTGACATTGTGTATTATTTATTTTGTGAATTGTGTAATTCAAGTTTAGCAACTTCTATTTAATTGTGTGACATGTTATTTTTTTAATATTGATATTGGTTTTTATATTCTATTTTATTTTAATATATTTTTTTAGCATTTGTTATACAAATATTGAAAATTACAAAATTAATACTAAAAATATATATGATGGTAAATATTTAAATATATATATTTAAAAAATAGTGTAAAAGACAACCAAAATAATTATAACATGAACAAATAATTTCATACCATTTTCTGTAATTTACAATATAAAAAACAATCTTTCTACCTTACCCAAATAAAATATATTAGTTTATAATTATTTAAATTTTTGTTACTTTTTCCTTAAATTATGTTTATGGGCCGCCATCATGCCCAACGGAAATGCCCGCAAACTTAACGGGCAAAACGGGCAAATGGGCAAAATTTATATGCCCTGCCCGTAAAAAAAATGCAGGTCATCATGCCCAACGGAAATGCCCGTTTTGCCATCTCTGTTCTTGAATATGATTTTGTCGCTTTGAAGGAGATTTCTTTGATGTTCTCGTACATTTGCTTATTGAGTGTCAAACGTTTTAATTCTATCTCGTGTTCTTGAAGTTTGCCAAATAATGTTGTGAGCGTCGTTTGTTCCTAGTCTTTTGACTCCATGATGGAAGTCACCTTGGGTTTCCATTTCTTGTCAAGATATCTCAAAACTTTATTCGTTAGTTCATGTTTGGAAAATGATTTATCTAATGCAATGAGATGGTTAATCATGTGAGTAAATCGCTTTTTCAAATCAGAAATAAACTAATGTAGAAACATGCGAAATAACTCATACATATGCATCAATGTATTCAATCTAGACCATTTGACCTCACTAGTGCCTTCATGGATTACTTGTAAAGTGTCTCACATATCCTTGGCACTATTGCACTGAGAAATCCTAAAGAACTCATCATATGAAAGTATGGAGGTTATAATATTTTTTGCTTTCAAATCAAGTTGCACTTTTTTCTTTTCCTCGCTGGTCAAGAGACTTCTTGGTTTCTCTTTAGTTTTTCATTCCACCATGTATAGTGGAACAAAATGTCCATATTCTATGGTATCTCAAATATAAGTATCAATGGCCTCAATAAAGATCCTCATATGAATTTTTTAGTAGGCATATCCCTCGCAACTGAAAACCGAAGGGCAGTTAATGGATGTGTCATCGCCGCTAAAAGGGTTAGAAGAGCCCATGGTAAAAGTGCCTAGGATCAACGATCTAAGCGGTTAAACTAGCATGGTCGTACTAGCTCTGATACCACTTGCAGGGTCCCACATGACTTTGTAATTCACCTAGAGGGGGGTGAATAGGTGATACAGTACACAATTATTGTTGCTTGATAAACAAACAGATTATACAAATTCACACATTGTTTAATCGATTAACACCAGCTATAATCAATTAACTAGTTATGCAGATAATCGATTAACTAAACAACCTAATCGATTATTCAGTTCTTGTTCTATGAAAAATAGTTTTATTTGATCTCCAAGATTACCAAGATTCAACTAAACTTATATGCAATCTTTTAGATGATTAAGAACAATAAATGCACAGAACAAAATATGCACATAACTCACAATAATATGCTTGTCAAGTTAAGCAAATAAAGTAATATGGAAATGTAAAGAGTTAAGGGTTGAGAAGAATGAGACACGACTTTTCTCCTGGTTCGTTTGAGGGTCCACTTGCAAACTACATTCAGGCCCCCTTCTGATCTTGGGAGATTTTTCTTCACTATGGAAATTATGTGTACAAACAAACTTCTAATACAAGACACGAGATGCTCCTTTCTTGGAACCGTTGAGCCTCTCACTTCGGTTTGACTACTCAGCTCGCTTACTCGGATACTCCCACCTTTCGCGACTCTAGCCCCAACCTTTTTTTCGCTCGAACCAAGACCTCTTGCTCTCGTGAAGACACTTACCTAACTGCAACTAGGGTTTTCCTAAACCAATTCTCTTTCAATGGTGATACTAAACACAACAAGAAAATGTGTTGTTTCATTGTCTAAAATCTTTCAAGTTATTGATGCACCTAAATGTGCAGAAATCTTTGGTGTTCTTGCCTTTCTTGGTTGTTTCCTTCGCTTCTTTCTTCCGAAACTATTTGAATCCTCCTTTTCGTTTTATGAATTTACTGAATTTTCGAGCAAGGAGACCCATTGTTTCATCAACAATCATAATACAGAAAGCGTGAGATGTAATGTTTCTTTTTACAAAAGATTTGATAATGAAGCTCTTTGGGGATCTTTCTAAAGATTCTTCATTTTCTCTTTTTCAAAAGAACACTTTGAAAATCTTTTTAAAGATATGAAGGTGAAATACCTATGATTTTCAGAACAATGTGAAATCTGTTTTTTGTGTATGTGTTCTAAATCTATGAAAATATGTTCATGTATTTTCTTAAGCAATATGAAAAACTTGGGTTTATATACAATTTTGTTTTCAGCTGCAGTTAATCAATTATCACTAAATTTAATCGATTAACAAATCTTTAAAATACCAGAAACTGCAACAACCCTTAATCAATTAAACCCATACTTAATCGATTAACGGATTCCCAAGAATTCAATGCTTAATCGATTAAAATATATCTTAATTCATTAACGGTTTTTCCAAAAGATATTTCAATATGATATGGACCTCCTACATGATTTGTAAATTATGATGCATGACTTTCAATGATGTGCAATTTAAAACTCTTTTTAAATGCACCCATAATCATATGATCATGTATGTGTGCATGTACATGTAAGTCATGTTTGTATGCATGTAAGTTTCATTTTAGTTATGATTGATTTTAGCTTGTGAGACTTCCATTAGGATTCATCCTAGCCTAGACTCTTTCTAAGCAAATATCTTAAGACATAATAAAGATATAAAACACTTAGCCTCTAGATCTTCTTGAATGTTTTATCTTGTATGAATCTTGAGTCTTGACTTTGTTGTTTGTTGATTTGTTCATCCCTTCAAGCTTGTTCTTGATATACAATCCTTGTTGTCGATATTTGTTTGTATCAAACTTTGTCTTTCGTCAACATTTGCCTTCATCAAAATCTATGTGATGCATGCTTGCATACATAATCTGCTCATTCATGTATGTTTGCATCTTCAACTTTCCTTATTTCAAATGAAATTATTCAAAATGGCCTTATAAAAAGTACCATATCAACCAATTGATTTATTGATTAATACCAAATATTTGATTGATTTAGTAAGTTAGGTTAACATGATTATCCTTAAGTAATAATATTGATAATTATATTCTTTTGTCTAGATTATTCATGACTGATATTTATGCTTTGTTTGTGAGTAATGAGGAAAAGCGAAAGAATGAATCAAATGGCAAGGAAGGAGATGAAGTGAAAAAGAAAAGAAGGCACATCAAGGTAAACTCTTCTCTTGTTTGAGAGTGTGAAATTTAAAAGAGATTAGAATGAAGAATTAATATAATTAAATAATACTATTTTACCCATTATTTAAGAAACCCTAGTGGTAAAAGCATAAATGACACATGGAATCAAGGATACATATGTAATTAGAAAATATTAGTAAGGGTAGTTAGTCACTTTGACTTGTTTTCCTACCAAAAACACTCTAATATGGGGAACCATGGAATTTGGGATATGGAGGGTTTGGAAAATTCTTCAAAACTCTCCCTCTCTCCTAATGAACTCACAAATAAGGGAATGTCCTTCCTTCCTCATCGAAAATAGGACTCTCAAACCCTTAGCTGATGACACAGGGGCAACATGATGGCAAGTCGAATTTCCTATTGAAATTCTTCAATTTTCTTATGGACTTGTGTTATATCAATTTTTATATTATATATATATATATAGTGATTATTAAAGAAACAATCAAATAGACTCCTTAACTGCTTTTAAAGTAAATTACACTAATATCTCTAAGTTTTAGTGAAATTACATAAATCACCTCTCACTTTTTACACTTACGCAAGTCACCCCTGAATATTACATTAATCACCCATAAACATATACATACATTACACTGGTCACTCTTATAGGAGAGATAAATATAATTTCTTAAACAAAAAATAGTGACAAATGTACCGAAGTGCATGTTTGATAAGGCTTAAATTTTCGATGTTTTGATTATTTTATAAAAATAAGCTTAAAATGTAAAGTATTTATGTTTGACAACCAAATAAAATTATAAATTCAGTTTTTTTTTTTAAAAATAAGTCAAAAGTAGAAGCTCCAAAATCATGGGTTGACTTATTTTTTGTTAGCTTATTCTTTTTTTCAATTTTTCTATTTCTCATTTTACTCCATCATAATTTTATCTCCCTCCTCCTTTTTACTCTTCCACCAAACTCCATAATTCTTCACATCACCAATGTAACTTATTAAAACTTTTGTAGAAAACTTGACATTGTGTATTATTTATTTTGTGAATTGTGTAATTCAAGTTTAGCAACTTCTATTTAATTGTGTGACATGTTATTTTTTTAATATTGATATTGGTTTTTATATTCTATTTTATTTTAATATATTTTTTTAGCATTTGTTATACAAATATTGAAAATTACAAAATTAATACTAAAAATATATATGATGGTAAATATTTAAATATATATATTTAAAAAATAGTGTAAAAGACAACCAAAATAATTATAACATGAACAAATAATTTCATACCATTTTCTGTAATTTACAATATAAAAAACAATCTTTCTACCTTACCCAAATAAAATATATTAGTTTATATTTAGTTTTCAGCTAAGCTACTTAAACATAAACAAATTCACAGTTTATAAACTGAAATTAAAAACATAATCTATACCAAATACATGTAAGTTAAATAAAATATGGTATATTACGAAGACAAATCAAAATATTATAAGATTTAATATATATTATTTATTTTGGTCGGTTATAATATAATATAAGAGTGATTTAAATATATCTTTAAAATTACTGATACATTTTATAACGAACCAAAAATAATAAATAGACATCGAGTCTTATAATATTTGAATTTTCTTCACAATATTCATATTTTATTTAACTTAATTATGCTTGTCACCATTTTTTGTTTAAGAAATTACACTTATCTCTCTTACATGAGTGATTAGTATAATGCATGTATATAATTAGAAATGTTTTGTGTAAGTTAAAAAAAATAGTGATGATTTGCATAATTTTACTAAAACTTAGGGATGTATTTAACCCTTGTTTTTATAATTACATCAATATATTTTTTTGCAGACAACACCAAAAAATTTCTTTTCTCACTTCTTTACTCTATACATACTCTAATTTCTTATATTCTTTCCAATACCAAACAAAACATAATAAGAGGATTTGGATTCAATTATAACATTGAGGCAAGCAGCTGAGACAACTTTTGTGCATAAAAATGTATTACTTAATGTGAATAATTTGAAAATAAATTATCTTTAAGTAACTAGAAAATTATGTCCTGTGTTATAAGATAAATTGCATTTACTTCTCCAAATATAATTAAAAAAAATCCTACATTCTTCTCATAAGTTAGAATTGTGTCTTGGCCTCTCGAATTCTGTTTCTATGGTCTTGTTCCTCCTGTTCCAAGATTCTAATTTTAGTCTATACCATTAATTAAATTATGATGTGTGAATACTGCAACATGTGTGTTAGGAGTATATCCTCTCGGTTACGGGAGAGAAGTGATCTTTTTACACATAGTTTTAAGATAAAAATATTATTACAAGTATAAATAAAATGATATAATTATCTTTTTATATTGTTTTTTATTTTATTTTGTATAGCACTTCTTTCTCTAGTAATAGAGAGGAGTCTGTCAAAATAATTAACTCAAAACTTTCGGAATGTTTAAGTAAACCTGTCAAAATAATTTTTTAGAGTAAAACCAAAATTAACTTAGCATAAAAACATATTTACGCCTTAAATATTTTATATATTATCAACACCTATTTAATTTCCAGAGAGGCTAAGAGAACATGCAAAAGAAATTGAACTGGAAGATATGCAACAGACTTGAGATTTCTGAATAAAATGTAGTTGATTTCCAACTAGAGTTTGCCAAACAGTTCATAACCTTTCAAGCTCTTTCTTCTTTGTAGTTTGCCTTAACATGAACAGGGATCCTCTATTCCAATAAGACCTTTCAACTAGTATCACCAAATAATATAAAAATATTAATTTACATTTTTTAAATATAATAACACATTTTGACTGGTGAAACACCATTGGGGACACCAATAGGAACATAGGATTTTCATCCACCTTAACATGTTCTATAATAATATTGGAGCATAGTGACTGTCTTTTTTCAGTCCATTATGATAAATCAATAAAAAGAAGACGGGTGATTAATCTCAAGAGTAATTGGCACATGATCCTGGCTGGTGGCTGATCAACTCAGAACATGGCCATGGGCTAACTTGATGAGCAATTCCAGACACATCAGAACACTTCCAAGGTGGAGTTCTAGGTCCAGTCACTCCATGAAGGTTGATATCAGATAGACAAATCTCAGTGAAAGGCGATTTTTTCAATCCTTGTATCAACCCTGCTTGTATAACCTTCACACCCCACACATTCTTAACAATGATACCCTTAACAACCGGAAGCGCATTCGGATCATATTTGTCATCAGGATGGTCCCCAACATTACCTGAAATCTTGATTCCTATCCTTGCATCCTCCACATACACATCAGATAAGGTTATATTCTTTATATAACCTCCCCTGCCAATATTCGTCTTAATGTGAATACCAATTCCGATGCTGTAAAGATTGATGTGTTCAGCGAGTACATTCTCCACTCCGCCAGAGGCTTCGCTTCCGATAGCAATGCCCGCGAATGGAGATGACCCGGTTACACGCCGGATGGTGATATTAGAGCTAGGGCGACCATAAGCAATCCCGTACTCATCCCACCCACTCTTCACGGCTACAAGATCATCTCCTGTGGATATGTATGAGTCCTCTATGCATACATTTGAAGTAGAATCTGCATAAATGAGTTACATAGATGAGTGAATACTAGGATGTTTTTTCAACACAGCTTGTCTTCAGTATTAGTACAAGGCACATTTGGCTTTGACAGGAAATTGTTTCATACCATAAAACTAAAGAAAAAGTTTGATAACCAATATGCATAACTTACAATAACATAAAATTGTAATGTCAGTCGCTAGATTTGCACAAGATATGACACATTTAGAAAGTAAGCATTTACCTGGATCGATTCCATCAGTATTAGGCGAGTCTCGCGGAGCCAAAATTGTGAGAAATCGAAAAACAACATTGCTGCAAAGAAACAAGATGGTTCAGAACAATATATCAGAATAGAAGCTAGTCACAAGCAGGGAAGTAACAAGATTAGAAAGAAATAGTACAAATTTGACTGAAGATTTTGTCCACAATCATAGAAAAACAATGTTACCAAAGAAAACGGATATTAAACTTCTTGTGACTTATATTTGAGGTATACCTGCAGTAAACTGGATGTATATTCCAGAAGGGAGAATTCTTGAAAATCACATTTGAAATAATAATATTTCTAGAATTCAGAAATTCAACAAGGTTTGGTCTTGTATACTGAAGAGTTCCCTGTCTCCACATGTTCCACCAAACGTCACCTTGCCCATCAATTGTCCCATTCTCGCCTATGAAAAAATGAATATGAATCAGAGTGAGAGAAAAATAGCCGGTGCTAAGCCCAGATAAAAGGTAAGGTTGTGTTAGGTAATCGACAGCCAACGTAAAACTTTGTCAAATCTCTATGATATCGATCAACGATATGATAAAGATCAACATGTTACAAGGTCACAAAGTAGAAAGAAAATTAATAGTCCAAAGTAATCCAAACAATTATGGACCATGCAGCAGCATAAAGCTTTTCCAGTATGCAACTTTCCTTTCCTTTTCTACTTTTCTTTCAAAATTATATTTCAGGTATTAAATGGTCACTGGTGAATATTCTGTGGGTAATATATTTTGCAGAGTTTGTTCAAAAGTAAATAACAGATTCACACCTGTGATTATCACATCTTGAACTCCATCTCCATGAATTAAACTCATATACCTTCCTCCAGGGAGCTCCCTACCTCTTCCATATGATGGCAAGGGTGCAATTAAGGGCCAATTTAATGAGTCCTAAAGAATCAAGGAAGGAAGAGTATTATAAAGTTTGGTTAAAACCAGTCAATGAATCATTTCTAATGGTATCACTTAGAGTATTCCTATGGCTTTCTTAATTCTTACTCACATGTGGAAAATGAGTGTGGTAATCATTCCTAGTCGTAAAGCATGCATCTATTGTTGAAGGTTGGAATGGTTGCACAAATATTAAACTGATACAGTATATTCTTTGAATGTGAATCTTTATTGACCTTGTTTGTAGCTAGCTCATAACCATGTGTAACAATGTATTATCATGCATTTATTTAGCAACTGTATTACTCATGATCATATATAGAACTTATAACTCATTTACTTACCTAAAGGTTTGGGAATCAACTGTCTTCAGCTAGACAACAAAAATATAAACCATACCATAATTTGTAGCAAACTATTGAGTACCAAGAATTTGGGTAGGTAGCACTATATCAGATCATTGACAACCTAGAATAGAGATTTGCTATCCAAAATCCTGTCTCATATACTGTCACCCGCCAATGAAAATATGTCATATCAGCTAATAATTTTAAACTTTTATTGTTATTGATGTTTTTGCTTCATTATTATTAAGCAGGGAGATATAATTTTGGATAACAAATCTAAACACTGGCTTTCACTGACACAAGCATGAATAGTATTCAAAATCAATTTAAAGCCATAAATAATAACACCTAGTTCACATTTTGTGTAAATATAGCAGTACAATAATAAGTCACTATCCTAATTCCACTTTATTACTATCAAAGAGGACAACAATGGCTGGCAATCTAAGTTGCTGACCAACTTGCTTAAGCAATAAATGTTGGCACATGTTGCCATGCAGTGATGGAGACAAGACACCCACAGGTACTTCTCATCCATTCAAGTTTGGGACCCACCATAGATTGTTGTATTCCTACTATCCATTACAACTATCTGTATAATCTATACAACCATGTGATTAGTATTTACCAAGTACCAACCATTTGGACCTATATCATTATCACCATAAGCTGTTAATGAGACCTTTGATTTACACTTTCCTTTTTTTTTTTGTTTTTGTATTCTCATTCTCTTTTTATATTTTGCAATTAGTGAAGAGCTTTGCAATAAGTAATGAATAATAATATATCATTCTATACACAAGAAAATAAAATATATTACTTATAAATTAATTATCATTAAACAAAATATTACTTTATGAAATATGTTAACTTTTTTATGGTATGAAAGGATTTGTGGCACAATATATGGCTTTTCATAAGGAATATATTGTTTTTGCCTAATACTCAGTGGACTTTGGAGAGGTAGATATTTGGAGTCTAAGAGAACGGTTACTGTTTAGAATTTGAACCTAACCACTAGTTTAGAAGAAAAAACAACTGTACAGACAACAATTGTATAGTAGTGGCTAGTCTCACCTTCTAAATCAAAACAGTTACATGTGACAAAAAATTTTGATTATGTGATTGAAGAAACTTAATTAAGAAAGAAAATCTGCATAGTTGTTTTGCCTTTCCTATAGTAAATAATAAATTTATTATTTTAACTGTGATTTATTTAAAAGTAATATGAATGTACATGGATGAGTTATATAAGAGAAAAAAATTCACTCACTAATAATGTAGAATTTTATACATTATCACTATATTATTCCTTACCCATAATTAATTATTTTGAAAAATTAATTCAAATAAAAAAGTTGCACAAATTTATTAATATTTATACTATGATCATATAAGTATTAAAGTACAATATGATTAGTTTAAAACTGACCTGTGTAGCTTTGATAACAGCACCATGAGCAAGATAAAGGGTGATACTACTAGTGAGATTAAAGGGTCCAGTTAAGAAGACACCTTGTGGAACATAAAGTAAAGTTCCTCCAACCCTTCCCAAGTGTCTTATCATGTAAATGGCTTCTCTGAATGCTTTTGTGTTTAATGTGTGTCCATCACCAACTCCACCAAACTCAGTTATTGAAATGTTATGTCTTCGATGGTTGAAGGGTACTATGTTTGAACATGTTACTACAACTTCACCTGAGACATGGTAAGAGAAGTAGTAGTAGTTGTTCAATGTTAAGAGCAAGGTTAACAATGGAAGGAGCATTTTTGGAGAGAGAGAATTGGAAGAAGGAGTGGGAAAGAGAGAAGATAGAATGGGAATGGTGGACACAGTAGAGTAATGGTTGCTTCATGAATGAAAAAGGAGTTAAAGCATTAAAGGAGTGTTTTTTTTATCATCAACTAGAGAAATAGAAGATAAGAATATTTGGTAAAAAAGAAAACTGTAACTTGGCTTTAAGATTCCTCCATTATTTAATCTCTAACGATGGTTAATCATACGATTGATTTGGTGCTTAGGATTTGGCTTAATTGAACAATTTGGTCTTTGCAAACTAGGATATATGATTTTGATTGGGTATTGAATGGTGACAACCTGACACTAAATGAGCTAGGATACTCTTCTATTAAGAGAGATTAGTATTTCTAAAAAAACAAAATAGAAATATAATCCATACATTTATCTTTTTAATTATAATGAAATTATACTTTTATTACTAAAAATAAATTGAGAAAAATATTTTTATCTCCCCATTAATAGATACATATGCTCAAATACTAAAGATGATCATTGTTGACACCCATTGAGATCCTTTCCAAAAGTGCTACAAAAAACAATGGAATAAATAACATATAAACAATTTTGTCCTTCTACATGAAACAACATTTTTATAATTAAAAACACAAGTAAAAACAAGTATTTGTCTCATGGAAAAGATACTTGTTCACACTAAACACTATGAGTGAGCATAGGTCAGATTGGAACAAATTAAAGTTTGTCCTTACCCTACCCTTAATATTGGTCGGACTATTTTCTGAACTTGGACTCAGTCCTGAACCCAAAGGTAAGTCAACCCTAATATCGACTGACTCAACCTTTAAACCCAAACCTAGACCCAATTAAATATAATGTATACTCATTTTAGATAAAATCCTCTAAATATTATTTATTATCATGAATATATAATTTGACATATAAAATAATATATGTATATATTATTAATCATGTATATATAATGAAAAATTAGAGAATCAATAATGCTCTCGACAAAAAACATAACATTACTCTGTACACATTAGAATAGAAAACATATACAAACATGACAAGTGAATGATGATGGAACGGGTCAGGACATGACATATTTGGTCATCACCTGATCCTAAAGTTAATTGAGTCTAATATTTGAACCTGAACTCAGGCCTAGATTCAATGAGACCTAACCCTATTCAACCCCAAATATAATTTGATTACACCAATGAACAAGTAGGGTCGAGTCTGTTCATCCCTACAATAAACACGTCTTGTGAGTTATGGGACATCATCCCATTAGATTTAACCAAGGCTAGAGAGCATTTTAATAAGGATTATAAACCTTCACCTAAGGATAGTAACTGAGCAGGAAGAGCACGGAAAGTACTTATCATGACCATACTCACATATCTATGGTAATATGTGCAATTGGTAGGTATCCATGGACATTGAAATGGTTTTAATTTATATTATATATTTATATATTTTGTAATAACAAATATATAAAAATAATTATTAAATTAATAATAAGAATGTATATGATAATTTTTTTATTATAGTTCAGTTACAAAAATTCATTTTAAAACAATAATAAAATAAATAATATATAATCTTAAATAATAATAAAAAATATAATATAAATAAAATATTTAATTAATATACCCATGAGTTAAGTTTTGTTTGCCATAACATGAACCATATTTCAAGAAGAAAATAAAGATATCATGAAAGACGTACATTAAGTTAAGGTAATTTATTGTGCATGGTACATTTTTCAATAACTAAAAATTTATATATATACTATATATTCACCATTTATATATTTTGATTACTTTTAAAAAAAAATAATAATTATTAAATATAAGTAGTGAATGATACAGTAATATAGTAACATTGTATAACACAAGTAAATTGTTAATGCATACGTAACTTTTTCACATTTCCAATTCCTATTTATTTGGTTATAATATTTTAAATTGTTACTTTTTTTTTTTTAGTATTTTGGATTAATTGTTTTCACATTTTACTCAGAAGTCTATCTTGGACAACAAGTGACCTAATCTTAGAGTCCTGCTTAATAAAAAATACATCTTCTGTCCCTATATCTAAATATATGTATCACTTCATGTATTATTTTATTCTTATTAGATAAAAGTATGAAATTAATATATATATATATATATATATATATATATTTAATTAATGTTTTACTTTTCTCATTAATAAGAAACAAAAGGTTGTACACTCTTTTCCAAACTCTTTTAAGTTAAGTAATAAATTTGGCCAATGCTAATATGCAAACCAAATCTTAGTTCACTTTTAGTGAACTATTCATTAACTGTTAAATTAAAAAATTGGATAACTGAATGAGAATTTCTAGAAGTAGTAGTGCTATTGTACGACTTGTGTGCAATACAAATTTCATATATATAAGTTGTGGAATACTTTAACGACTTCTAACCCAAAAAGTCGTTGACCTTTTTTACGATTTCTGAGTAAAAAAATTAAAATATACAGAAGTCGATTGTCATATTACGACTTCTGAGTATGTTTAATTAAACATAATATTTCACAGATCATCTAGTAAATAATCAAGTCTTTAAGTGTCTGGTTGTGGGTTCGAGCATCATATTCACCATTTTAAATTCTTTTCTAAATGCTTTGTGAGATATTATGTTTAATTAACTTATTCAAAAGTCGTAATATTGCAACACAACTTTTATAAATTAAAATCTACCCAGTTACAATATTCCTAGTTATATATTGTTAATGTGGGGTTTAAGTAACTATCATATTCAAGATTTCAAATTTTTTAGTTGAAATTAGAATGTCGACCTATATTCCTAGTTATATATTGATATTGAATGGATAATTTTAGGGTAAATTAGCATTCTTGGAAATAAATTATATTAAAACATATTTATCTTAAATTCGAGTATGCTTCGCTAGAGATATAACTATCACACATAGTCTTGTTTTTAGTCTAATTGAAGAACAGAACTGAACACAACCAAGTGGTTCAGTTAAAATGTTGTTTTTGGTAGCCAGCCATTCTAATTCATCAAGTAGCCATGGATGACCCATAAGACTTGGAACTTGGTTTCTTGGGAGTTATTAGTGGGAACTTTTGGGTGTAAAATTTAAAAAATTCTCAAGTCTCACAAAGAAAAGTTTTGAAAAAACAATTCCCAAGTCTCACATTGGAGAGATTAGAAACATGGAAAAATCTCATGTTATAAATAGAGGCAATCTCCCCTCATTATAACTCACCCCAAGTTGAATGCGCTTTCATTCAATTTTTTCTTTCTCCCTCGTATTTTCTGCCGATGTATTTCTGGCAAACTTCTCCCATTTTCTTTTCGTGGTACTAAGAATTGGCACATGCAGCCAAATTGTAGGAATTTCGAGAACTGACACTAGTAGTCAGTATTGAAGGAAAAGAATTGGCACAGGTAGCCAAATTGTAGAAAGTCCGAGAACTAACACTAGTAGTCAGTGTTTGGGAAAAGAATTGGCATGAGTAGCCATATTGGGGGAACTTCAAGAATTGACACTAGTAGTCATATTTTTGGTGAGTGTATTCGAGATCGGTTCTTATAATGCAGTCATAATTCAATAACAAAGATCTGAGCTGTTTTATCCTGAGGACGGCGTGGTTGATAGTCTGCTTGCACATTTTGGGCAGTGCCACAAAACGTCTAAAAGAGAGCGACCTGGTCGTGACTCATCCAATAAGTATTATTTTGTGTCGTTTAGAATTGTTGCAAACTACAGTAACAACAATTTAAGACATTTCTACTGCAATAACATTCATAGATAATATTACTAGACCAAACAACTTTGACCTGAACAAACCATTTTGGTTTGATGAGGCAAATTTCAAATAGTGGCAACATAAGATGAAAATTTTTCTCACTATGAGAAAAATTGTTCACGTTCTGAAAACCGATATCCTAGTGTTGCAGGAAAAAGCTGAAAAGGAGAAAAAAGATAAACTAACTATTCAAATAGCTATTTGGAATGGAAATAATTACTTGTGTAAGAATTTCATCCTGAATTGGTTGTCTGAGGATCTCTATGGTTACTATAGTCTATACAAGTCTGCGAAATTAATTTGATATGTACTTGAAAAGAAATATGATACTGGGGAAGCTGAGACTAAAAAGTATGATGTTAGTCGTTACATCAAGTATTATATGACTGATGATATATCAGTAGAGTCTCAGTCCAATGAGATACATAAAATTGCTCATAAAATCATTTCTAATGGTATGCCCCTAGAGAGTTAAACTCACAGAGCCTATGAATGTGTATTCATTGGGTAGATTGTAAACAACAAGGCGTACAGGTTTTATACGCAAAAATGACCATTGAGTCTAAACAAAGATGATTTCAATGAAAAAGAAATTATCTTTTAAATTGAGGAATAGTGGTGGCACATCAACTAGTCACATACTTGTGATTAGAGATAATGTTAAAAAATTAAAAGTTTGAAATAGAACCTAGAATTAAGAGAACAACAACTACTAGAGAGTATACACCTCATTATATGATCTATATATTGGAGGAGAATCCATTAACTTTCCAAGAAGTTTTGACTTCTTTGGATGCTAATTTGTGATAAGAACCCATAAATAATGAGATGAATTATCTAGAATCTAACAACAAAGATACTATTTTAGCTCAATCAACTATGAAAGTTGAGATGATAGCACTAGCAACAACTAATGAAGAAACAAATTGGCTTAGAAGTTTGATCGCAGAGATTCCCCTATAGGAAAAACCGATATCAATTGTATTGATCCATTGTGATAGTACCGCGGCTATTGCAAAAATTGACAACCGCTTTTATAACGGTAGGAAACAACAAATTCAACTTAAACACAACACCATTAGAAAGTTACTCTCAATAGGAGCTGTTAGAGTGGATCATGTACGCGCTGAGAATAACTTAGCAGATCCTTTGATGAAAGGACTAGCTAGAGAGAAAATCTATAATACTACTAAGAGTATGATACTACTGGCCTTAGAATGAGGATCACTCATGATGGTAACCCGACCAACTAACTAGAGATCCCAAGAAATAGGTTCAATGGGTAATGTTGTTACCGTAACTTGCAATAATTATAAATGACACGAAATAATACTTATTGGTTGAGTCACGACTAGGTCACTCTCTTTAAGACTTTTCGTGGCAGTGTCAAAATGTGCAAGCAAACTATCAATCACGTCGTCCCCATGATAAAACAACTTAGTTTTCTGTTATACGATTTCTTACTACACTGTAAGAATCGCTCTCGAATACACCCACAATATCACTACTAGTGTCAATTCTCAAATTCTCACTATATGATTACCCGTGTCAATTCTTTTTCCACAATACTGATTACCTGTGTCAGTTCTCGAAATTCCTACTTTGGTTGCCTATGCCAATTCTCAAGTGTCACGGAAAGAAAGAGAAGGTTCTCGGAAATGCGTCGGCGGAATATAAGGGGGGAGAAAGAGAAGTTGAGAGGTAAATACCTTCAACTTGGTACGAAAAATGAGGGAAGAAGGCCTCTATTTTTAGTCTGAGGCCTCCAACGACTCTTTAACGGCTCTTTCACCAACGACTCTATTACTAACGACTCTATCATAATGGCCGAGATCTCCTCCAATACACGGTCCAAGCCCAAAAGGCCCCAAAAATTAAATAAATTATTAAATAAATAAATAGTTTATTAAAAAGAATGTTGGTCCACAACTTAAGGCTTATAAAGCCTTTCAACTTCCCTCCTCCAAGTAAATGGGACTAGTGGATTTTTTTCATTGCACTTCAAAACATCATTCTTTCAACAAATTCCAACAATCCCCCTCTTGAAATTAAAAAACGGTTTCCGGGAATTTCTGTGGTATCAATAAGATTGTGCATAAACAAATGTGTCAAGGGACTTGAACCTTTGCATAGTGAATAAAATCCAGATTTTACTAGCGTGTCTCGTAGTCTTAAACTCTATCGCCGAAATTAAACCACACACAAGCTTGTCAAATGTGTATTTTGTAAAGCCCGTGCGTTAAATGTCATGCACGTCTATCATAGTATAGTGAACTGTGAAGAAGATCTAGCTCCTGACCTTGACACGGTTTTGATGAAGATACCAACATCACATAAAATAAGAAAAGGAAGAATACCTATGAAGACAAAGCTTCAAGAATTTAGAATCTAAGTCTTTAGATACTTCTATCCTTATACTCTAAACTATACACTTAGTAGTAATGCTCAAAAGTATTTTAAATGAAAATTGATAAGCACAAGTATAAATGAAAAGAATTTCAAAATACTGTGTAAGAGGTTACTAGATCTAAGTAATAGGTTATTGTGACTAAGTAGCAGATTGCCAGAACTAAGTAACAGATTACATGAGTGAGAAACGGGTTATCCAACAAAAAATGATTAGAGTAATCGATTACACCATGTGGGTAACCGATTACACAACACCATAAATAATTACCCAATTGGACAGAGCAGTTGGGAAATCGATTACACCTTTTGAGTAATCGATTACTTCCTGTAAAATCAAAATTTCAGTTGGATAGACTAGTTGAGTAATCGGTTAAGTAATCGATTACTGAGAGTTATTACACCAGTTTTCAGATTCAAACTACACAGCTTTCAACCCAAAGAAAATGGCTTCATTCCAAACAATTCCTACCTTTTCATATAGGTATTTTGATTGATTGGAAAATCTATATAAAGGTATTGAAACTCATTTCATAATAAGACAACAATGATATAACTCACTTACACAATCTATACTTTTCTGAAACACTTGTTCTACACTATTGTAACTTGTTCATAACTTTTAGAACTTGTTTTCTAAAGTTGCCTTAAGTGTTATTGCAAGTTATCCAAACCTTCTGAGCATTAGTACTAAAGTATACAAGTAGTTATTGGATTGCAAGAGTTTATAATTTCAAAATCTTGTAAAGGCAATCTATTGTCATAGTTAAACGTTTTCTTCATTCAAAGTATTGAATTACTTTCTTTCACAAGGGTGTGATAAGAAAGGGGATAGAGTCACTTGAAAAATATGTTTTCCAAAGAGTGATATATGTATTAGAGAGTGAGTAAGGTACAATGAAATCTCGTGGTGAGAAATTGTAATTGCTACTCTTAATATCTAGTGAAGAAATCTCTTGTGCTGCAATAGTACTGGACGTAGCCTTCAGTGGACAAGAAGGTGAACCAGTATAAAATCTATGTGTACTCTCTTATCATTTATCTCCTTACATTTACTTGATTTCTGCTGCTATTAACTCTTGAAATTTGCATAAAAATCTATCATACTTTTAAACAATTAATTCACCCACATCTTAGTTGTCATCTCAGTCTTACATGAACGCTCTAGAAATTTATGCCCCAAAATTTCATAGGAAGCAGCCCCCACTTCCACATTCACATATGTGAGTCTATCAAGAGTAATGTTATAGCCTAAGTATTCCACTCCAATTAGAGTGTATATCTCATTAAGAGTTTAACTCATCCTTACATATACTGCATGAATCTTGCTTTTCATAATTTTATAGCATGCTCATTCCTATATCAATTCACGACTTGTTATTACCCATTGAACCTATTTCTTGGATCTCCAATCAGTTAGGTCGGGTTACTATCATGAGTTATCCTCGTTCTGAGGGTAATAGTCTCATACTATGAGAAGTATTATGGACTTTCTCCCTAGCTAGTCCTTTCATCAAAGGATCTGCTAAGTTATTCTTAGTGCATACATGATCCACTCTAACAGCTCATGTAGAGATTAACTCTCTAATGTTGTTGTGCTTACGATAAATTTGTCGTTTCTCACCATTATAAAAGTGATTTTCAATTTTGGCAATAGTCGCGGTACTATCACAATGGATCAACACAGTTGAAATCGATTTCCCATAGTGGAATTTCTGCAACCAAGTTTCTCAACTAACTTGCTTCTTCACTAGCTGTTGCTAGTGCTATCATCTCATCTTCCATAGTGGATTGAAGCAAAATAGTCTTTTTTTACTTCCAAGAAACAATCATACCAGCTATGCTAAATATATAGCAATTGGTTGCTTTGGAATCATCTAAAAGAGTGTTCCAATCAGCATCGATGAATCCTTCTAGGACAGCTAGAAACCTTTGGTAATGTAATCCAAGTTTCATTGTTTTCTTAAGGTATCTCATTACCCTTTCTATAACATGCCAATGCTCCATACTAGGTCTACTGATAAATTTGCATAATAATCCCACAATATAGGCAATGTCAGGTCTAGTGCAATCAGTGGCATACTGAAGGCTGCCAATGATGCTAGCATACTCAGCTTGCCTTACACCTTCACCAATGTTCTTAAAAAAGTTTACACTTGGATCATATGATGTGCTAGCAGGTTTACAGTCAAAGTATTTATATTTCTTTAAGATCTTTTCCTCAGAGTGAAATTGATCCAAAGAAATTCCTTCTTTTGACCTAGTAATTTTTATACCAAGGATTACACTTGCCTCTCCAAGGTCTTTCATATCAAAGTTGTTACACAACAATGATTTCACATTATTCACAACATGAATGTTGGCACCAAATATGAGTAGTCCGTCTACATAAAGACATATGATAGTGCAAGTGTCATTTTCTGATTTGTAATAAATACATTTTTCACATTCACCTTAAACTCATTCGAGATCATTAAGTCGTTAAACTTTTCATGCCACTGCTTAGGTTCTTGCTTAAGACCATACAACGACTTATCTAACTTGCAAACCTTATTTTCTTGCCCATGGATTACAAAACCTTCAGGTTGTTTTATATAGATTTATTTTTTTAAATCACCATTTAAGAAAGTAGTCTTAACATCCATTTAATGTACTAATAAATTATGTATCGCAACGAGCAAAATTAGTACTCTAATGGATGTTATTCTAGTAATAAGTGAAAAGGTGTCGAAGAAATATACATTCTCCCTTTGCCTGAAATCCTTGGCTACAAGGCGAGCTTTGTATTCATCTCATCATGTTTCAGTTTCTTTTTCAATATACACTTACAACCAATAGGTTTGCAACCAGGAGGCAAGTCAGCTAAATGACAGGTCTTGTTAGACTCTAGAGAATCCATTTCATCATTTATGTCCTCTTGTCACAAATCAGCTTCCAAATAAATCAAAGCTTCTTGGAGAGTTTATGGATCCTCTTCCAATGTACAGACCATATAATTAGGTCCATACTCTCTAGCAGTCCTTGTTCTCTTACTTCTTCTAGGTTCTATTTCTAACCCATAATTATTATCATTATAGTTAATCACATGTATGTTACTGGTTGTTGTGCCCCCATTATTCCTCAATTTAAAAGGGAATTTCATTTCATTGAAGTCCGCATCGTTAGACTCAATGATCACTTTCGTGATAATGTCATAAAACTTGTTCGCCTTGCTGTTTACATCATACCCAATGAATACACATTCATAAGCTCTACTTGTGAGTTTAACTCTCTTGGGGTCTGGTATCCTGACATAGGTCAGACAACACCAAGTTCTCAAATAAGACAAGTTTGATTGTCTATACTTAATAATTTCATATGGGAAAATTTTCTTTTACCATTGGGGACTCTATTTAGCTTTACCATCCATTTCAAGTGAATATTGTGCCATTGTTTCATGAATAATTCCATTTAATTTATAAAAATCATTAAACATGTTCGGACGAATATACAATACTGGTTTATTAACCAAAGTATTAGTAACTAAAAGAAAGTAACAAAAGAGATATAATATAGTCTAATAGGAATTTGTCAAATTACATTCTTACATATAGATAATTATAATTGATTTACAGAATTTTAATATCATTTCATTCCAAAAAAATCTAGTTGGTAAATCAACAACTTATTTGAATCTTTCATCCTATCAACTGATTTAACAAATTTAGAAACATAAACAATACATTTAACAGTGTAAGAGTGTAACATGAAGAACTCAAAAACAACTCTTAAGCAGTAGTTTATGACCATCATCCCAATATAATCACAACTCTGCTTGAATAAAAATAACATAAGTTATCAATTCACACGACATGAAACATAGAGTGGCAATTAGTAAAATAAGAAGTCCATACATTTCTTTCAATTTACACAATAATCAAAACAAATAAATTAAGTGAAGGAATTCAGCTTTTCCCAGATGCACCAAAGTTCATTCTTTCTCTCATATGAACACTACATAGAAAGTCTTATTTATAGCAAACAATAAAAAAGTGGTAGATTGAAACTTTTGAAACAAATCAAAATTAAAAGATCATCAAAATAATCCTTAAGAAACAAAATATCTCAACTTGGTCCCTAACAACCTCAACTAAACATTAACAGGAACTAATGAATCGCTAAAATCTCTATTAGAAAAAAAAAATATTATTATTTTAACCCACATTTGAGTTTTGTAAGAATCAAGAATGAATCTGGGTATATGGTCTACACATATTAAAAAAGTGCACCAACAGGTAGCAAAAATTGCAATAATATAAAGGAATACAGAATAATCATAAACAAAATATGTGAAATTAAATTCCAAAAAAATGTAAAATGAGAAGAAAAGGCATACACCCTGGATTCCCTTTCTAATAACATGGCATTTGGAACCACTAGCCCTCTTCTTAGTGGTTTGGTATACGAGTTTCCCACCTGGGGTTTTCACAACCCTGTGCTGGTTGGATTTGGTGGCGTAATTATGACGCTTGCGGTAGGTCAGACATTGCACCATCTTCAAATATCAATCTCTCTTTCTCTCTCTTTCAGCCTCATCCGACACTATTGAGATGTTTTTCAGAACGTGTGCAACCTTTCTCATAGTGAGGAAAATTTTTATCTTATCTTGCCAACATTTGAAATTTGTCCCGTCAAGCCAAAATGGCTTGTTTAGGTCATAAATGTTCTGTCCAGTAATATTATCTACGAATGTCATTGCAGTAGAAACGTCTTAAATTGTTGTTACCATAACTTGCAACAATTATAAATGACAAGAAATAATACTTATTGGATGAGTCATGACCAGGTCGCTCTCTTTAAGACGTTTCATGACACTGTCCAAAATGTGCAAGCAGACTATCAACCACGCCGCAACCAAGATAAAATAGCCCAGTTCTCTGTTATAAGATTTCTTACTACACTATAAGAATCATTTTCGAACACACCCATAATATGGCTACTAGTGTCATGGAAATAAAAATGGAGAAGGTTGCCAGAAATACGTCAATGGAATATAAGGGGGGGAAAGAGAAGTTGAGAGGTAAATGCCTTCCACTTGGTGTCAAAAATAATGAGGAAATGATGCCTCTATTTAAAGCTTGAGGCCTCCAATGGCTCTCTAATGACTCTTTCACCAACAGCTCTATTACCAACGGCTCTACCATAATGGTTGCGATCTCCTCCAATGGCTCTCTGCTTGTTGCATGTGTTTGTTGACTTGGTCAACACACGGTCCAAACCCAAAAAGCCCCAAATAATTAAATAAATAAATATTTTATTAAAAAGAATGTTGGACTGCAACTTAAGGCTTATAAAGCCTTTCAAATTCCCTCCTCCAAGCAAAGTGAGACTAGTGAGCTTTTTTTATTTCACTTCAAAACATCATTCTTTTAACAAATTCCAACAGGTAATAACAAGTTGCGAAGTGATATGAAAATGAACACGCTATAAAATTATGAGAAGTATGATTCCTGCCGCATATGTAAGGATGAATTAAACTCTTAATGAGATCTATACTACAATTGGAGTGGAGTACCTCGGCTACAAGAGTACTCTTGATAGACTCACCTATGTGAAGATAGAAGTGAGGGCCGCTTCCTATGAAATTTTGTTGCCTAAAATTTCTAGAGCGTTCACTATACTGGGATAGACGTGCATTGCCTTTAATGCGCGGACTTTATAGAATACACCTTTGAAAATGTTATGTATGGTTTGATGCTGAAGATAGAGTTCAAGACTACGAGTCACTCTAGTAAAATCTGGATCTTATTCACTATGTAAAAGTTCAAGTCGTATGTCATCTTTGTTTAGGTACAATCTTATTGAGACCACAAAAATTCTCGAAAAACATTTTTTTAATTTCAAGTGGGGATTGTTGGGACTTGGTTTCTTGGAAGCCATTAGTGAGAACTTTTGGGTATGAAATCTAAAAAACTCCCAAGTCCCATATAGAAAAGTTTTGAAAAAAACAACTCCCAAGTTCCACATTGGAGAGATGAGGAACATGAAAAAAATCTCATGATATAAACTAAGGCATTCTCCCCTCATTATAACTCGCCCCAAGTTGAATGCGCTTTCATTCAACTTTTTATTTCTCCCTTATATTTGTCGATGCATTTCCGACAAACTTCTCTCCTTCTTTCCGTGGTACTAAGAATTGACACAGAAAGTCAAATTGTAGGAATTTTGAGAATTAACAATAATAGTCAGTATTGAGGGAAAAGAATTGGAATTAGTAACCAAATTGTGGTAAGTTCGAGAAGTGACACTAATAGTCAATATTGTAATAATCATTATTTTATATTAAAGTTGGTGTATAATTGAAATACTAGTTTGACCTGAAGTAAAAAAAAAAGTATTACACAGTTTAATCATCATTAAGAAGATGATCCCATAAAAATATTTTACACTCAAGGCTCTAATAAATAACATAATTGAGTCTAAAAAAAAGTATATATTGGGTTCTCACATTTGTTTAACATTGTTCAAATTTTATTTTGAAAGTATTGCATAATTAAATTATTTGAAGTTTTATATAGTTAAATTAGTAGGTCCAATTTTTTTTCTCACACCAAAGCCTAACAATGCCAGGACCACAGCTCACCCCATGGTTTGAGCTTTCCCAATAGCATGGATGAAAATGATGTAAAAAGAGTAAATTACATTTAATGAAATTACACAAATCACCCATATTTTTTTTGTACTTATGTAAACCACTCCTAAATGAATCCAAATCCTCTATACCAAAAGTTTTTTATTCCTCTATATCAACTCAATAGGATCTTGCCTAGTAATAAATAAAACACATCATTTAATTTATCATTAATTGTCATACTAATACATTCATGTATTTGACAAAACATTATTGGGTTGATATAGAAGCATATAAAACTTTTGGTACAGAAGATTTAGATTTATTGTAAGAAATACTATTTGAACTTGTATCCACAAAATAACATATTTTGTTTAACTTAATTATATTTATTACAATTTTATTTAGGAGATTATACTTATCACTCCTACATAGGTAGTAAGTGTGATATATATGTATAATTAGGGTGATTTATATAGATTTAAAAAAGAAATGGGTAATTTGTGTAATTTCAATGAAGCACCAAAATCACATACAAAATAAAATCCTGACACGTCAGCAGAAACAAAGTAATAAGGGTTTCAGGGTTCTATCAGGGAGAGGAGGTTAGTAAGAAAGGATTGATCTGTGGAAGGTTGGCTCTCCGTGTCTCTTCATAATATGAAAATTTTCTTTGTTTAAGTCAAATACATTGCTATATACATGATTCTTTGGCAATTGTACATTTCAATATATGAAGAGTTTGTTAGTTTTTTAGAGTTCTAAATACTTATTTTGAGAGTAAGAACATCTTCATAAAATAATAACAACATATATTCTTTTATCACTAATAAACATCATTCTTATTCTTACATAAATCACACATCTACTTTTTTCTCACAACATCTATTTCTCTCCTCACTTTCGCTAAAAACAACCAAGAATTGTTAAGAACAAAAATCAGAAAATAAAAATGACATAGTAAAGAACAGAGTAAAAATGTTCTTTATTTCATAAGAACAATCATTGTGGTTGCTCTACCATTACATTTGGTCCATATTAGAAAAATGTAGGAATTAAAAAGGAGTAAGGGAGTTCAACTTAACTAAATGTCATAGTATCATAAACAAAAAGTTAAATATATTTACACATGCATTTTCAACTACCAACATGTTTAAACGAACATGACCCTTTCTTTTCAACTCTACCCACTTAAATTACAAAGGATGGACTTTTTCACAACAGAATGTGCTGCATTTTGTAATGAAGTGGAAATATGTTACAGACCTAGACTTTTTTAGTGTGATCTGATTCTAACTTAGACCTGATATTACCAAACTTACATAGTTAAAATTTCTATCATCTCTTCAAGGCCCATTGCCTATCAATATCAGATAAAACAATCTTCTGACAACGTACAACTCCACCAGCTCCCCCAGAGCACAACCATCTCTCACTACCCTTGTTCATGTTCCATCTCACTTTATGTAATGCTACCATTTTTGAAGGAAAGACTTCGGGTATATTGCTCAAATTTGACTCTTCGTTATCAACCCCGGGAGTACTTGTTGACACATCATCTCTGCAAATTAGACCTTGGTTTTCTACTGGTTTTTCCTTGTTGCTATGAATCAACTTTGGTCTTTTGGGCTTCTCCCGGGAAGACAATGCTTCTTCAGATTCAGATTCCAAATCCAAACCATCGCCATTAGAGAGGGCTGCAAGAAATAGAACATGGGATAAAATATCACGAGATACTATGGAAGCTAATCTATATTAGTATCACATCATAATGAGCAAGGCTGACCTAAAGTCCGAGAATCAGAATTAGAAGCTTTTGCAATCTGATTATTTGTTTTGGATAATAATTCTCGGAAAGATTCAGCAGGACGTCGACTCCTTTCACATGACTTCAACGGGAAAGGATCATGTGATACTGGAGTACTGATAATCAGAGTTGATTCTTCCTCAGTCACTGACCCACAGAGGAAGGATGGGGCTCGATTCCGGGGAGAATTATCTTTCTCCACTGCTTTACTTGTAAGCTGCATACATCAAAACAAAGGTCAGTTTTAATATTTTGTTTTTTGGTTGAGTTGGGGAAAGGGGAGTGGGTGGTCATAATCAAAAGGATTGCACCATTGCAGTTATAAGCCACTAGGATTGGGCTAGTACTGAGGAGTTTGAATAGTTTGCATGAGGTTATAGAGCCTAATAAGTTCAAACCTTGTTGCCATCATTGTGCCAATATAAAAGAGCATGCAGAACATGATGAAACAAACATGAAGGAAAATAGAGGTGCAGGCAATGGCAGGTGATATCTCCAATATTAACTAACCTGAAAACGGAAGACAGTACCATCTGCACCGCAATATGCAACCATGCCTAACAAAATAAAGTAAAACCTATCATTTAGCTAATACAATGGTAATAAATTGTTTAAGTTGCTCATCATGATATTTAGAAAACTTAATAGTGGCAAAATTATTATTAATGGATAGATTGTTTGCACAGTAAAACTAACAGTATTTCGTAGATATTCCTTCTTACAGGTACGAATAATAGCATAAGTTTTTCCATGACTAGTTATTTTCTAATGAAGTAGTAAGATTCAGTAATGATAATGTCAGTATGTCAATGAAGCAGTGCCCTAACAAGTACCTGTTATACGTGACACTTGAACACTCCATATGGCAAAAGAAGAATAAATAGTAGTGTGCAACCCTGGTTGTTTTTTTCCAGTGTATATTTTTCCGCTGACGGGGAGGTCATTTGCAGCCTGCGATAAGCTAATGGTTCTCATTGCTCCGTCCTCAAAAGACATAATGATGCAACTACAAAAGTATAAACAAAATAACATGGTGAATCATAATAATGAGCTTCTAATGCACTTGATCCAGTCAAAATCATGGATTACCTTGGTTTTGAAAGCCAATCCAGACTGTATATGATTCTTGGTGCAGCATGGAGGTTCCTCAAAGGACGAAATGGATTACTACACATAAATTTTTATCCATAAATCAAACCATTGCAAACAACTTTAACAAACTCTAAGGCTAATGGTAATCGATCTGCTACATATAAACAAGAGATCATACACTTCAACATGATGGGATATCAGTATTTGTCTACTCTAGTCAAGGAAAAAACTAAATTCACATGCACATGCAGATGAAAGAGAGAAATATTGCCTCTAGTATTGACTTATTATGCAAGTCTAACCTTATGAATGCAGGCGAATAAGTGAGATCAAATTCTCAAGGATGCAAGATTAAAAAGACAGATCTATCTTCTATCATTGCTTGCTCTGAAATCTAAAGAGGAGCTATACAGTTAGTAAAAACTAGGAAAGTTTGCAAAGCCACACAGCTAGGTTCGGTGCAACAATAAGGTCGCGTGCCTTGTGACATGAAGATCATGGGTTCAAATCATAGAAATAACCTCTTTGCTTGCGAAAGTAAGGCTACGTACATCTACCTTCCTTACTGGTTGGAAGGCTCATGCACTACGCCGCCCTTACTTATAACCAGACAATTTTTGGCAACGGGCCAAATCCAGCCAAAAAAATTAAATAGAATTAAATTATTTATGCTAAAAGGGTGAGCCTCGATACAACGGTAAGGTCGTTGCTTAGTGACCAAGAGGTCACATATTCAAATCCTGGAAACAACCTCTCGACTCGTGGGGTAAGACTGTATACATCTATCCTCCCCATACCCACTAGGTAAAATTCTCATGCACTCCAATAGCACAGGGGCAAATAATATAAGCACCATTGGTTTTAATTCACAATGACGCAATATAGTAATGTAATGTTACACAAGCATTCATCATCATCACTATTAATTTATTATTATAAACTAAGAATAAGAACAAATAAAATGAACAGAAAACATCAATGAAGGGTGCCCATCTGTCAACATTATCCAAAAGAAGTCTCTTTAAAGATGCCAGATATGGCCAAACCTGTTGGACAAACAAAATCCCAATTATGTGGGATTAATTTGGATTTAAATCAATTACACTTATTGTGATTAGTTTCTTGTTTATTAGCTATGAATATTAGCTAATTTTTAGGGATTTTGATTTTATTCCCTCCTTGTATATATTGTAACCTCTCATATGAGATTTGTACAGAATAAGATACAATCTTTCACAGATTTGTTCAAAACCAACACACAACAACACACAAAAAGTGTCAGGTTGTACATTGCAACAAGAATTTGACTCCTTTCCTTCTCCCAAAACTATAGAGACTACTAAAAAGAAACAGGACGGATCTTACTAGAAATTTAGAATAATTACTAACTCCAGTCCAAAAGCGGGGTGGTTTAACCAAGTCATTATAAATGAATTTTTGTTGATATATCTAACCGATGTGATATTTTGACACAACACACCCCTCACGCCCAAGCCTGGATATATGCTGCACAAAGTTTATAAGAATGCAAATTTGCAGGTGGCCCAGTAATGTAACAGGCTTTGAAACCAAATTAGAATAAATCCGGCACTCTCCAAAAACCTTCAAAAAGACCAAGGTTAATTACTTAACAGTTCTAAACCCAGCACTCTCCAAAAATGCCAAACAAGTAAATCCACAATGAAAGGGACAAGTACACACAAAATAAAAAATGAAAAGGTGATAACCTTGTCAGTAGATATGCTAAACCATAATGAGAAGCCTGCATAGATGTTTTCTTTTCCAAGGAGAGCTTGTAAAGGGAACTCAGGAAACCCAATGAATTGTTATCCTTTGTTTCTTTGGTTCTTAAGGGTCACTTAATGCTAGGTTGGGTGTTCTGGTGTTTTGGTTGGCTCCAGATGGCACATAAGGCACACACACACAGGTGAAGAGACCAGGTTTATAACATTTTTATAACATTGCACAATTCAAAACTCATGTTCGTTGTAGCATATAAATTATATTCTAAGATGATTAGCAACGTAACCATTTAAAGATTGATGTTAAAGTGAACAAAAAAGAAAAAGTAAACAATGAAAAAACTAAAAATAAAAAAACACTCACCGTAGGTCCCAGAACTTAAGGCGTTCATGTCCAGCAGTTACTATTATATTAGAGCTCTCTGGATCACTGAAAAATTATTACAAAATCAAATACCGCATTTAACATTATGATGGTAAAAAATGGACAGAGGACGTATATATGGGTTAATTCAAATGTATCTGCTATTTTCTGGGATAATAGGAAAAGGTCTGATTAAGAAGGAATGAAGGGAGTTATATGAATGCCAATTAATATCCTCTGGGCAAAATCAAACAAAAAATGAATAATCAATCTCAACAGTGATTTCAAAAGTACACATACATATAATAAGGAATAAAATTTCACAAATTATGTGAAAGACCATTAAGATTATTTTGTAGCTGGACTATCTATTAGAACAGCTTTTGTTTAGCAAAGAGGGAGAACGAGAAGTGAAAGTTATAAATATATTCTGCACACTTCCTTATAGTATATACATAATTTAATTCCTCAGAATTCCTATAAAGAGAAACATTCAATTCAATCACCGGACAAGCCTTGGCTCAAAAGGTTCAATAATCACTAACCCATCAAATGGAGCCCATGCAACTGCTCTAATCGGAACTGTATCTGCACCAAAACAAAGTATAGGCTTTGTATCTGCACAAATAACTGAGTTAGTAGACAAGTAACATTTACCAGGTAAAATCAGTTTTTTTACACAGCTCCTTTCGCTAACAACCAAATAGGTAAACATGAGACAAAGATTTGTTCAAAACCAACACACAACAACACACAAAAAGTGTCAGGTTGTACATTGCAACAAGAATTTGACTCCTTTCCTTCTCCCAAAACTATAGAGACTACTAAAAAGAAACAGGACGGATCTTACTAGAAATTTAGAATAATTACTAACTCCAGTCCAAAAGCGGGGTGGTTTAACCAAGTCATTATAAATGAATTTTTGTTGATATATCTAACCGATGTGATATTTTGACACAACACACCCCTCACGCCCAAGCCTGGATATATGCTGCACAAAGTTTATAAGAATGCAAATTTGCAGGTGGCCCAGTAATGTAACAGGCTTTGAAACCAAATTAGAATAAATCCGGCACTCTCCAAAAACCTTCAAAAAGACCAAGGTTAATTACTTAACAGTTCTAAACCCAGCACTCTCCAAAAATGCCAAACAAGTAAATCCACAATGAAAGGGACAAGTACACACAAAATAAAAAATGAAAAGGTGATAACCTTGTCAGTAGATATGCTAAACCATAATGAGAAGCCTGCATAGATGTTTTCTTTTCCAAGGAGAGCTTGTAAAGGGAACTCAGGAAACCCAATGAATTGTTATCCTTTGTTTCTTTGGTTCTTAAGGGTCACTTAATGCTAGGTTGGGTGTTCTGGTGTTTTGGTTGGCTCCAGATGGCACATAAGGCACACACACACAGGTGAAGAGACCAGGTTTATAACATTTTTATAACATTGCACAATTCAAAACTCATGTTCGTTGTAGCATATAAATTATATTCTAAGATGATTAGCAACGTAACCATTTAAAGATTGATGTTAAAGTGAACAAAAAAGAAAAAGTAAACAATGAAAAAACTAAAAATAAAAAAACACTCACCGTAGGTCCCAGAACTTAAGGCGTTCATGTCCAGCAGTTACTATTATATTAGAGCTCTCTGGATCACTGAAAAATTATTACAAAATCAAATACCGCATTTAACATTATGATGGTAAAAAATGGACAGAGGACGTATATATGGGTTAATTCAAATGTATCTGCTATTTTCTGGGATAATAGGAAAAGGTCTGATTAAGAAGGAATGAAGGGAGTTATATGAATGCCAATTAATATCCTCTGGGCAAAATCAAACAAAAAATGAATAATCAATCTCAACAGTGATTTCAAAAGTACACATACATATAATAAGGAATAAAATTTCACAAATTATGTGAAAGACCATTAAGATTATTTTGTAGCTGGACTATCTATTAGAACAGCTTTTGTTTAGCAAAGAGGGAGAACGAGAAGTGAAAGTTATAAATATATTCTGCACACTTCCTTATAGTATATACATAATTTAATTCCTCAGAATTCCTATAAAGAGAAACATTCAATTCAATCACCGGACAAGCCTTGGCTCAAAAGGTTCAATAATCACTAACCCATCAAATGGAGCCCATGCAACTGCTCTAATCGGAACTGTATCTGCACCAAAACAAAGTATAGGCTTTGTATCTGCACAAATAACTGAGTTAGTAGACAAGTAACATTTACCAGGTAAAATCAGTTTTTTTACACAGCTCCTTTCGCTAACAACCAAATAGGTAAACATGAGACAAACATCAGGTAACAAAAAAATTACCATCACATTTAGATGAAGCATTCTTAGAGAATTTCCACAAAGCAACCTAAATATAAAGCAAATCATATTAGTAGTGATATATAATGTGAAAAAAATTCAGATGACAAGATATAAAATTTAACAGAACAATGTTACTGAGAAACAAAATAAATTATAAATACACAATTATTACACCAAGAAGAAGAAAGTAAAAATTATGAAAAAGAAACCAAGACGCTTTCTCCCTTTTTCCATCTTAATGAAAGTTAATACACAAGTATACTTCTAATTAATTAAGATAGATAAGTTTACATTTACAAAAAGTAAAACATAAAAATTGAAGATAATTGTATCAAAAGTATACCGTTCCATCATGGCAGCCAACAAGTAAATAGTCATGAGGGGGCGTAACCGACCACTCCAGTGTCAGTGGTATGCTGTGAGATAAAACAATAGAGAAGATTAAATCACATTACCGGACAAAGAAAAAACACATAAACAGCATCATGTAAGTTCAATAGCATTATGCAGCTGATGAATTTAGCCAGCAAAAGCCAACAAGTCAATAACACAAGTCCAACAGACCATCTTATTTTACTTATTCCAGCTTTTAAGATTCTCCAGTGCACAATGAACGATATTCTAAATAGCAAGTTTTAATTCAGCAACAAAGCTAATATAGCAAGTTCTTTTAAAATGCATATTTATTATATATTTCTATGCATAACAAAGTCAATAAAACATAGCATTTTCACTGACACATCACAGGTATAACTCTTGCAATGCACAATTGTTGACAATCTGAAATTTATTATTCCCTAAAAAAGAAATAAGTTAACATAACTTGAACCAAAATAAATTTAAATGAAGGAACCTTGTTATTATGGTTAACTTTAACCAATGCAGCTTTTCTATAATAATTGATTCTTGATTTCATTATGTATTATGGTAGAGTGTAGCTCAAGTTACTTTAGAGCAAAATGGGTGAGGTACAGATCTAATAGGAATTACAACCTGGATGACATTACAAAACTCTAAATACAGATCTAAATGGGTGAGGTACAGTTTAGTTTTCAACCTTAACCTGGATGACATTGCACCAACAACACCAAGAATAATATTACTCACATGCAAAAATCACCCAAATACTCCTATCCGTGAAGAAAACAAAGAAACATGCTCAATCAAAACCTGAATTAAAGTCCCATACCATTATTTTGAAATTGGGTATAATATACAAATTGATATATCAAAAATATTTTTTTTTGTAAAAAACACAAAAAAAACATATATGATAACAATACCATTGTCTTCAATCTATTACCTTGAGTTTGCACTAATGATAAATGAAAACCAAGCATTACGATAAGTGCACTTAGGGCTACAAATAATATCTTCAAATTTTATAAAATAATTGTATTATTTTTAGATATATAGAAAATGCTTAAAAAAATCACAGCAAAATGTACAAACTAAATCTAATTAACCTGCAAAATTTGAAGAAAATTGACAAAAAATTGTATGCAAATAATTACATCTTTACTTATTGATAAGCATGTCTTCTAAAAAACAAGTACATCTTTATTGATAAACTTTGTTTATTCATTTTTCATTAAATAACTTATTTTTACTTTGAATTTGTTGATTTAACTATCAAACAAACACAAGTGATATTAGATAAAATATATTCATGAATCTTTTCTTCAGTGATTGATCTTGTTCAAAAAGAATATAGGTAGGTCACAACACCCTAGACAATGGAGGGGGAAGCATACCTTTGTAAGCCGCCACGCTTCAATAGGGAGCATTTAAATACAGGCTGCAATTTTATAAAACGTGGATCATTGCCCTCTCCATGTATATAAATTGCTCTCAAGACACGAGGAAGAGGAACCTCCCAGCTGCAATTGATAGGTAGAATGAAGCAACAGCAACAAAAGACATTCAGCTAACAGTTTTAAGATAAATCTTAGACTCTATAGCTAAGTCAAAAAAGTTCCTCAAAACCACTGACACTTGATAAAAGAAACTTGCTTAACTGAGAATAGGAATCAGATTGGCAATCCAAAAGGACCAGTATTATCAATTGGAACAACACAGGAAACTATTAAATTAAATAGTGAGTGGCCAATTCAGTAATGAAGAGGTTGAAATGGTACAACTCTTAAGCTATAATATCCAGAATTGTATTTACTTTAAAATTCAAAATATCCAAATTTAAAATACCTCAAATCTAGTAAAGATGAAAAGTCAGTAGCAACACATAAACATAGTCAGCAAGATATAAACATGTCTTATTCTCTTCTTTTGTACTATTATCTTCTCATCTAATAATATCTTTTATTATTTAAAAATAACATAAGCATAGTCAACCAAATGTACACAACAGAAGGCAATCATAAAAGTACCATAAAGAATATCAATATCAAAAGGAGAATAGGCTTAAGACATCTTACACTTCCAGGGACCCATTTCCCAACAAGACAGCAAGATAGCCCATTCGGTACTTAAATAAGGAATCAGACATATTAGGAGGTCGCCATTTCACATCCCACGCGACCTTTCCATTATGAGCTAGGCATGACACAACTCTTGGCAAAGTTACTTCGGCTGGAATAGAATGAGAACCTGCTAGAGGACCCAATTCAGAGCTACAAGGAGGTTGATGATTTGCCTCATTCACTAATGTCTGACCTATATCTTGGATATGACTCTGTTTCCTAAAATTATTTATCAACCTGCTTTTAATAGGAGTTTCTGATCTAGTACTGCATGCAGAAGCAGCTGTCTTGGCATGCTTTTGCTCTGCAACAGAATTTTGTAGGGAAGCATTCTTATTGCAACAGCCATTAGCCAAATCTGGAGATATAAATTCAGCTGAATCTTGTAGGACTTGAACAGCAAGAGCTTGCACAGATTGGTTCTTACATTTTGTATCAACTGCTATTACTTCATTTGAATTCTGTTTAGATCTTCCCTTAGGCCTCTGTATTTGCCCTGACTTTTCACTTGTGGCTTCATTTTTTTTAGGCCCTTTTTTTCTCTTGTGTGTAGTAGTATAAAATATTTCCTCACTTGTTTCTGAATCCCCATCTGTAGTATAAAACTCCACAGAATCTTCTGGAAATTGAACATCAAAATCTAGCACATCCTGGGTCTCACAATTTATATCATCCACAGGTACTTTTACTGGATTCTTTCTAGGCCTGAGTCTAGGCTTGTTTATTTCTGTTGATTTGTCATTTGTGACTCCACCTTTTTCATGTCTTTTTTTCCTCTTCTTTGTGAGGGAACATACTTCATTGTGTTCAAGATTCCCATCTGGAGTAGGTAACTCAGCAGAATCTTCTGGAAATTTAACCTCAAGAGGTAGCACATTTTGTGCCTCGCAATTCATATCATCCACTGGTACTTCTATTGAATTCTTTCTAGGTCTTCCTCTAGGCTTCTTTATTTGTATAGATTTGTCATTTTTACCTCCACCTTTTTTCGGGGGGTTTTCCCTCTTCTCTGTGAGAGAACATATTTTTTCATTGTGTTCAAGATTTCCATCGGGAGTAGGAAACTCAGCAGAATCTTCTGGAAATTTAATATCAAGCGGTAGCACATTTTGAGTCTCACAATTCATATCATCCACCGGTACTTGTATTGGATTCTTTCTAGGTCTTCCTCTAGGCCTCTTTATTTGTGTTGATTTGTCATCCGTGCCTCCACCTTTTTTAGTTGTTTTCCTCCTCTTCTCTGTGAGAGGAAATACATCTTCATTTTGTTCCCTGATATTAAGAAGGCACCATATTTGTATGACACCTCTTCCAGTAAGTGGGGCACCCATCTTGTGATACGAAGAGCCAGGTGGATGAGTAGCGACAGCAATAAACTAAAACAAATATCAGAAAAGGTCATCTACTTTAGACAAACAAATGACAAGGCGCAGCTACATAATTAAGTAGAACATTGCAAAACTGAAAACTTTTAATTTTTGTCAATTGCACTGAAAAGGCATAATGGTATCGAATTACTAGGGATCAGCACCATAAAACAACTTAATGTGTGTCATGTCACAGTTCAATATGGTGATGCCACAACTATTGAGTCTGTGGCACTGTGGCATCAACCACGCTCAAAACACAAAATAGCAAAGTGGAAGATTTCCCTTTGAGCCCCCATTTATTCTTGTAGCCAGTGGGGCCTTTTAGTTTTGAGAGTGGAATACACTAAAGTATTTTCCTATATAAACAAAGAACCCTTATTACAAATTTGCTATCCAACTCCAATAACCTTGAGCCTAGTTCAACCACTAAACCTGTTGTTCACAACCATCAATTCTATAGTGCTAAACCCGTAAGTTCTCCAACCGAACCACACCATGAAACATCAAATAGGCAATTGCCTTTAACATAAGAGACATCAGAACCGATAGACAAACAGATTCACCATTTAGATCTTGTTCAAACTTCAAAGACTTCCCAAGTGCCAAGACATGAGTAAAACAATAAAATGAACTAAGAATAAGGCTCAATAGAAGGTACCTCACATTTAATTGAACAATCAGGCTTTTCATGCATCTGAGGACACCAATCTAATGCCCATACAGGACCTCCAACATACATCACAAAGTCTCTGCTCCAACAAGACTTGAAGTGTTTAGTCAAGTTGAATTATGAATACCAATAGACAAATTTATAATTTTTTACAGATAAGCATTATATGATTAATACTAAATGCACTATTACTACATAGCAATGTCATTGAATTAAACCAGTACAATTGGCTAATATCTCAGCTATACCTGGACTCCTGAGATTTGGCATTCTCAAGTCGATTCTCCTTTTGCAAATCATACTAAGAAAACAACACAAATGATTATAAACTTTCTGCAGAAATTAATGTTGCTAGGATGAGCCCTGAACAAAAAAACAATAAGGAAAATATTAATAATGAACAGCTTGTACCGTAGGAACAGTGGCAGAAGAAAATTGAGGCAAGTTTATGGTGTTGACATCTTCTCGCTCAGAGCTCCCAGGACCGTAACCAAACCTGATGCTTCTTGATGGATATTGAAAATCTCTCCATTTCCTGCACATTTTGTATGAAGTATCAAATAAAATAACAGGATTGGAATTGTCAAAAAAATAATAAGTAACAACATGAGTGGTCCTACTCCTTCATGACAAATAATATAGTCAAAAGGTACATGTTAAAAGTTCTCTACTCAATTTTATTTCAATCAATACAAATCAGCAAAACATTCATCCCTTGTTTCATATCCACCTCAACCTTCTCCAATACTATCTTGCAAGTTGCAACTCCTATTGCATTGTCGGCAAATGCCTCATATCAACATTGGAAATTATAAGAATAAACAAACTTTCAAATTGCAGATTAAAAGACACATGCACCCAAAAAATTGTAACATAAAATTAAATTCCTTATCTTCTTCATACATATCTCCAATTGAGAGAAATAATCAAGTTGGGAGATGGTTCAAGTTAATAGACATAAAGAAGATGAAAAATGATGTATTATGTATCCGATGTATAGATGAACTGATGTTGTCCGAAAAATGGACCATGCATGGAAATTGCTCAGGTAGATATAGGAGAAATGTCCAGAACAGCAACTTCCTATGGTCTAAACAATTCATCCAATCTTAAAACAAAAATTAAAAAATTCAAAATAATACTTTTAGCAACTAGACAACACAAATACCTAAATTATAAGCTAATTGATGCCTGAACCTCAAATTTAAAGCGAGAAAGAGAAAACCAATTGTTCTTATAACCTCACATTATCAGCACTTGATCAATACACACACTGAACTGTAAAATGTGAAAGTTCTTTAACAAAAAATGTAAAAGGGTAAGATAAGAAAGGTCGGCTCAGTGCACAAGTTTCCCATCTAGTGAGGTCTGGGGAGTGTAGATGTGTGTGTGCAGCCTTACAGTTCGATGTGCAACACCCAGGAAGGCATGCTCTTGGTGACTAAGCAGCCACCTTACCATTGGTAAGATGCGAAAAGAAATTTTCCTTGAAAAAAGCAATCAGGATCACAAAAAGTAAATTCATAAAACAATTCCCATATGAGAGACAGAGAGAGTGAATTTTTTGGAGGAAAACTTTAATAGAACAGTGTAGATTGTTTTTTAGTTTTACGGTAAGGCACAAAACAATGTGAATGGTAAAGTGAATACTGACTTTACTCTGGTGGATTGTTTTTCAGTTTACTCCACCACCTTAAGGTTATGCACCAAGCAAATAAGCAATTCGAGTGGAAAGCGAATAACCACAAATCGATTGGCTGCCATTAGATGAAATCTGATGGGTAAGGGACACAATTGAATGGGAAAGTGAATAACTGACACGACCCATGTGGATTGTTTTTCAGTTTTCCACACCACCTTAAGGTAATGCACAAAGCAACACGAGTGGGAAAGTGAATAATGACATGATCCAATGACTGTCATTAGATGAAAAATTAATAATCCAATGGTTAACAATGGACACTGCTTGAGCAGTAAAATCACTGCCATGATTGCAGACAGAGTTAATACATAAAATTGATGCCATGTGGCATTACTGCATTAGGAGCTGAAAATAGAGAAGCCAAAATGAAGAAGGAGAAGCAAATCCAAGGCACTAGAGAACTAACATGAGAGAGGATAAAATGCAAATAATGTGTGACAGTTGGGCCATAAATAATCTGAGTTGAATCTGGAACCTCTTCCTCTACTTCTACTTCTTACTCCTTTTGGTATTGTTTTCTTCTCCATTTCACTTCTAGCACTTCTTTGTACTCTTAATTCACTGACTCCGTAATTCCATGAACTATTCTGTTAATATTCATCGGAGTGCCGTATCCATATTATCTAGTTTGTGATTCCTATTACTAGTTCTTAGTTACTGATAAAATAGGCCTCATTATGGTGCTATAGTTGACCTCGCATGTCTGAAGACTTTACACTTTACAGCTAAGTATTTAGATGAGCACAGAATGTCTCTAGCACATTATTATCCTACCTTGGACCTTGATGATGTGGCACATTCAATAGGAGAGGTAATGTAATGACATCAGTCTCATCTTATCCAAGTTGGTTACAAATAAAGGAGAAGTGGCAACGAAAGGCGATAAAAAGAATACTGCACGAAGTTTGAGTATTATCTCTTAAGTCTGTTGTCTATCGAGTCTTCCTCTACTCGTTGAATTTATTCTACATGTATCTTTTCTTCTAATTGGCTATCTTATAGTTTATTAATCCCCCTTCCTGTTTCTGACTATACCAACTGCAAAGTATTGGATTTCCTGAGCCATTCTTATGATTCAATGCTTTAAATAAGTTAGTAGCAGTTTGGTGCACGGAAACAGGATAGGTCATAGAACAAGAAGTTACATTCTGTTCTGTTTGGTTCTGTCCATTACATTGGAACTAAAATATTCTAATTTTTACTGCTTTGACCACTTATGTTCTGTTTCCAGAATACACCAAAAAACCAAATGCTCTATGTGTTTTGTTCTGTAATGTCAAAATATGTCAGATTTTATTCACTTATGACTTCATTCGGTAGTTAAACGGTTATCTAATCAGGAAATATCATAAACATCATTACTACTACTACATCTGAATAATTATTTTCAGCAACAGATAAACTCAACTGAAACAATAATAAAAAATAAAAACAAAATTACCTCAAGAATGTGACTGAAGAAGATATTCTCTGAATCTCACTCTGCTCAAAATCCTCATCTTCGTTTTCACCACATAGCCTTGCAATGGTGTCCAAGTAGTGAAAGTAATTATCAACGGAGTAATCAAATTGAGAAATCCTAACTCCACCGGAACTAGCATCACCATCACCATCATCAACCCCAACAGCATCATCATCTTCATTGTTTTCAACTGCTCTAGCTGAATCCTCTGCTTCTGCTTCTTTCAATTCCACTGTCTCTGTAACTGCTTTCTCAGACTTGGTTTTGTTCTTCTTTTTCGCATTTGATTTCTTCTTATTTTTTACAACGTCAAATAACTTAGCAATGCATAATTCTTCTTCTTCTTCCATTCCTATAATCCTATCAATGATGAATGATTTGTTTAATCTTCGGAGATTTGGGATTCGAACCCTAAACCAGCCAGTTACGCTCTTTTTATATTAATATTAAAACGCATCGTTTTTAACCACTCTGCTTCGTGACGCGGGATGTTGAACAAAAGTGCTGGCTGGGTCGTGGGCTTTTTGACCCACTGAAATTCTGGGCTTTATCTAAGACTGTTACGCCCAATACAATGTACTAGGAATACTAAAATGCATAAGCATACAAGTAATATATTTTTATCAAAATAAAAAGCTAATCTCTTCCAGATTCACTTTAATTACTCTATATTGCTGACATAAATTGAACAAAGTAGAAGAAGAAGACAGATTTTGGGATGCTTTGGACTAGTGGTGTTTTGAGATGTGGGGGCAGTGCTGGTGATTGCGATCTTTAAGTTGGATATTCTTTTAACTTATATCCGTGATTTTTAAGTATAAGTAGGATTTTTATTTTTTGAAATGATATTGGCAAGCGAAAAAATTTATAAGAATGAATGTGAATATTTATCATATTTTTATTGAGAATAAAATATTTTCTCATATCAGAAGATAAGTTACCTTTCCTAACGATTTAGTTACTAAAATCATGATATATGTCTTATCTTTTTTAGTTTTTATAATTGTTTTTGTAGAAAATGGATAAATAATTAAATATGACATATGTCATGATTTTAGTGGCCGATGGAATTAATTTATTTCTGGTATGATGAAATATTTTATTCTATTTTTATTGCATGCTTCTCAATTCCTCTTTTCATTTTTCTTTCACATGTCATTAAAAAGAAGATCATAATTGGTAAAGATGACACTAATATTATCAAATAAAAAATAAATAAAAAAAATTTTATCCTAAAAAATGTTTAATAAAAATAAAAAGAAACTTAATGTGAATCAAACAGGGATTCAAAACTGTATGAGATTTTTTCTATTTTTTTTATATTCTGATATAAACTGCATTAGCAGTTTAGCACTCTATAAATAATGCTGATGATAGAGTTTTCTCAATTGCATCAAAGTTTAGTTGAAAAAGTGACTTAAATTCAATAACCATAAAATTGAAGATCAATTTTCTTAAGAAAACTCATTAAAACACTTCTTAACATTTTTCATAAAACAATCGCAACATTTATTAACAAATGTTTGTACTGATTACTTATAATAACTTTTATTAATATTGTATTTTTTACGTGAGTGTAATATTTATGCATTATTATTACAAAAATTTATATATATTTAATACATTAGTCACAATTCATTTATATTTTTTTAATATTTAACTATAATTAAACATGATAAATGATACAATAACAAATGAATAAACATATATTTCATCATTTTCATATGTTTTATACTTCTGTTTTTAAAGTGTTATGTTTCTCTCTATTTTAAAAGCATAACACTTTAAAAACATAGTAATCAACCATATTTCAGTTTCTACTAAGAATACGCTTAGCCCTTAGGACTATTAACTTCTCAAATAATTAGAGCAACTATTTACTTTTAACTTCTCAATTTTTCTGTCGATATCATTAAATACTTGTATCAGTTGATACAGAGTTGTATCAATTAATGCTCCAAACTAAACATTCTGCACCTCACTAAACTTCTATTGCAAAACAAAAGTATATCACTTCGAAGCAATTAAATTAATATAAGTTGCAACCTTATACAGCCATAACAATATCATGAAGTCGTTTGTTATGTAGCAGTGGTTTGGCACCTCGGTATTAGGGGTGAGCGTGAGACGAGTTAGAAGGGTTAAGCATGTCCTTTACTCGTCCCTAATTATTAATCGGGTCAATTTTTGAATTTGAAGAGAGAGACAAATGAGGGATGAGTCCAAAATAAGATGGGTCAAGAGATAGACAAATCTGGGTTAAAAAAGGACAAAATGACAAACGTAGATTTTTTCCCTCAAATATTTAATCATGCGCACTCAAAATTACCACAATCTGTATATAACTCAACTAAAGTCTGTATCCCACATACATCAGTAAATAAATTAAACCGTAAATTGCATCATTTCAAACTAAAAACTATCACAATCACATGACTGAAAATTATATAAGACATTGAAAATTTCAGAACAATTTAAACTGTCAAGTATCAATATAAGCTAAAGTGTTATTATAAATGATAAAAAACACATGTCAAGTATCAAAAGTTTATACAAAAATGAAACTTTAACTGAAGTTCACATAAAGTACACAAAAACTAAAAATTAGTAAGTTTTCTATCAATCAAGATTCATAGGCTTGTAAGTATTTGAGTTATGTGGGCTGAACATAATAAATATTAATATGTAATTATTTAATTATTCTTGATATATAACTATAATGGACGGACTGGATAACTCAGACATACACCCGAACCCGTCTTTTTTATGACGGGTCTGTTCCTTTTAATTGGGTCTATCATTTTTTTTATTTGGACGGGTCAAACCTATCCCCAAATCATCTGATTGAAACAGGTCAAAGGGTCAGGACGGGTCTTGCTCACCCCTTCTAGCATAGTCATTCTGCTGATTGCACCATCTGGCAAGTTGATTATTACAATCAAAGCACTAGAGCTGGAGCCGTCAAATGGGCCAGATCAGTATATGCCAGGGCATTTTTGTTCAGTATAAGCTAATTCATTCAATAGTTAGAGACTCAAAATCTCTTTAACTTTCAGTGTTTGAATCAGTATTTTGAAATGCAGTGGCAATTCCAGTCTTGCTGCCACTGTTATGATGTGAAACTTTTTGTAATTTAAAATATTATTTTCAAAGTTAATGGAGTCTAATATGGTCCACAATGGTCTAACACAATTGCGTCACAAACTGATGCAACTACATCGTCGTGATCCTGTATCACACTGCAATTACGAGGTGACGCAGTTGAAAAGATCATCGCAACCATAATATTACAATGATATCAAGTAATGTGATACACAATTTGATACAATGATCGTCATTAGTGATCACGAGGTGACTCAGGTCGAGGAAGGTACCCAGCAAGGTACACCGATACCTCCGTCAACCACAAATGTGCAAGAGATTGGAATAAGGTTGTTACCTTCTTCAACCTAATTTTACTGGTAACGTGAAGGGCACCAACATGCAAGGTGTTGAGGCAACACACGAGGAGTGAGGTTGTTACCTCTGTAGGGTCAGCAATTAATGTGATTCTCAAGCAAGGGTGCAGGCCAATTTCATATCATTATCATACAAGAAAGTAATTCACAGAACATTCTTAATTTGCAGACATTGGCAACAACTTCCAATATGTTTCATCAGCTACCCCTTTCTTAAGATTGTTGATTAACAAACTGAGATAAAATGAGGATACAACAGGGAAAAAATTAGGCTGAAAAAAAAAAGAAACCAATAAATAATGGCACCATAATGGAGAGGAACACATTTATCAACCTTCACCTCTTTAATTCACACTTTCAGTTCACTAACAAGAACACTAAAATATGACCATATCCTCCTACCCATTCTGTGCAGCTGCATCTGCCAATTTCTTCCAATTCAGTTCCCGTTGCTCAGCCACATCTTTGGCTTTGGCCACTTTCTCTGCGTGCTGCCTCTGGCACTCCTCAAACAGTTCAGCATCCATTTCCATGAACATTTTCCGTACATTCAATGTTAGACCGTGGACCGCCTGGTTCCAATGGCTTTGGATATTTTTCTCAAAGGCTTCAAATATTATTGGTAATATCACAGTCCTGTTTTGGGCAATTAAGCTCACAATGTGCTCATTATTCCATAAAAAGAGGGCTCGCTCTGCAACCTGCGCATTACAAGTGTGTCTAAGCAAAGAATTCTACAGGAGCATTTAAACCATTAAGAATAACACCAGTAATAGTTAAAATTTGAGAAGTTGTAGAAGATCACATCAGTCATATTGAAAAAGACCATATTTATACTCGTTACAGTAGTGCGATTTGGAGGAGTATGGGGTGTTGGTCATGGTAATATCACAGTCCTGTTTTGGCAATTATGCTCACAATGTGCTTCAAATTTAATAACAGGACTGTGATATTAATAATAATAGTTCAATTCTTTGCATCAAGAAATTTTTTGTTGACCAAGAGAAAAAGCATTTGCAACTCTCAAAAGTGGGACCACTAAAGAGAAGAAAACATAAAGGATCATTAATCCCTAGAAGGACGAGACTCTTGATAATGAGATAATCATAAAATGTCAGCATAATATAAGATGCCAATAAATTAAAATGAGAAAGGTAAAATTATTTTCTTTATCTAGATGTAAATGAGAAAGGAACAATATTATAATCAATATCCAATGATTTCTGCCAAAAAGTTCAACCAATGAGTGCCAAACTAAAAGAAACACAGCAAGAGCATGACCAATTAAAGATTGCAACTGACTCTTAGATACACTATCTGTGCATCTATTCCTCGAAAGATGCATAAGGGGGTGAGAGTGACGAAAATGAGCCCTCATAACCACCATTTTGGCTCTATAAATAGAATGCCCCAAAGCTCGATGATAACATAAAATTTTCGAAATTGGAAGGCATATGTTTACTAACACTAATTTGTGTAATCAGTAATCATCTTCCCAAAATACCAAATTTCAAGTGTTTTATGGAAGGGTTTGTACAGAGAAAGATCTTAAATGATGCAGGGAGCAGGAGCTTATGAGAACTGGTAATGTCCTGTTGAAAAATGCCACGTTTCTCTATCACTGAGGAAAAAGCAGAGGTCATACACGATGATGTACTGACAAAGCAAAGGAAAGCTTCCCAGAAAAACGTCCTTTAGTAGTTATTCTATATTTTTAAGTTGTTTGTTTTATTTTCAGCACACGGGTTATGTGACTCTCATACCGCCAAACATGCCTGGATTTGGATGTTAGTTTGCGCATTGCAATAGTTGTGTTAAATCAGAGGGGAATGTTCTGTTTCTCAAATCAAGAAGCGCATTGCATTTGACCAAAAAAGTAGGTAGCTGATTATAAAAACTACATTCAGTACTGCTGAAATTTCAAAGTTAGTTCCAACTTTACACACATAAAAAATATAGTCACATATCCATAACAACATCATAAATAAATTATAAAATGTAACAAGAAACAAAAATATAACTCAGATTTCTTAAATACTATGTAAGGGTGGTAAGGCATATAAAAAACTTCCCTATTATAGTTATTAACATTGCATTCACTCACATAAGCCATGACCAATGTAATCTTTATTTTCTGCCTGGGGCTTGTATAATTTACAAGATATAAATCACAATATCACATTTACAAGTTCTTAAGATAATAAGTAAACTAATTTCAGTTCTAGTCAAACTTTGCCATTCCCACAATCAGGTTTGAAGGTGATGAACAAAACTGAATTTAAAATCCATGTATGTGCATAAACCATATGCATATGTCTGTCTATGTTTGCGTTTCTATTTCCATGTATGAATGGGCAGAAGTCAATTAAGTCAGATATAAATACAGAATCTGAAGACAATAATAATAGACACCGGCAAAATATAAGGTTTTTTGTTTTTTTTTCTCCTAGTGGGATTAAGGCTTGGTAGTTGTTGTTTTCTTTCTCCTATCAAACAACTCATCACCAAAAAGCATATTCAGATTTGCTGGAATCGGAAAATGCCATTATTACAATTTTACTGGAATTCTTAAAAACTCATCACATGCAAGTCAATAGGAAATAAACATTGAAATTCCAAGCATATGCCATTACCCTATGAACCACGGATACGAGTATTGGATATGATACGTATCACACGTATTCTTCAAAATATCAGGATGCATATGTTTTGGATACATATAAAATATGCACATAAATTCATAAAACATAATAAACATATAATTGTTATTCTGAAATTCAAAATAAAGAACATACTCCAATTCTCCAAAGAGATCACTAAATAAAAACTGAAATTGATATTGTCTTTAAAAAACATTGCTTATTGCCCACAAATATGAATAATATTGATGTCATTTAATACTTGAACATCAACATGGAGATGCATTTCTTCTATCTTCTCTATACAATATACATGTTTTGTCATTTTCTCTCTCTCTCTTTACAATTTCACTTCCTAGATTAAATGTTTTGTTTCATTCTTCTGCTTGACCTATTGTGTATTATGTTTCCCCCCTCTCTCTTAAAATGCTCTTGTATGGTAGTTTCACTAGTTTCGGTGTCTGGAGATGTATCAAAAAAACATTTTGATGAGTATCAATGAGTGCCCAGAAAGCAATGTCATGAAACCGAGCCAAACGCGTCAAACTGGAAGATGTCACATATTAGGTTTAACTGGTTTAAACGGTTAAACCGTCCAATTTAACCGGGTGATTTCATACATAATTAATAGTTTTTATCTATGAATATATAATTATAAAATTTTATAAAATTAATAATCATGTATAATTACATTGAAGTAACATCTCTTCATCTTTGGACCGAAGTAAAACAAAAGATGAGTGATAGACACTGATATGTATACTAGTTAAGAAAAGAGAATGAAAGGAAATGTCCCTAAGCCAAAATCAATTGAATTCTTGGCAGGGCTCTAGGTTTTATTGAATTGAGAGAGAAAGAAGAAGAATTACAAGATTAGAGCATACAAGGATCCCTGGATCCCTTTTCCCCA